>NC_143053.1:83791515-84094545 GCF_052426305.1 Pelodiscus sinensis
GCAGAAACAATAGTGCAGATTGAACCCCCTGAGATTTATGCATTCGAAGTGTAGATAAAATGTTGATGATTTGGAGCCCATCTCCAGTGACAACTGATCAGTAATTCAATGGCAGCAAAACATAGAATACATAAAATAAAATGAGACAATCTGTGGAAATCACCATCTCAGCAGGGTAAGTCTTAAATAAGCTATATGTTCTTTAAAACGTCAAATTAAATCTTGGGCTTTGAAATAAAAACTGACCACCTGGTGTACTGTGGCCCTTTTATAATTCCCTCCCTTACTCCTTATAAAATGAGGTTTAAGGGTTAAGGGTTATTTCGAAAGAAGGGTTTTCTTTCGAAATAACCGCATCAAGACTGTGTTTCTTTTTTCAAAACAGGGTATTTCAAAATAGCTCCCGGACCCAATTATGCAAACGAAACATGGGAAATTCAAATCCACGCTTCATTTGCAATTTCGTTCGTCTGCCTTTGCATTCCTCTCTCGAAAGAGGAATGCAATGTAGACATACCCCTACTGGGGATCCATCTGACAGCTAAATACATCTTAACAACTGAGAACACTGGGGCTATTTCTAGACTGCTTTTTTTTCCAGAAGAGGCTTTTCCGAAATTTGACCCATCTACACGGAAACTGTTCAGAAAAGCAGACGCGTTCCTTGGACGTTGCAGAGCTTTTCGAGGATACTGCAGTGTAGACATAGCTGGGTTTAAAGGCATCAATTAAAGGAAATTGACAAAAATTCAGCTTTAGAATCATGTTAGTTAAGGTGAATTAAAATGCTTTATAGAATTTTATAAAAATCATTTTGCAGAACTTTAGCCAGTGTCAAGTAAAATAAAAATAATATGTAGGCCAGCTTTACTCCGGCTGGTGCAGAGAAGAGCTGTTGCACCTCCAGACACCTGCCAGGCCTGCCCATTGATTGATCCTGACAGACAGCAGGTAACAATACTGCCACTGCCTACAGTCAGAGTTTACTCACACAATAATTATTTAACTTTTTGAATCTCAGCATCTCCTGTCATTAAAGGTTTATAACTGTTAAAACACAAATTGTCAACATCCCATCAAAGTAGGAAAAGTAAATAGCCTTAAATCAAAATCAGTTGTCAAGCAGCATTGTTCTTACTTTACTCATCTATGACTTTCAACTAGTATTTATGGGAATATTTATTGGAAGCATCATTTCTTTATTTAACTTTAAATGTATCTAGGTAATTTATATTTTTAGAACTCCAGGTTTACTTTTAAAGCAGTTTTTTTACAACTCATTTCCCCACTAATTGGTCAAGTAATTTTCATTCTCCTTTCTTTCCCAATCAACCAGTATTGCAGTTTTCTAATCTTATGTTCCACATATCTAGATCTCTGGGTTACATCTGATTAGACATCATTGAAATCCACTTTGGCAAAGTGCAGTAATTATATTTTATACCATCTATGAAACCAGAAGCCACTGATTTTTCTTTATCTCTAACATATCCTTGTTTTTCCTGTTAAATTTATCATCGTCCTCTTTGATTTTGCTTGAGTAAGCGTGAATGATTTCCAACAAAAATAGCAGCAGTAATGTCAGTTGCGATGTTGAACAGTAATCATCATCATGCCTCCTACAGAAGGCTAAAATAATGAACCAGAAGAGGATTTTTCTTTAAAATGTAATTTAATATGATGAAAAATAGTACATAAATTCTATGAGGCACCAACTGAAGATGTACTGGATCTCCATAGTTCAAGAGGAACTCTTTCCAAAATCCAGTGTATTTTCATTATACCATCTCATAGAACTGGAAGGGACCTTGAGAGGTTATTGAGTCTAGTCCTCTGCCCTCACAGCAGGACCAAGTACCATTCCTGACAGATTTGCCCCAGATCCCTAAATGGCCCCCTCAAGGACTAAACTCACAACCCTGGGTTTAGCAGACCAATGCTCAAACCACTGAGCTATTCTATCCCCCCCTCCCAATAACATAAAGTGAAACAACAGACCCACCCCAAGCACTCAATCTATCCAACTCAGTGACTAAATTCCCATGCTGCATGGAAAAACAGGCGGGTCAATTTAACATAATTTACTAAGATGGAAAAATAATATTCTTCCTCTACTGGATGCTTTATCCTGCAACCCTCCAAGAAAAGGATTATTAATACCCATTGTCAGAAATTATTAATAGAAGATTATGGTTTCAGTTTATTAAGTGCTTTTTCAATATTAAATCTTAGGGGTTTAAAAATTTCCACTAATAATAGTCAGTCTGTGCCATGAAGTTGGCAACATTTATTAATGTGTCTGATAAGAATCAGCAGGTACTTCTAAAGGATATAGAGTGGTCATTGTTAAAAAACATCTCAACGACTCAGATAAGTAATTCATATTACCTCAGTATAAAAATACTGTCAATTGTAAGGAAATGTTACCTAATCATTTAAGTCAACATGGGAAAGATTGTAAGGCTGAGATCTACAGTTCACCACAGGCAGTCCCAGAGTTATCCGCACTTACGTCGGATCCGCACTTACGAACGGGGCTTTCTCGCCCCGGAGCTCGCAGGCAGCAGGACCGCCCAGAGCGCAGCGGTCCTGCCACCTCGACCTCCGGGGTGAGAAAAGCTGCTCCAGGTGCCCCTGGTCTGCTGGGGACCGTCTCCAGCAGTCCAGGGACACCTGGAGCAAAGCCGGGGAGGCGGAGGGGTCCCGCGCCTCTGAGACTTTGCTCTGGCAAAGCCTCAGAGGCGCGGGACTCCGCCGCCGCTGCTGCTTTGCTCCCGGTAACTCTGGTCTGCTGGGGACCATCTCCAGCAGACCAGGAACACCCGGAGCAAAGCCGGGGAGGAGGAGGGGTCCCGCGCCTCTGAGGCTTTGCTGTGGCAAAGCCGGGGAGGCGCGGGACTCCGCCGCCGCTACCGCTTTGCTCTCGGTGCCCCTGGTCTGCTGGGGACCGTCTCCAGCAGACCAGGGACACCTGGAGCAAAGGCGGGGAGGCGAGGGAACCCGCGCCTCTGAGGCTTTGCTCTGGCAAAGCCTCAGAGGCGCGGGACTCCACCACTGCTGCGGCTTTGCTCCCCGTATCCCTGGTCTGCTGGGAGGGAGGGGGGGCGCAGCTAGTGGCCCCCCCCCCAGCAGACCAGGGAAATGTGGAGAAAAGCCCCGGGCCTCTGGTAGAGCAGGTGGGGCGCTGCCGGTTGGTCCCGCAGCACCGCTCCTTGGCGCTACTGGACCAACTCAGCAGTACCCCAGCTGCTCTGCCCCAGGCGTCCCCAAGTCAGCCGCTGCTGAAACTGACCAGTGGCTGACTACAGGAAGCCCCTGCCCGGGGACTTCCTGGAATCAGCCACTGATCAGTTTCAGCAGCAGCTGACTTGGGGATGCCTGGGGTTCTTAAGTTGAATCTGTATGTAAGTCAGAACTGGCGTCCAGATTCAGCCGCTGTTGAAACTGATCAGTTTCAGCAGCGGCTGAATCTGGAGGCCAGTTCCAACTTACATACAGATTCAACTTAAGAACAAACCTACAGTCCCTATCTTGTACGTAACCCAAGGACTGCCTGTATTACAGCAGAAGAGTCTGTCTTGTCCCGGGGTCTCTCTTTCTGCCCCATGTCCTCCACCAACTGGATACAATTTTGTGGTGATCTTGAGGCTTTTTTTTGCCACCTCCGCCTCCGAGAATATTTCCAAACCACTAATGAACATCAGTCTGACCTACCAGATCCCCCCTATCAACACCAAAAGAAAAATAATTCTATATGGACTCCCCCTGACGGTCGGAATTACAATATGGATTTCTATATACAAAGCTTCCGCAACAACCCACAGACTGACATTATTCGCAAACGACAACAAGCGAAACACAATCTCAGCCACGCTGAACACCATGCCATCCAGAGTCTCAAAAACAACCTGGACATTATAATCAAACCAGCTGACAAAGGGGGTGCTGTGGTCATTATGAATAAGGCCGACTATAACCAGGAAGCAACCAGACAACTCTCGAACACCACATTTTACAAACTTCTCTCCTCTGATCCCACCTCAGAATACCAAAAGAAACTACACGGTCTCCTTAAAAGCCTCCCTACAGCTACTCGGGAACAAATCCACACAGAAACACCTTCTGACCCCTGACCAGGATTGTTCTATCTGCTTCCCAAGATCCATAAACCTCGACACCCCGGACGTCCCATCATCTCTGGTATTGGCACGCTCACTACTGGTCTATCCTGCTATGTAGACTCTCTTCTCAAACCCTTCGCAACCAACACCATCAGCTATCTCCGAGACACTACTGACTTCCTAAGGAAACTACAAAACATCGATAACCTCCCCATCGTCTATAGCCAAGCCCTTCGATACAACCGCATCTGCTCTAATCCCACTGACAGAGACCAGAAGCTTCAGGATCTCCACCAAGCATTTATAAACCTCAACTACCCACCCGGAGAAATAAAAAAGCAAATTGAAAGAGCCAGACGAATACCTAGAAACCATCTACTTCAAGACAGACCCAAGAAAACCAACAATAGAACACCACATGTCATCACCTACAACCCCCAACTTAAACCTGTCCAACACATTATCAATAAACTACAGCCTATACTGGAACAGGATACCAAACTCCAAGAGGCTCTGGGAGACAGACCCATAGTCTCCTATAGACAACCACCTAACCTCAAGATGATTCTTACCAACAACCACAGGACATACCACACTAATACCAACCCTGGTACCTTCCCTTGCAACAAACCCCATTGCCAGCTTTGTCCATATATTCACTCTGCTGATACCATTATTGGACCTAACCAAGTGAGTTATAAGATCAAGAACACATATTCCTGCGCATCCAGAAATATAATTTATGCTATCATGTGCCGAAAGTGTCCGTCTGCTATGTACATTGGACAAACGTCTCAGACACTTCGCCAAAGGATCAATGCCCACAAAACAGATATTAGACAGGATCACAAAGAAAAAACAGTTTCTTGCCATTTCAACCAGAAAGGACATTGTCTCAACGACTTAACTTCCTGCATCCTGCTCCAAAGACCTTTTAAATCTGCACTTGAAAGGGAATCCTCTGAACTGTCATTCGTGCTAAAATTCGACACTTTACAAAGTGGGTCTCAACAAGCACTCTTGTTATCTTACCCATTACAAAGACAGCCTCCCCAATTATCACCTCTAATATCATTAGCCCACAGACATTTACACCCCCCCCCATCCCACTTCTGTTCTGAAATTTGATTTGTCCTTTTCATATGTATTCATTTTTTTTTAAATTGTATCCTCTGGTATATATGGTTGTAACTATTTTCTTCCACTATTTGATCTGAGGAAGTGGGTCTGGCCCACGAAAGCTCATCATCTAATAAACCATCTTGTTAGTCTTTAAAGTGCTACATAGTCCTGTATTTTGCTTAAACTATACCCTGTCATTCACCGGAAGGCTAAATTTAGCTACACACATTTTAAAGAATTTTTGAGAGACTGTCATTCTTTCAGTCAGTGTTATGCCCATGGAAGGCATTGGTCAGCTAGTAAAATATTCTCTTTTAAAATGAGCAATGTTTAGCTGAGCAAGATTCAATTATATTATTCCTAAAAATTGAGTTTTAACGCGTATGACTCCAATTAAACTGATAGCAGAAAACAAAAATACAGATATTGGCATAAAAGGAAAATAGAGATGTTTTAAGAACATAGTGATGTTATAGAATCCTCTTTACCATTTCAAACTTTGCCAAATTTTGTAGTGGCAAAGTTGTTAATCTCTGGTTACTATCTTGTGGCCTGTTTAAAATGAGCATATTGGTCTTCAGTCCAGTTTCAGTACATATGTTCACATCAAAAGGCACCACGTTCGCAGACATATAGGGTATGTCTACACTACAGAGTTTTCTCAGAAAAACAGCCATTTTCCCGACAAAACCTGAGTCACATCCACACTGCAATTGCATTCTTCCTAAAGTAAATTGAAAGAACAGAGGGGTTTTTCTGGTGTTGGTAATCTTCTTTCTACGAGGAAGAAGCCTTTTCCAAAAGAGCTCTTTCGGAGAAAGGCGTGTGTGAACGGGGAAGAGGGAGTTCTTTTGAAAGAAGAGGAAAGAGGAAAAAAGCACAGGTGTCCTAGTGGCCACTCCATCCATAGTAATCACAGCTTAAATGCAAGATAGCGTCCATTCAGTATGGACGCTATCTTTTGAAAAAAGCAGATCTCTCTTTCGATGCGCTTTTTTGTGTGGACACTCCCTTTTGGAAAAAGTTTTTTCGGAAGATCTCTTCCGAAAAAAGATTCTTCCAAAAGAAGCCTGCAGTCTAGACATAGCCTTGTTTAGGGCACATAGGCAAGGCATTGTGGAGAATTTGCACTGCCATTGCCCATGCTGACTTGGTTGACAGACATTTTCAAGGCTCAAGAATACATATCAGAATTAGTAAATTTACATTTCTGAAAGATTATATTATCACAGTTTATATGTATTAGACACTCACATATTCAGATACCACAAATAGATGATATATACAGAACAATAAATATTAATAAAAACTCTGTGCAGATATGTATCCAGTCTACACCCTTATTGAAATAACACTTTAGGAGACTGAAATTAAATGCACATACAGTATTAAAAATTCTTTTTAACTGCCTTAGAACTCCTGTACTGTATTTGTGTTCTTTGGCTGCTGCTAATTCCTTTGACATTACAAGAGCAGGAGACACCAATATAAAATGCATAAGAAGAATTTTATTTTATCTATTTATTCTGTATAATAGTTTGCTGGTACAGGAGTACATAGTGGGTCTGGAGAACTTTCAGTTGCTTTGTAACTTGCTTACTTTAAGTGTCTTGTTGCTGTTTGCTGTCTGACTTGTGATTTTAGTTAAATTGTCTGTCTGCCAACTTTCTCTTTTTTTTCCCTAGTACAGAGAGTTTTGTCCTCTTCATAAATTGACAACAGAGAGTATAATGTGCTAAAAGAAACCCTCTACTGCTGGCATGCTCCAGAGAGTGATGGAGTCTATGTGAAGTGTTAAAGAGAGAAAAGAGATGAATTAGATATGGCAATTTAGGTAAACATATTCTAATTAAAATATTTAATCCTGGACCTTCCAATTAGAATACTGATTCATCTAGAGTAATACCTTAAATCAACTAACGTTAGCTGGAGATGGACAACTACTTTATGCTAGGCAAATTGAATTTTGTATTTTACAGGACACTAGTTGTCCTTTCACTCTGTTATACATTTTTATGCTGGTGAAATCTTACTGATATAGAATATATTTATATATTTTAAATACATACAGATTTTTTCAATATTTTTTCAGCCTTTGGTGGCCTTTTCCCCTTTTATTTGTTATCATCAGGGTACTTAATCTATAGCCCTCGGGTAACTAAGTATGACATGACCCAACACAGTGATTGGATATGTAAAATGGGGACTCAAACCAAGCAACAGAGATTTAGGCCAGTTGGTAGGTAGACAATGTGCACCTTTAGGCAAATAAGTAATGACAAACTACTATCTCTCGCTATGTTTGTGGTTATGCCCATTTCCCCAAACCATTTTTTATCTGTTTTTTCAAGGCATTTTTTTCGCAGATCACTGCAGAAAATATTAAGTTAAATATAAAATACATGAAGAAGGGTGTTTTAAAGATGATCTTTTGTACTTTAAGTAGCTGACAAGTACCACACGATGTGGCAATCTCAAGTGTAATCTATTCATGATTCAGAGAAATGCACAGTATACAGATCTACAGTAAAGTGGGAATGGATTAAAAAATAGATTAAGAGACTGCTGTTGCTCCCATTTCAGCCAGTCAAAATTCCAATTGACTCTAGAAAGAGCAGTAATTTGATCAACATAGAACAAAGAATAATACTTATCGTAGTACCACAGGATTTTACTCTCACTTACCCCACTCCTAATCTAGTTATTTATTTTTCCTTTAAAACACATGGATTTCTAATGCATATATGTTCAGTTTACCTCTTTGGAAGTTATAAACTATTGTGTAATATGAATGAGGCATGCAATTTATGCTGAAAAGATCTGACATTTCACCTGACAATTCCAGTTAAATTCAAATAATAGTTTTAAAAGTGTGCATTTATTTCACGGAACTTGTTCTAATACAGGTTGAATCTCTCAAATCCAGGACTCTCTGTTCCAGCAACATCCATGGTCCGGCATGGATGTTGCTGGACCGAAGAGTCCCAGGAGTGGGAGACAGCCAAGAAAACGTGGGGTTTGTGGAGTCCTGGCTGGGCCAGCAGCGGCTGGGCAGGGGAACCCTGGCATTAGGGGCATCATTTCAGATTTTGGTGGGGTGGGGGCAGCCTGTGCATGCCGTGATGGGGGTAGGGTGGGGCGGGATGAGAGCACGGGGAGGGCAGACTGAGGACAGAGGTTTCAATAGTGCTACTCCACTTGCTACTCCACTGCTGCCAGGAGACCCCCAGCAATAGCGGGGCTGGGATGGCTGGGCAGCCCTAATTAGGAAACCCCAATGGCAGCAGGGCCAGGAGATATTGGGGAGCCTATGCCTAAACTGGGGACCACTTGGTGTCAGTAGGGTAAGACAGCTGGAGAGCTCCTGGCAGCAGTGGAGTAGCAAGGGCAGGGCGGGGAAGTATTTGTTCCCGGGTGCCACATTAGGGGGGCACCAATTTAGCTGCCAAAAGTTATGCTGACAGCCACACAGTGGAGGGAAGGACAGCGCAGGCACCGGCCAGACACCGGAGAGAAGGACGGTGCTAGGACCCCACGGGCACTGGCCGGACACCGGAGAGAAGGACGGTACTAGGACCCCACGGGCACTGGCCGGACACCGGACAGAAGGACGGTGCTAGGACCCCACGGGCACTGGCCAGACACCGGAGAGAAGGACGGTGCTAGGACCTGTGTGGGTGCCGGCCACTTCCGCACCTGAAAGAAATCGAAACTGAGCGCGAAGAGGCCAGCGGGGGTGGCTCACAGGGCAGGGGTTCAGGCTGAGCATGTGCAGAATGCAGCTAGTGCACAGGCCCCATCTGCAACTACAACCTCTACAATCCCCTTTGCCGCCAGTCAGTCTGAGACGCCGCCATTGGGCCACAGTGTCTGGGTCCTCGCCTGTAGCCCGGCCCTCCAAGAAATTGCAGCCACAGATTGGCCAGAGGGCACATCAGTCTGGCTGGAAGCGGAAAGGCCCCGTGCGCCAGAGAGAGTCCCAAGTGGTGGTGGGACAGGCAAGGTGTGGGGGGGTCTGTTCTTTTTTTATTTACATTCTTATTTTTGCTGACTTAGAAATAAATAACATATACATAGTAACAAATGATTAGGGGGCACACATTTTACCTTTGTCCCTGGGTGCATAATACAATCGTTACGCCACTGCCTGCAGTGGGGCCGGCGGTGGCTGGGGAACTCCGGGAAACCACTGAACATAAGAACATAAGAATGGCCATACTGGGTCAGACCAAAGGTCCATCCAGCCCAGTATCCTGTCTACCAAAAGTGGCCAATGCAAGGTATCCTGGAAGGAGTGAATCGAACAGGTAATGATCAAGCGATCTCTCTCCTGCCATCCATCTCTATCCTCTGACAAACAGAGGCTAGGGACACCGTTCCTTACCCATACTGGCTAATAGACATTTATGGACTCAACCTCCATGAATGTATCTAGTTCTCTTTTAAACCCTGTTATGGTCCTAGCCTTCATAACCTCCTCAGACAAGGAGTTCCACAGATTGACTATGCGCTGTGTGAAGAAGAAGTTCCTTTTATTTGTTTTAAACCTGCTACCCATTAGTTTCATTTTGTGGTCCCTAGTTCTTATATTATGGGAACAAGTAAATAATTTTTCCTCATTCACTTTCTCCACACCACTCATGATTTTTTAGACCTCTATCAGGGTATGTCTACACTACCACCCTAGTTCGAACTAGGGTGGTTAATGTAGTCATTCGAAGATTCGAAGTTGCAAATGAAGCCCGGGATTTAAATATCCCAGGCTTAATTTGCAACTTTGAATGACTACATTAACCATCCTAGTTCAAACTAGGGTGGTAGTGTATACATACCCTCATATCCCCCCTCAGTCTTCTCTTTTCCAAGCTGAAAAGTCCCAGTCTCTTTAATCTCTCCTCATATAGGTCCCGTTCCAAACCCCTAATCATTTTAGTTGCCCTTCTCTGAACCTTTTCTTAATGCCAGTATATATTTTTTGATATGAGGAGACCACATCTGTATGCAGAATTCAAGATGAGGGCGTACCATGCATTTATATAAAGGCAATAAGATATTCTCCTTCTTATTCTCTATCCCTTTATTAATGATTCCTAACATCCTGTTTGCTTTTTTGACTGCCGCTGCACACTGCAGACTGTGGACATCTTCAGGGAACTATCCATGATGACTTCAAGATCTCTTTCCTGATTAGTTGTAGCTAAATTAGCCCCCATCAGGGGCAGCCCGTGTCTATAGACAAACTAGGCAACCGCCTAGGGTGCCAAGTTGCATGGGGCGCCAAATTCCAAACCCTGCCCTTTCCCTTTTCGGTGCCTTACCTGGAGCACGGCTTCCCTGCAGCTAGGAGGGGGGTAAATCCTGGGAAAGGCAGTGCGGGGGGGGGGGTTTCCCCTGTGCCACACGGAGGGGAGGTCGACCCTGGGGGAGGAGGAACGCGGGGGGGGGGGTTCCCCTGCCCCGCGGGAGGGGAGGGGAGGTCAGCCCCGGGAGAGCAGGAACGCAGGGGGGGTTCCCCTGCCCCGCGGGAGCGGGGGTCAGCCCCGGGGGAGGAGGAACGGGGGGGTTCTCTTGTGCCACGGGAGCGGGGGGTCGCCCTGGGAGAGGCGCATGCCGGCTTCTCTCTGGGGGAAAGGATCTTGGGAGGAGGTGGGTGCCAGGGACTCTCTCCTCTGACTGGCAACCTGTTCCCTCTCCCCGGCCCCCAGCCCCCGAACTCCATCCTCCGGCCCCCAGGACTCTGGCCCCAGAACTCCATCCTCAGCCCCCAGGTCCCAGAACTCCATCCCCACCCCATTGGCCCCTGGCCCCAGAACTCCAACTCCATCCCTAACCCCCTGGCCCCTCGGCCACCACCCACATAACTCCAACTCCATCTCCAACCCTCTGGCCTCCAGCCCCCAACCCCCTCGGCCCTCAGCCACAGAACTCCAACTCCATCCCCAACCCCCTGGCCCCCAGCCCCAGCCCCTCGGCCTCCAGCCAATAGAACTCCATCCCCAGCCCTCTGGCCCCCGGCCCCTCAGAGCCCAGCCACAGAACTCCATCCCCAGACCCCCTCTCCCCAGCACAGAACCAAAACCCTCAGTCAATATCTGTCCTTGGGGTTTGGGGGGCGCCGATTGCATGGTTCGCCGAGGACGCCAGTTGCTGGCAGCTAGTCTAGGGCCTCCCCTGGCCCCCATCATATTATATGTATAGTTGGGGTTATTTTTTCCAATGTGCATTACTTTACATTTATCCACATTAAATTTCATTTGCCATTTTGTTGCCCAATCACTAAGTTTGGTGAGATCTTTTTGAAGTTCTTCACAGTCTGGTTTGGTCTTACCTACCTTGAACAGTTTAGTATCATCTGCAAGCTTTGCTACCTCACTGTTTACCGCTTTCTCCAGATCATTTATGAATAAGTTGAATAGGATTGGTCCTAGGACTGACCCTTGGGAAACACCACTAGTTACCCCTCTCCGTTCTGAAAAATGACCATTTATTCCCCCCCTTTGTTTCTTGTCTTTTAACCAGTTCTCAATTCATGTAAGGATCTTCCTTCTTATCCCATGACAACTTAATGTACGTAAGAGGCCTTTGATGAGGGACCTTGTCAAAGGCTTCCTGGAAATCTAAGTACACTATATCTACTGAATCCCGATTGTCCACGTTTGTTGACCCCTTCAAAGATCTCTAATAGATTAATAAGACATGATTTCCCTTTACAGAAACCATGCTGACTTTTGCCCAACAAATTATGTTCTTCTATGTGTCTGACAATTTTATTTTTTACTATTGTTTCAACTAATTTGCCCAATACTGACGTTAGACTTACCGGTCTGTACTTGCCGGGATCTCCTCTAGAGCCCTTTTTAAATATTGATGTTATATTAGCTATCTTCCAGTCATTGGGTACAGAAGCTGATTTAAAGGATAGGTTACAAACCATAGTTAATAGTTCTGCAATTTCACATTTGAGTTCTTTCAGAGCTCTTGGGTGAATGCCATCCGGTCCCGGTGACTTGTTACTGTTAAGTTTATCAATTAATTCCAAAATCTCCTCTAATGACACTTCAATCTGTGACAAGTCCTCAGATCTGTCACCTACAAAGCAAGGACAGGTCAGGTTTGGAATCTCCCTAACATCCTCAGCCGTGAAAACTGAAGCAAAGAATTCATTTAGTTTCTCTGCAATGACTTTATAGTCTTTAAGTGCTCCTTTTGATCATCCAGTGGCCCCACTGGTTGTTTAGCAGGCTTCCTGCTTCTGATGTACTTAACAAACATTTTGTTATTACCTTTTGAGTTTTTGGCTAGCTGTTCTTCAAACTCCTTTTTGGCTTTCCCTATTACATTTTTACACTTAATTTGGCAGTGTTTATGCTCCTTCCTATTTAGCTCACTAGGATTTTACTTCCACTTTTTAAAAGATGTCTTTTTATCTCTCACTGCTTCTTTTACATGGTTGTTAAGCCTCTTTTTTAGTTCTTCTACCATGTTTTTTAATTTGGGGGATACATTTAAGTTGGGCCTCTATTATGGTGTCTTTAAAAAGTGTCCATGCAGCTTGCAGGGATTTTACTTTAGTCACTGTACCTTTTAATTTCTGTTTAACTAACCTCCTCATTTTTGCATAGTTCCCCTTTTTGAAATTAAATGCCACAGTGTTGGGCTGCTGAGGTGTTCTTCCCACCACAGGAACGTTAAATGTTATTATATTATGGTCACTATTTCCAAGCGATCCTGTTATAGTTACCTCTTGGACCAGATCCTGCGCGCCACTCAGGACTAAATCGAGAATTGCCTCTCCCCTTGTGGGTTCCTGTACCAGCTGCTCCAAGAAGCAGTCATTTAAGGTATCAAGACATTTTGTCTCTGCATCTCATCCTGAGGTGATATGTACCCAGTCAATATAGGGACAGTTGAAATCCCCCACTATTATTGAGTTCTTTATTTTGATAGCCTCTCTAATCTCCCTTAGCATTTCATGGTCACTATTATTGTCCTGGTCAGGTGGTCGATAATAGATTCCCTACTGTTATATTCTTATTAGAGCAGGGAATGATTATCCATAGCGATTCTACGGAACATGTTGATTCATTTAAGATTTTTACTTGATTTGATTCTAAATTTTCTTTTACATACAGTGCCACTCCCCCACCCGCACAACCTGTTCTGTCCTTCCGATATATTTTGTACCCCGGAATGATTGTGTCCCATTGGTTGTCCTCACTCCACCAGGTTTCTGTGATGCCTATTATATCAGTATCCTACTTTAGCATGAGGCACTCTAGTTCACCCATCTCATTTTTAGACTTCTAGCATTGTGTACAAGCACTTTAAAAATTTGTCACTGTTTATTTGTCTGCCCTTTTCTGATGTCACATTCCTTTTTATGTGAATGTTTTTCATCTGATCTGGCCCATACTTTATCCTCTTCTATCCTCTCCTCCTGACTAAAACCTAGAGAACCTCTATCAATAGACTCTCCTCTAAAAGACGTCTCTGTTTGATCCAAGTGCTCCTCCGCACCAATCGGCTTTCCCCCATCTCTTAGTTTAAAAGCTGCTCTGAAACCTTTTTAATGTTAAGTGCCAGCAGTCTGGAGCCACTTTGGTTTAGGTGGAGCTCATCCTTCCTGTACAGGCTCCCCCATCTCATAAGTTTCCCCAGTTCCTTATAAAGCTAAACCCCTCCTCCCTACACCATCGTCTCATTCACAAATTGAGACTCTGAAGCTCTGCCTGTCTACCTGGCCCTGCGCGTGGAACTGGAAGCATTTCTGAGAATGCCACCATAGAGATCCTGGATTTCAGTCTCTTTCCTAGCAGCCTAAATTTGGCCTCCAGGACGTCTCTGCTACCCTTCCCTATGTCATTGGTACCTACATTACCACGACCACCCACTCCTTCCCAGCACCACACATAAATCTATCTAGATGCCTCGAGAGATCCGCAACCTTCGCACCAGGCAGGCAAGTCACTATACAGTTCTCCCTGTCATCGCAAACCCAGCTATCTACATTTCTAATGATTGAATCTCCCATTACTAACACCTGCCTTTTCCTAATGACTAGAGTTCCCTCCCCAGAGAGGTAAGCTCAGTGCGAGAGTATACCCCAATATCTGGGAGGAGGGTCCCAACAATGGGATGGTTTCCCTCTGCTCCCGTTGACTGCTCTCCGTTCCTGAGCCTTTCAGCCTCCTTAATAGTGCAGGGGCTGAGGTGGAAATATTCTACAGTGTTCCGGAAAGCCTCATCTACGTACCTTTCTGCCTCCCTCAGCTCCTCCAGTTCAGCCACCCTGGCCTCCAAATCCCGTACGTGGTCTTTGAGGGCCAGGAGCTCCTTGCACCGAATGCAGACTTATGCTACCCACTCATAGGGCAGGTAATCATACATTCTACACTGAGTGCAATAAACAGGATAGCCCCCACTCTGCCTGCATTCTCTCCTACAGCTACCTAGGTTATTGATAGGGTTTCTAGTTAAAAGGTTTTAATCAAAACTTCCTGATTTAACTAAACTATAAAGAATGGCAAGTGTACCTTGGCCCCTTCCCAACTCCTTCTCAAAACGCCTTGTTTGCTGCCCCTGTTCGCAAAGCTCCCTGGTCGCTAACTCACTACCTTATAAAGCCCTGGCCTTCCTGATAGCCCTGCCCCCTGACTAAGGCTCAGCCAATTAACAGAGGCTTCTAGATTTCAAACCTTTAGAAGCATACAGCTTTCAACTGCTGGCCAAAGTACACGCTCCTTCAAACAAACAAACAAACAAACCAAACAAAGAGACAGACAAACACAAGCTCAGCACACAGCAAGTAACCCCCAAACACACACTACAGACAGCCACTTATCTCAAGGGTCCCATATTTGCTCCTTCTTTACCTCAAGAATTCCCTCTCAAAACTCTGTTTGCCAGCAGCAGCCGGGTGATCCAGGAAACCCCGAGGAACTGCCAGAGGTAGCGGGACTGGTAGCAGCCTGGTGGTCCTGGCTGGGGAACCCCCGGGAACCCCCAGCACAGCTGGTGGGCAGCAGGGCGGGGAGCCTCAGCCAGACCAGTTTTAGCAGGGCAGTGGCAGGGTGGGGAGCCTCAGCCTTGGGAAACCCAGGAAGAGGAGCCATCAGCGGGGCCGCCAGCAGGGGAGCACTGACCTCCCCTGATCCGGAAAATTCCCTGGTCCAGGACCACAAGGGAGGTCCATCCTGTATTCTCTTTGCTCAGTCTATCAGTTGAAAGCACTTTTAAGGAAACCCCAACAATAATAACGGGCCAAATTCACAGCTCCACTTCACACTCTCATGTAGTTCAGGCAGTGTAAAAGAATGGAGATCGTACATGTCACTCACCATTCCCAGATGGTCCACTGGAAGCATTCGCAGCTGGTACAAGTTACAACTGCCTTACAGTTTTTAACATACACTGGTTCTAAGACCAGGCAGAAAATTGGAAGCCAGTTTCAGCCCACTGTTGTGTCCCATCCTCTGCATTACTTAGTGATTCTCAACCTAGCTGAAAATCTAGCTCAAAGTAATTCTTTATGAATAGCCCAATAAACTGGATGCGGTCTTGTCATCTCCATCAGCACCTGATTTTTCTATTAGCGACAAGGCACCAGTTCACCTCAGTATTTCTATTTAAGCATCTGTACATTATCTAACAATAAATGTGTAATACACATGACTCTGTTCTCCTTTATCTCAGAGGGTATTTTAAATGTGTGTTCTGATTATTTAACAGAAAACCCCTTATCTGCTCTCTGTAATGATAAAGTAGAAAAATAGCAGGCAGTGATAGAATGTATCCATGTAATTTCTTCAGAATGTAAGTTTACCTTATTTACATGAAAGAGAAGTCTGGGTCCTTTCAGACACTAACTGGAAACAGCTGTTGTAGTGCTTGAAGCATTTAAAGGTTACATATTTTAAACAGCTTTTAGAAATATTCTAAAAAGCAAACTGAAAGCAGGATTCTGGAATATGAGTGCAGAATTAAAGAGAACCACTCAGCTGTCTAATCCTCTATAATGCTACTTTGTGCAAAGTGGCACTAAAGATCCTACAAATCTTAAAGCAGCAGGCACTGTTTGAACTACACAATTTCAAATATGTGCCAGAGATAGAGTGAAAAGGAAAGAAACAGAGAGAAAAGCAACAAAAATATTCATCTTCAAATTTCCCTTGTAATTCAAATATATTTTCCCTTTATGTTTATAGTCGATGTATTCCAGATATGGGCCACTATCCAGAAGAACTGATGAGCAGAACATGAGAGCACATTTCCTCTGTTTCACATCTGGAGAAAGCAGAGTGAGTTAAAAAAAAATCTAGAAAATGCCTTGCAGTGCTCAGCTAGCTAACAAATAATCAAAAGAAATGCACCACAACCTGGGCAACACAGATCCAGTGACGTAATCCCATACATTTACAATCCCAAGCACTACTGTCTGTATCACCCATAAGAGAATGAAGGTCCAAATCCTAGTTGATATCTTTCGGTATAATTGATTTGTACTAGTTGAGGATTGGTTATTACAATTAATCAAGTATGGTACTTTTGAAATATTGCAATAATGGTACTTTGAAATGGAACTTATGCAATGTACAAGGGCATATGCAAGAATGTTTCCCCTATTTTTCTTTTTGCACTTGAACCTTATTTATATAGCATATCATAATGAGAAGAAAAGATTAAGACAACTCCTTTGGTCCTCAGCTAACTGTATGCTCCCTAATATGCTGTACTTGATTGCAAATGAGTCAGGCTATATGAGACATTGTAGATAAAGTACATCCAAAAGGGAGTAATTTCTTTTGCAATACTACATTACACTGTTATTCTCTAAGGAATACTTGTTAATTTTCAGATTTACCTACTTATCATTCATGTTTGAAAGATAAGCTGTTAAATAAGAACAAGGTTCAGTCGCCAATATTTTTCATGGACGCAGTAGCAAACACATCTCCTTTTCCATCTTCATTTTTCTTTTGAAGTTTCTACAGGCTTGAAAAATAGTTATGCACCATAAATATCTCTGTATGAGTCATTCACCTAAGTGAACAGCTGCCTGCTAATTAGCCAAATGTTCTTCATTTTAAATCATACAGTTAAATGAACATCCTGCAACAGGCTGTAGGATGAAGCATAGGAGCTTTGTCTGCAAATGTGAAATGCAGCAGACTTTTCATTAGTAGTAAATAGTAGAGGTCAGTAAACTGACCTATTTTCCCAGTGGCTATAACAAACAACTCTGAGGTTACAGGCTGAAAGACACATAGTAATTCTTATTACAGTAAGTGGTGAGTGTGAATAGGACAAATAAAACTGGCTCATGCAGGTGATGCTGTGTTTGGTTAAGTATGTCACTGATGCAATTTTAAGGATAACACTGGCTATGTCTACACAGATAACAAAAACACACGACTGGCCCATGCCAGCCAAGTCAGGCTTGCAGGCCTTGGCCTGAGGGACTGTTTCATTGATGTGTAGACTTCTGGGCTTTGGTTGGAGCCCTAGATCTGGGAATCTCCCACCATGTGGGGATACTACAATGTAGCATATGTCTACCCATCAAGGAAAGTTCTGCAGTCCAAGTTCTGTGACCTCAAGTGGGCTGGCTCAGGCTTTTCTTTGCTGTGTGTAGACATAGCCACAATTTTCCTAAGTTCTGATAATTATTTCATTATTGTCACATGTCACTGTCTTCTGAAGAAACAGATTAAAAGTTGTTAGGAAAGATAGATGCAGTTAGGTTTGCTGGAAAATCAGATAGCCTTTTTATATAGATTCACATGGTTCATGAAATCTGGTGTCTGGACCAAGGACATGTGCTTTTCTTGAAGAAGAAAAAAAGAATGCTTTCATTGGATTTGAATGGTATTTTTAGTCAATGTAATAAAAAACTATACAATATATACTTGAGTTTCTAGCTAAAGTTAAGGGGAAGACATCCCTAGTGGATACATTTAAAACAACAAAATCTCTGATCGATTCCCCTGTTGAGTAGCATCAAAAGAACCTGACAGATTTCTCTTTTCTCCCCCACCTACAGTATATTGAACCTTTTGCTAGGCACTGTCATGACATCGCTGAAATGAAACCGGATACTATTTTATGTGGATGACATTTTCATGGGTACAAGGCTAGCTGCACCTCTGCTCCCTTTCTGAGCTCTATGTGCATGCCCCTCCATTGACAGGCCTTGTGCCTTTACTTCTCCTGGGATAGAAGTCTGCAATTCCCCTACATTAAGGGGATGCCTACGCTGCAAGCTAGGGTTGTGACTCCCCGCACTTGCTCTCAGTGGGCTAGCATGCTAAAAACAGTAGTGCAGTCAAAGAAGCCTGGGCAATGGGCTACCTCAGCACTTACCCCTAGGATCAGATGGGTTTGTAACTCAGGCTGCTAGCCCCTGCTGCTGCACATTGCTGACCATGCATGGGGCCACACCACATTTTTTAGCATTCTTAGATCAACGAGAGCTAGAACAAGCATGCCTGTGAGCTGGGAAACCCCCCTCCTCCCCTGTGCTATAGTACCCTGCATAGCAAATGTGGTTACTCAGGGTGTCTAGCTGAATTTGGGCATCTGTGGTCCTTCCTTTTATGAGTCTGTGACCAGTGGTTCATATAATGACTAAACAGTTTCCTTTAAACCAAAGTGATGACCCAAGAACCTCTTAACACCAATTAGCAAGAGGGTTACAGGAATATCCAGATTCTTGTATGTATATTTTGGGTCACCAAAGAATGCCATGTGAGGTCCCAAATGAAAGCTAGTGTCACACTGGTTATTATTATCATTGTGAAATGTATGTATGTATACTGAAAATATGTTCTCACTGTCTAAAACAGGGTACTACTCACCAGCAAAGGTGAAAAACAGGTTTTCTGTGAGACAATAGATGTTTATTTATCTCTATGTTAGTGGGGATATCAACTAAGTATTGTAAGCTATCAGAATGGAACGGATACCCATTTGCCTATAACGCAAATGTTAACAAATACATGAAATCAACAGGAAAGGGCACATAGGAAACAACATGCGGCAAAAAGTTGTTCTATTTGGGTACATCTACACTAGCCCCCTAGTTCGAACTACGGAGGCTAATGAGGGCGACCGAAATTGCTAACGAAGCATGGGATTTAAATATCCCATGCTTGAGTAGCATAATCCTGGCCAGTCGCCATTTTGGAAACTGACTAGCCCAAAGTAACTGCCCGCGTCTATACGTGGCAGAGAAGCAGGATTCCGAGATAAACCCATTAGTTCAAATTAACTGTTGCTTCTTGAGGAATGAGGTTCGAACTAGGGGGCTAGTGTAGACGTACCCTTTGTGAGTAAAGACAGTGAATTTCAGGGGTATTTCAGGAAGGCAAGTAAGATACCCTGTCATCTTCCTCCAAGGAAGTAAATGGACAGTGCATTTACATTGATGAAAACAGAGTCTCAGACAGACTTAATCGAAAATGCTGAAAAGACTTTGGGTGAGAAGTTTCTGTTCACAGGTGATCAACTCATTAGTTAACTTTTGTCTCTAGAATGCATCTTTTAATTTTATTGTACATGTCAGCATTAGTTTCCAATATTCTTACTCACTATCTCTTGAATCTCTAGCCTTTGATGACAGACTTATTCTTGTTTCACTATAAATATATCTCAGTACTGTGGAGTTAAAGTGCTGATCCCGAGTTGAATCTTACAGGCTGCTGTGTATGTTGTCCATTTGGAGATAGCAGACCTTGTAATTTTATGAGCATTCAGCAGATAAGTGACTGAACACTTCAGGGACCACCCCGAGGCCTTGGCAGTTGGTGTGAGCTTGTGTTGAAGAGGATGCTGGGTACAGGGAGCTGATCCTTAGTAGGGACAGCTAAGGTTGTCTCATGCTAAAGGCAGGCAATAGTGAGGTGCCACCCAATCCTGGGGACCATTGTGGGGAGCGTTACAAAAGTACTGATTAATTTCAACAGAAGGAACAAAGAGTAAAAAGATTTTAAAACAACAAACATGTCTACCTTACCCAAAGAATTATACCATCCTTCAATGGTAGGCTAGGCAGACCTACTTCTCCCAAAACTACAGTTGGTGCTTGCATCAGGTTGAATAGCTTCCCATTCTCTGCAGAGAAGGAGAGGGAGTGGGAGTTCTTTTACCCCGACTTTATTCTTGTAAGTTCCCAAACTTTTACCCTTCTAGACCAAGGCAGTGTGGTAAGGAAGCTGGATTTAAGAGGTAGCATCTTCAGAGCTAATAGGCACCATCTCTTACAGCAACTCGTAGGTGTGCATCAAAAATTGACTTATCTTGAGACACTGTTTCCTTCCAGCTTGTTTCTTCCTTACAGTACACTATTAAACTAAACCAACAGTAAACATCCTAAATACTTAGTCAACATACAGCATTCTAAACTGTTACAATGCTGTTCCACATCTGTTGCAGACAAATCCTTCTTTGTGTAAGTAAACAAATTTCCACTCCACAGCACAGAATTCCTGTTAGATAGCTTAGTGTTTTTCTAGTCTGCTCTTCTGCCTTTGAACTATACACAGTAAAAAACTGTAAAACGCAATTTTTTATTTCAAATGCTATCAGAGTCATTAAATAGAGTTTCAGTTACCTCTAAATTTGACAAGAGCTATTTAAACTTATAAACTTTCCATTATTACAGATGAACAATCTTGCTCATTATAATCAGTACCCTACCCAGAGCCTCAGAGCTTTTCCAAATGAGGATTATATTACTGCCATTATCCTTCTCTGGAAGGATGAATTGCATTACTAGCTGCTGCTTCTGCTGGAAAAAATGCCCTTCACTTCTATGAAAAGTACCATTTCTGTCACCACATAGAATAGGCAAGGTTAATAATTTGCAATTACAGCACACTTTTCGTTTAAGGCTCTCACAACAGTTCAAAAACTATTTAAAACCACAACATCTCTCTTCAACAGAGAATACAAATTTGGAGGTTTCTAGTTCCTTTTTCTTGTTGAATTCCTGCATGACAGGTGGAATTTTAAGGCCCCAGGACTGTATTATAGCTAGTTTTCAGATTAGCAAATGGAAAATGAGAGAATTTTAGGATGAAATTATCAAAGGAAGGCACCTTTGGAAGTCAATAGGATTTGGGCATCTTTCTCCCTTACACTACTCTCACTAAAGTTGCAACAGGTCAGATTTACAATGATGATTAAGCACCCAAAGATGGAGAAAGACTGGCTATGTGGATTAGGCACTAATATCCCATTAACTTCAATTAGACTTAGGCACTTAAATTCCTTAGGCACTTTCATAAACAGCGCTAAGTGTCTATCTGCATCTTCAGCTATGTATATATCCCTGAAAATCTGGACCAATGTGAATCAGTGTATTGTGGGACTAGAACCCTGGAGGCCTGACTTTGAGTCCTCTTATTAAATCACTAGACTTTTGGATTTTTCTGTAAAAATCGAGGAGACAGAATTAACATAACAGAGGTTCTTAGAAGAAGACATCAAGGGAATATATTTTTCTATTACTATTCTATATTTCTGTTGCTAAATAAATCACAGTATTGATAGAGGTAAGAGAGCTATCACACTTGGAAGCAGTCTGATCTGATTTAATTAGCTTTCTAATCCTCTGCAAAGCTCTATATGCATATTTTTCTTCCATAAAAAGAGAGGTGTATTTAAGCCTTTTACAATTTACTGGGTCTACATTAGTACTAAGATAGCAGTCTACACTGAAAGTTATATGCACAGTAAATCACTATCAAATGGAACAGATCAAAGTGAAGGGCTTTAAACTGAATTTATC
Source organism: Pelodiscus sinensis (assembly GCF_052426305.1). Taxonomy (NCBI): domain Eukaryota; kingdom Metazoa; phylum Chordata; order Testudines; family Trionychidae; genus Pelodiscus; species Pelodiscus sinensis. The sequence continues at coordinate 83,813,545 of NC_143053.1, forward strand.
TACAGCATTTGCAATATTTTTCCTTTTTAAAAACCAGTCTTCAATAAAGAAAGAGATTATGAAATCAGCCACTTTTTTTTTGTACCAGGTTTCATAAAGATACAATATTGTGGTAATCGTTTATATAAGTAATGATATTTTATATATGACTATTGAATAGTTGTTAGGAAATATTCTACATTATTTTAGAATACTCATGGATATTCTTCCACTTTCCCCCATAAATCACTATCAGCCCTGAGCCATTGTTTTTCCTATGAGCTGAACTTTTACTAGTTTTTTTTTTCCAGTTCATTATCAGTGCTTCAGTCTTGGAGTTACAAATAATTAAGCACTCCTGCTTTACTGATGATTCATAAATTAAACGATCTATCTACATACCGACTTCCACAATAATTTGAAATCTAGCCAAAGGCAGACAAGATGAAATCAACCACAATGTTTTCCATTTTTGGAGCCTGATTTTCAGAGGAGCTGATTTCACAGCTCTCACTGACTTCAATTTGAATTGTGGGTTCTGGGCACTTTTGAAAAAAAAACCAAGGTCATGGTGGCTTTTCTACCCTTTAATAAGATGTGCATTACTGCTCAAAGCTTCTGGTTCATGAAAGGAAATAACAGTGTTGGATGGGCAAGAGACTTCTCGATTCAGTCTGCACTGTCACTCAGTAATACAGTCTTTTCATTCTCCCTCATTTACAAAAGTTGATAATATACTACAATAGATTTTGTCTCATCATGAAATTGCAACAGTATTTAGCATAATAATTCAGGTTCAATATGAACAATGAATTCACAGTACACAATTTGTTATTAAAACCTGCAGGTGCCATCTGTTCATGTGGAAAATAAACTGTATAATTCACCTGATAAGTTTCTCCTCCTTGCCAATATTCATAATTCAGCTGCAAGACTCATGATTTTATTAGAGATATTTGTATTCTACCTTGTAAATACGCAAAGTCCCTTTCCTTACCAAGGGCCTATAGAAGGACCCCTGCATCAAAAGCTGACTCTTCCGACATCAAGATTTCTCCATAAGTCAAGTACTTATCAAATCAGCTTTCTACTTCCTGCTCTACCTCTAGCAGCTGCAGAGTTCTAATTAGACAAGCACTTTAAGAGAAGTCCCGGCATAGAAATACCTTGGGAGGGTCCTCAGGGCAATCATGTAAGGACTAAGTACTTGAGTTTTATTTAATTACTATCAGATTTACCTAGCATTTTTGGGTCTGTTACTCAATTAAGTTGATTAAACTTAATTTAAGTTTTAAAAATGAACCACATGTAACATTATTTTTTTGAAAATATGGCAATTACAAAACTGTAAGAGCTAGGACCACCGAGGCAATCCCATTCCAGGCACATTCCATTTTCCTGGTACAAATAATCTCTTACCTTGCTTTCAGTGATAAGAGGAAGGTATATGCCCAATTTCGTAGTCCTAGCTCTTACCGTTTAGGAGGAGTTCTTGATTAAATAGACAGACAAACTCTCTGAAATATATGAATATCTCAGACGGGTAGCCATGTTAGTCTAAGGTTTAAAAAAAAGAAACTTAAAAAATAATGAGTGATCCTGTAGCATCTTAGAGACCAACTAACAAATATAGCTAGTACCAAGAGCTTTTGTGGGCACAGCCCATTTCTTCAGCTGAGCGGAGCGAGAGACACAATGGGACAAATTTAAAGCAGAAAAAGATGCCCCCTTTTTCTGCTCTAAATTTGTCCCTCTGTGCCTCTTGCACCACTCATCATCTGAAGAAGTGGGCTGTGTCCACAAAAGCTCATAATACTATCTATATTTTTAGTCAGTCTCTAAGTGCTACAGGACACTCATTTTTAAAGTATTTTTTCTAAAATATATATTAGATGAAAAAGGGCTTGAGCTTTAGGAGACAGGGAAGAGAACACAAAAAAGGAATGGAGAAAATGAGAGGGGGATGGTGAAAAGGGAAAGGATTCCTTCAAGAGATGAGTGTTGGGGGTGTTACCTTTGGGGGGATTGTCCACAAAAAATCCCTAAAAATTCTGCACCAAAAATTTAATTCTGCAAATGTTATTTGTCAAAAATATATGCCAGTTCCTATTATTTTTGGTGATTTATTTCAAAATACATTTCAGAAAATATATTTTAAAATTCATCATTTCATTTGTGTTTCAGTTTACTATATAACCTGGGTAAAAAAATGTAAAAGAACATAAGTGACTTAAGAGCCTAAGACCCATTTTCAAAAGTGATGTAAGCATTTAGATAAGGTAGGGGTGGGCAATAATTTTTGACTGGGGGACAGTTCAGAAATTTTTGAAGTGGCCCCGGGTCGCCCTGGAAGGCTGAGCAGAAGCTTGTGATTTGCTTTAGGTGCTGAGTCCCTTGCAGGGTGGGAGAAGACTTTGCATGTTCCCTCCACTCCCAAGCTCTGACTGGCCAGGGAGGAGGGGGGAGCAGCACGTGAAGTCTCTCACTCTCACTGCCCTCCAGTGCATGGTGCTTAGAGTCAGCCACTAGGGTTGACTAAGTGCTGCGCACTCCCCCGTTCCTAGGCCCTGAATGGCCTGGGGGTAGAGGAGCGGCAGAGGCTCCACGGGCTGGATCAACCTGCCTGGTGGGCCGAATCCAGCTTGCGGAGGCCCTTTTGCCCACACCTATCCTAAAGGACAGATCTACAAAGGGACTTAGGTACCTACTTGTCACTTCAGGCAACTAAATCCAACATTTAGGTGTCACTGAAATCTTTAAAATGCTGTAGGTGACTGGGAAGTCTCCATGGCACCTAAATTTCTACGTGGTGGGCATGAATACCATAGGCACTAACTTCCCCTCAAGCCGAGGGTGTGGGTGTGCTCGACTCCCCCCTCTGTCCCAGGCTCCACCCTCCCTTCATCCTTTATCCCAAGACCCAACCCCATGTGTTCCCACCAAATTCCTCCCACCACCCTTTCTTCTCTTTCCCCACCTCCATTCCATCCTTTCCTCCCAAGCTCCCAATCCCACTCCACCTCTTCCAGCTTTGCCTCCACCCTAAGCATAACGTGTCTCTGCTCCTCCCCTGCTCTGCCAGAGCTTCCTAAACACCATGAATCAGCTGCCTGCAGCACCCTGGAAGCATTGAGAAGACAGACGAGTAGATGACCATCAGGGCCAGCAGTGGGTGATAGGATATGTCTACACTAGCCCCCTAGGGAGGCTAATGAGGGCGACTGAAATTGCTAATGAAACACAGGATTTAAATATCCCGTGCTTGATTAGCATATTCCTGGCCAGTCACCTTTCCCGGCCTTATTCTATGAGGTTTAACTGTTAATTCGAACTAAGGGGTTTATCTCGGAATCGTGCTTCTCTGCTGCGTGTAGACGCGGGCAGTTACTTCGGGGTAGTCAGTTTCCAAAATGGCGACCAGCCGGGAATATGCTAATCAAACGCTAAATCCTGCACTTCATTAGCAATTTCGGTCGCCCTCAATAGCCTCCCTAGTTCGAACTAGGGGGCTAGTGTAGATGTACCAATAGGGATGTTAAATATCAGTTAACTGAATAATTGATTAACCTCATGAATTCTTATCGGTCAGTTGACTATTCTATAGTCCCTGGCCAGCCCTTGTCCAGGGGGGAGGGGTCTGATCTCCTGGACCTGGCATGAGCTGGAACTGAGCTGGTCTGCCTGCCCCCTGGCTCCTAATACACTTTAAATGCAAAGCCGCAGCAGGGGTAGGTCCAGGAGCCAGTCCAAGCTGGGATTGCGCTGGGCTGCTGTCCAGCCTGCTAAAAAGTTTACTGGCAGGGGGAAGGGGAATGCCTGTAGTGTATAGCATTAACTTATAAGCTTTTACTTATCGGCTAATCAGTTACTCGACTGTACTACTTCATCTCTAGTGGATGAGAGGCCTGGGGTGGGAAAGGGAGGCTGCCAGTGAGTGCTCAGCACCCACTAATTTCTTCCTGTGGATGCTCCAGCCCCAGAGAACCCATGGAGTTGGCACCTATCATGCACTCAACCATTGAAGTCCTGATTCCCCTGAGCATCATACCCCTTACTAGCACATGCACAAACTCTGGTAAGGTTCTCAAACAAGGCATTCATCCACCTATTACTCCTATGGGACTCCATACTGGGAGCTTGCCTACCACATTGGGCCCCATACAAAAGACAGTGAGGGGTGTACAAGTCTGGAATTTTTGGGTTGGTTGACTAGTGCTCATGGGTGCTCCAGAATGCCTATTAGCCAGTGCACTTACCTGGGATGAGGGAAGCCTGATTTCATAGCCTTAACACCACCTCATTTGGAGTATTTGGAGCAGCAAGTTAAGTGCCCGAACCATCAGGCTGTTTGGTTTTCTGTGGTGAGGTTCCCTCAAGATCTCCTAGTGAAACTTCCATTTTGTATAAACAACTAAATAATCATATGGCCAGACAGAGTGACTGACTCGACAGTCCAATAGCTAAGGCATTCTTTGGGATGCAGAAGACCCAAATTCAGATTTGAAAACAGATCTTCTATTGCCCAGGTGAGTGTCTACTCACTGGTATGACAGGCTGCTTTCTTTCTGTGTTTTTTCACAAGAAAGGGCTGGCTTAAGTGCCCAGGAGAGGGTTCATAAATGTAAATCCTGAATCAAGGTAAGTCCCTCTCTCTGGCTCAGCGTTTGGTGCTTAATTACTGTATAGGTTCCACCATCATCTGCATTTCTTATTGTCTAACTTAGGTGGCTTATATCTGCCAAATATCAGGCAAATGCTTAAACAAGTTGGAGAAAAAGCTTGTTCAGTTCATGAGAACAAAGTTCTCACACAAACACCCATGCCCGGGATCAGCTTCTTTTCTCCCCACCCTTTACGTATTGACAGAGGTGGTGAAATCATAGTCATATATCTAATATCTACCACCATTATGCTACCTGAAACTATGGCCAACCTCAAAAATAATTATATTGGGGATAACCACTTGAAACATAATGCCTTTATCTGCCAGTGTGCTTTTTTTTAAAAAAAAAAAACCCACTAAAACCGCATTGACCCATCATGTTTCACAAAAGACATGAGGCACAGATTCAAGAACAATTCACAGGAGCTTTGTTATAACAAAGATGATTTAGAAATGAAGCCAAATACAGAAGATGGAGTAAGATTTGATATTTAATGTCACCACATTATTTGTTCCTCTACTGAAAAAGATACAGGTTGAAGCTCTCTAGTCTGTCCCACCCTCGGGACCTAACAGCTGCCGAACCAGAGAATTTGCCAAACCACGGGAGATCAATATGGTAGCAAGTGAGTCTCTTTATTTTTATTTCACTAAGGTGAAGAAATGGATTAGCTAGCCAAAGATTATCAGCTCTCTTAATAACCAAGTGTTAGTGCTGCTGTTACACAATTTTATTATATTGGCACATGGTAATAAGTAGATAAAAATAAAAACCATGCTTATCCTTAGCGCTAATATCTAGCGACATTACCAACACTGCCACTGCTTACTGGGCTCTTAGAAGACATTAAGGCTACATCTAGACTACAAGTCTCTTTCAAAAAAGAGTGTCTAGACTACAACCAGTACTTTCAAAAAAGAAAGCCACTTTTTGGAAAGAGAGCACCCCGGCAGTCTAGATGCTCTCTTTCAAAAAAGCACAGTTTGCATTACATAGTGCCTTTTTTTGAAAGAGCACTTTTGAAAAAAGGCATCATTCCTCATAAAACGAGGTTTTCCGCGGTCAAAAAAACTGCCGCTTTCTTTTGATTTACTTTTGAAAGAACATGGCAGCAGTCTAGACGCAGGGAAAGTTTTTTCATGAAAGGGCCACTTTTTTAAAAAAAAAAAACCCTGTAGTCTAGGCACACCCTTAGTGGTAAATTAGATCTAAATAACAGCACAGGACACTGAGAGCCAGGACTGGTGGCTGTAAACAAACTTTATGGGACTTCAGGAAACTTGGCCACACCTATGATACGTGGACATCTTGCTAACTAAAATCATGCCAGATCGCGGATGTTGCAAGACCAGAGAGTTCTGGACTAGAGAGGTTTAACCTGTAGTAGCCTTAAATTTTACACTATAAAGTTACTTGAGATACTAGATAGCCTAAGAAAATGACTCCCAATCTATGAACAAGACTTCATGAGGAGCAATTTGTAGGGCTCTCTGCACACAATAGCTACAATGTAGCAACATGACAGGATTGTGCTGTGATTTTGTGATCACTGCTACTGACTGGCTATGAACTTTGCACACAGTTAATTCATGTGAACCTAGCCTGTAATATCTGTAGCTCTTTTCTCCCTTCTTGTTTGTTTCATTCATCTGTTTATCTTGTATTTTAGATTGTAAGCTCTTTGGATCACGGACAGTCATGTATTTTAAGTTTATACAGTATATAGTACAAAGGGAGTCTGCCCTTGGTGATAGCTTTAGGCACCCCTGCAATCTAAATTATAATAATGATAGATACCACAATGACTAGAAATATAGCATTCTATTTAGAGATTCTGGAATGTGACAGGAAGCATAGGCTTAAATTCTTCTTTCTTGGTTTGGGTTTTATTTGGCATGAGGAGGAAAGTATGACTGAACGCAAAAAAAATGCATGTGTTAGATTTGGAACATCACATTTTACAAACTTAATTCCATGTGAAAGCAAATAATAGTGTGTTGCCTAGTACATTAAAAGTATTGGCAGCTACTTTATTAAAATTCATTGCTATAGTTTATAGTGAATGGATTTTCTACAGGATTTGAAGAATGAAAGTGAAAAATCCATAGTAAGTACACAGAAACACACAACATGATTTATGAACAGGTTCCCAAGAATCTGGAAGAGCAACATGAAAGTGAAAGAAGGCTAGGGAGAGAGGAAGTTCTAGGATAAATTTAGGTCACCATCAGACCCGTCAATCAAGAAGAGAGCAACGAAGCAGTTTGCCAGAGAACACAGAACATTACAGTAACAAACAGGCTTGCAAGTCACATCAGGAAAGATGAACATGAGTCATGCAAAAGAGGTTCATCTCCCTTAATTACAGATATCTGATGTGACATTAAATGATTAAAAAGATCAGATTGTCAGCTTTCATCAGCCAACACTTAAATAGGTCAATAAGAAAGAGCTTTTGAAGAAATCATCTTGTGAATGAGATGGGGCAAGTCTGATACAAATAAATGAATAAAATCACTAGTGTGATGGGAGGGAAGAAGAGGGAAAGTCCTTCCTTGCAAATCCTCTCTGGACAAGGTCTGAAGATTAACACTTTCACAGACAAGCAAAATCTCTTCAAGAGAAAGAAGACAGTCGAGAAGCACAGATGAGCACAAGACCGAGGGTACGTCTAGACTACAAACCTCTTTTGAAAGAGGCTTTTTCGAAAGAATCTTTCAAAAAAGCCTCTTTCGAAAAAGATCATTTAGACTACAAGCAGATTTTTTGAAAAAGCGAGCTGCTTTTCGAAAGAGAGTCTAGACACTCTCTTTCGAAAAAGCAGTTTGCATTCAATAGTGTCTTTTTTTGAAAGAGTACTTTCGAAAAAAGGTGTTATTCCTCATAAAATGAGGTTTACTGCGATCGAAAAAACTGCCACATTCTTTCGATTTACTTTTGAAAGAACGTGGCTGCAGTCTAGAGACAGGTGAAGTTTTTTCAAAAAAAGGCTACTTTTTCAGAAAAACACCCCCTGTAGTCTAGACACACCCTAAGAGGAATATAGAACGCTTAGTTCTACTTGTAACCCCCATTGACCATTTGTGTCCTTCAGCTGTGTCATTGAGTGTCCTTGTATCTTGTAACATTTTGAAAAGCGTCCACTAATGCTGTGTGTCTTAATTTTTGGTTCTCAATTAATGAAACCCAGAGCCTCCTGTGGGAACTGAGTGTGGATACTTTTGAGAAGTCTTAACCTCATTCAATTCTCTTATTTTTGCCTTCTTTGAAACTGAGATACTAACACTTATAGGACCTTCAAGTGATTTTATGAAGATCATCAGTTAACAGCTGAGAAGCACCTTGAAGAGGGGAAAAACTATACAAAAGGCTAAAACACTTGTATGGATAGTCTGTAAGGCAAATTTAGTTGACAGAAAAGAGAAACCTAGTAGAAATCATGGGATGTCATGCACGATTATAATACCCTTACTATTTAATTTCACCCTTCAAGTAGAATCCCTTGATAAATTCTCTCTTGTTTTATTTATCAGCTATTGTGTTTTGTGTTTTATGATTTGTTAATCAAACTTACTTAATTCAATGAGGCTATTCTCACTCCTGAAAGTTAATCATGCCTTTAAATTCCTTAGAGTTTTGCTGAATCAGGGCCTAACACAACATAACCCTTCCGAAAATGCCCTTAAATTATGTTTATTTGAATTAGCAAATACTTTTGCTTATGCCTGCTATTTCTATACAGTGTAAACCATATGGGTTCCTATCAGCATTTTAAAAATATTCATTCATTCATTCATTCATTCATTCAGAAATTTGCATTTTTCTGCAATTAGTATCTGCCCATGTTTTAATCAGGCTGCATTGTTTGGTTTAATTCTTGCACACGTTCTACGGTGCTTTTAAACTTTATTTCTAATAATTACACAAACCATCAGGAAAACTATTTTTCTTTAAATCTTCATTTTGATGAAATGTCATTCCTCATCCTATTTACCTCAGACCATTTATCCAGTTTTGTCCAGATTATTTTGAATTATGACCCTGGCACCCAAAGCACTTACAGCCCCTTCCAGCTTTGTATCATCTGCAAACTTAATAAGTGTACTCTCTATGCCAATATCTAAATTGTTGATGAAGATACTGAACAAAACCGGTCCCAAAATGGACCCCTGCAGAACCCCACTTGTTATGCCCTTCCAGCAGGGTTGTGAACCATTAATAACTACTCTCTGAGAATGGTTATCCAGCCAGTTATGCACCCATTTTATAGTAGCACCATCTAAGTTGTATTTCCCTAGTTTATTGATAAGAAGATCATGCAAGACCGTATCAAATCCCTTACTAAAGTCTAGGTACATCATGTCTACTGCTTCTCCTTTCTCCACAAGATTCGTTATCCTATCAAAGAAAGCTATCGGATTAGTTTTACATGATTTGTACTTTACAAATCCATGCTGGCTGTTACCTATCACCTTATTGTCTTCCAGGTGTTTGTAAATGAATTCCTTAATTACTTGCTCCATTATCTTTCCTGGCACAGAAGCTAAATTGGCTGGTCTGTAGTTTCCTGGCTTGTTCTTATTTCCCTTTTTATAGATCGGCACTATATTTGCCCTTTTCCAGTCTTCTGGAATCTCTCCTGTCTTCCATGATTTTTCAAAGATGATAGTTAAAGGATCAGATACCTCCTCTATCAGTTCCTTGAGTATTCTAGAATGCATTTCATCAGGCCCTGGTGACTTGTAGTGATTTTTAACTTTTTTTTAAATTTCATCTTCTAAATCTACCCCATTCGCACTAGTATTCACTATGTTGGGCATTCCTTTATCATCAGACTCCTTGGTGAAGACTGAAAAAAAGAATTAGTAAATTCGACTTAATAATTCTCAATTTAACAAATTTTAACTAGTGTGTGCCCACTATGGGGAAGCCTCAAAATTAGTCTGAGTCAAGCTCTGTTAATATGGATGCGCTACGTCGGACTTAGAGCCACAGGAAATACTGGGAAGTAATTAATTTGAATTATCCTGGGGAGTAATTAGTTAGAAATAGCAGCACTGGAGCATCCACACTACCGTTATTTCAAAGTAACTATTTCGGAATTAGCATTACTTCTGATGAAAAGCAGGAGTACACATTCTGAATTTTGAAATAACGGGCTTGGTAGTGTGGATGCTCTGCTTATAAATTCAAGTTTAGAAGGTTGATGTAAAAATAAAGTCCTAGTGTAGACCAGGGCTCACAGCAGATGCACCAGTTCTTGGTATTGAAAGATGATCAAATGGCCAGCTTTCAATACCACAGTTGCATTTCTAGTTTCATTCTTCCCTGAATGAAACTAGAAATGGAATGGAATTTTTTAATTAACTTAAATTGCATTTAGCCATAATCACCACTTTGGCAATTTTACTTCCAGCCAAAAAAGAAATTCAGGTAGCATGTACTATTTACTTACTTCTCTCTCTTTCCAAAAGATGTCTACGGGCATTCCTCAGACTACAGAACAGCAGTTTTAAATAGTGCCTCTTAATGACAGAACTCTTTGCAAGACCGCCAATGTCTGTGATAAAAAAAGATAAGCATCTTTATAAAGAGAATGAAAATATTTTTTGTGAAAATCTGAGAAACAGGCTTTTAAATTTGTTCCAAGTGACATGAGAAAGAAAAAATGTAGTATATCACTTATTCATCCCTCTGACATGGTACTATTTTCTCATCTAGTTATTATAATTGATGTGAATTATAAGAATTTGGAGGTTATTCTAGACCCAAAATAATTCCCAACTATCAGGAATATTTACCTGACATTGACCACATTAACCTACTTTTTTTTTGCTTAATTTCGCCCCCTCTTAATATCCCTGTGCATCCCAAACAAGTATTCTCACACCTTAGGATTTATATCCTTCAAATTCTGTAAGGGTATGTCTACATTGCCACCCTAATTTGAACTAGGGTGGCTAATGTAGGCATTCGAACTTGCAAATGAAGCCCGGGATTTAAATATCCCGGGCTTTATTTGCATGTTTCTGGAAGCTGCCATTTTTAAATGCCCCGTAGTTCAAACTCCCTGCCCGCAGCTACATGTGGCGCGGACTAGGTAGTTTGAATTAAAACTCCGAATTCGAACTACCGTTATTCTTCTTGCTTCATTTGCAAGTTCAAACTAGGGTGGCAGTGTAGATATACCCTAAGAGAGTTACCATAAACCACATAAACTACTCTAGAAATGCTTATATGGACCTCATCATGGTAGCAGCAGAGTGTTCAGAAACCTGAATACATTTCTTTTTTATAACCATACTGAGAGGCAGGAAAATATTATTATCCTCATTTCATTCCCAGAGAACTGCAGCCAAAAGAGATTAAGTTACTCGCCCCAAATCACATAGGAAATCTACTGAAGAACCAGGAATAGAACCAAGATCTCCTCAACTACAAGATCATCCTCTCTCTCATTAGCCCTCCTATATTTATATTTAGTTCTCTTGATGACTAGATCCATTTAATCACTTCTGTTGCTCTTCTCTGAATTCCATCCAACTTTGTGGCATCTTTCTGACACTAAGATGCCCAGCACTAAATCCAAGATGCATGCTGGTTTCATGAATACAACATACAGAAAACCACATGCACACTTACAGCTGCAGAAAACATGGACTCTGTGTACCTTTTGCTTCTTTGACTGTGATTGTGTGGGTTTTGATAATGCTGCATCAAAGCATTGCTCAGCAGAGCAGGCATTTAAAAGTAACAGGAGAAAGCAGGGAAACAGCATGGCTTCTCATTTGTACAGTAGTTCCACTTATACAAGGCAAGTTTCATTGAAAAGACCACCCCCACCTGCAAAATGTTCCCCACATATTTGAAAAACAATATATAGTGCTCATGATGAATACATAGAAACCAGAAGCTTGTCAGAATCTTCTGAAAGAGCTTTGCTGAAGGTACGCTTACTTTTATTGTGCGCATCATCACCCACACAGACTTCTTCAGTGGATGGATGAATAATTCCTTTTATGGAAAAGAGGTGCTGAAGTATGGTTTTCACAAGTACAGATATCTCATCAATAATTATCTGGTTCAGTGTAAAAAAAAGAGTGCTGTCAATAGTTGGATTTGGAAATATATTAATTTTGAGATAAATAATTCTAATTGAGAGTCATCCACACCAAGACATGAATAATCACTTGGCCATATGGGAATGCTGTGTTTTGCCATTCCACGTGTTACCGTTCTAATCTAGAACATCACTGCAACTATACAAAATAGTGCTGCCAAGTAATTATAAAAATTGAAGTGAAATCTCTTTAATTTGGCCATATTTTTCTGAATCAAAACTTTTTGTTGTGGTGACTGACATTAAACATGTGGTTTGGGGTCTTAATGCAGTTTGTTTATCTAAAAGTACATGATTGTATATTTGTCATGGTTTTACTATACATGGTAGGTAGGCTAGCAAAGATCAGCTAGCATTCAACACAGCCTTGTTACGCATAGGTAGAAAAGTTTTAAGTGATGCAGCAAAGATATATACTCGAGATGCAGCAAAGACATACACCTTATTCATGTAGACAAGTGGCAGCACAAGGTTTTTACATAAATACACAAATGTAGGGGGGGTTTTGTTTGCTTGTTACCCTTAAAACTGTGAAGGATTTTCAATTCAAGACACATTGCAAACACTTTTTATTTACTTACTCCTTCCATGAAACTGGTAGGAGATAGTATGCATGGGAACCTAGAGCTAATGGGTTAGCAGCACATTCTAATAGCAACACTAGTTTGGGTTTTATAGTATGTATATATTTTATATGTATGTATGTATTTTATAGCACTGTTATTTGTATCTAGGCATTTTTATTTTTATAAATCAAAAACAATGTTGGAGGGAGGCTGTCATTTTAATTTCTCCTAATATTAACATTCTACTGTTTGAGTCATCTAAAGGTGTGGGAGGAGAAAAGGAAGAAGATATGTTTGGGTATAAGCATGGCTATTTTTTCTCTCTCTTGGAAGTCAGCATGGGAGGGTTTGGAGTTTTTCCTCTTTTTTATGTTAACTGTGTTTCTCAGATTATACCTATGGACCAATGCAGTTTTGCCAACAGGCTTAGCATTTTGATTACATAATTTAGTCCCTCAATATATTAGGCTACAATATTAAATTGTACTCCTATCTGTTTGTTTAATTTGTGCTGTGTTCTGTTAATTTCCTTTTGGCCATTAGGTGTCTTTCTTTCACTTTATTAATGGTTCATTGCAATTGTGTACCCTCCTTTGTCTCTTAAATTCAGAGACACTTGGCTTACCCTTATCACTCTCTTTTGAGTGAGTTTTCTAATGGGTATCTACTACCTACACATTTTAATGCTCCTAACACCAAAGTATCTAGAACCTTGTAGGTCAGAGATTTTTCTAGTTGCATGTTAGTTAAGCAAATATAACTGTCATGTGTAGACAAGGCCTAAATAATTTTCACCATTAGAGTGGCCCTCAAATGTATGAAAGGGGACAGTGACAGAATTTTATCTATCACATTACCAAGGCTGATTTCTTTGCCTTCACTTTTTTTTTAAACTTCCACCCCTGTAACAATGAGGAAAAAATACAAAACATAACAATACACAGTGTTTCAGTACATCAGATTAAGTCAACCACCAACAGAAAGGTGATGGTGGACTCCACTGAGGTGGAACGACACACAAGAATGCTATCTCAGAGTCTGTATTGCGTTTTTAAATGTCTAAATATCCTATCCTTTCTAATAATGCAGGTTACATGTACAGTAAACTTCCGATAATCCGGCACCTTTAGGACCTAGGGGGTGGCAGATTATCAGATATGATGGTCTATTGGAAGGGGGGGCTATGAGGAGTCTGGGGTGGCATCCCCCGCACCCCAGACCCCTCATAGCCCCCCCTTCCGATAGTCCGGCTTTGCCCCAGGCGTCCCTGATTCAGCCGCTGCTGGTCAGTATCAGCAGCAGCTGAATCGGGGGGGGGGGGGGGCCTGGGGCTGAGCAGCTGGGGTGCTGCCGGGTTGGTCTGGTAGCGCCGCCCTTCGGCGCTGCGAGACCAAGCCGGCAGCACCCCAGCTGCTCTTGGGGATGCCTGGGACAGAGCAGCTGGGGTGCTGCCAGGTTGGTCCCGTAGTGCCGCACCCCTGGCTTCCTGGAGTCAGCAACTGGTCAGTTTCAGCAGCGGCTGACTTGGGGACGCCCTGGGGCAGAGCAGCTGGGGTGCTGTCGGGTTGGTCCCACAGCCTGGAGGGGCAGTACTATGGGACCAACCCAGCAGCACCCCACCTGCTCTGCCCCCGGCTTCCCTGATTCAGCTGCTGGTCTGGCAGCCAGAGCACTTCTGGGTTCCTGACGGTGCCGGACCATTAGGAGTGCCGGAGCATTGGATGCCGGACCAATTGAGTTTTACTTTATGCAAGATTAACTCTATCCTGCTGATCTTGTTTCTGTCTTGTTCCTCCACTGACTTCACCTATTCTGGTGCTGGCCTAAAGGTAGTACAGTCTCTCTCACAGCATCTGGCAGCATGGCCCATGGAGAGAACACTGGATTGGAACTCAGGAAATGGTGATTCTATTCTCAGTTCTGTTGCTAACTCACTGCATGACTGTGGGAAAGTCCCTATCATAGAATCACAGAGTACTAGAACTGGAAGGGACCTCGAGAGATAATCAAGTTCAGTCCTCTGCCCTCATGGCAGGACTATTTTGTCTTGCTTCACTATCCTCATCTTTAGTAAGAGGTTATGTGTAGACTGCAGGCTTCTTTTGGAAGAAGCTTAAGGGACCTGCTCTTGTTTTCTGACAGTCTGCCCTGAGATCAGCACTCTTAGTTGAGAGCCACTCCAGATAGTGACACACAGGCATTCAATTAAAAATCAAAATTTCCAATAGAAAGCATACACTTTAAAAACAAAACACAGTTCCAAAAGAACATTTTCAACCACCCCTAGTTAATTTCTGTTCCTTATTTGTATTTACTGCATATATTTCTTTGGTGTTGGCTAACAGGTTCTCCTCTTAGATAAAATATAAAGATTAGTCTCTTAATCTAGTCTCATTTTAGTCATTCTTGCCCTTTGATTATTCTTCTGATTGTTTCTAAATTCCCAAAGTACTTAGAGTCCAACCAAACACTTCAGCTGTAGTTTCATTGTAGGTATTCAGAAAGCAACTATTGGAAGATTTTTTTTTTTTTACTTTAGGTGTATTTGTTTGCACATTTCCAAGATGAATTTTTATATTTTGTATATTTGGCCCACATTAACAACCTCTCTATCGCCATGCTTTAACTTACATTAACTCCATGGTTTTTACTGGTCACTTTCCTAGCTATCATATTCTGTTAATTTTATTAAGAAGGCTGTTTAAGTCCTCTTTCAAATTCAAAATAATGCTATTTATTGTTGTGATCCTTCAAGAAGTTTTCAGACTAAACGGCAGTATTTCTACTAAAAACATTTGTCTTAATTTTATGAGATATAAAATGTTCTACTGTAAATAAGACTCACCAGAGCAAATTCCGTATTGATTTACAACTTATTAACTGCTAGACTCCAAACTACTGTAGTTGCACAAGTCAGTTAAGTCACCTAGTTACAGTCAATTGTCCTGTTTATTTGCATTTAAACATTTTATATTCTTCAAATTTTACTCTGAGTGGCTTGGATGTGAGAGCTCTTGGATCCGCATATAATCCAGTGCAGTGTTTGTCCCAGTATGGAATATTGTTAGAGATGTGCATACATTATTAGTAATACTATACATCTGGGTAGTAGCATCCTGCCAGTCCAACAAGAGGATCTTCCCCTATATCCTAACATCCAGATATGCCAAAAGAGGGCTTTTAGTTGCAGTGTTCTGAAACTTGTATTGCTCAGTACAGATGATCACTTTCTATATAAATCAGGGCCTGATACTACTGAGATAAGGGAAAGCAAAGGTGACTTTAGGTCTTTACTTTCCACCTCCAGGGACTCTAAATTGCACCAGATGGGTAATGGGTTATTGCACAAACCAAACATTGCAACAGAACTGTGGCTTTGCTGCCTTCCTCCAACATTCATCATGTATAGGGGCTGTAATGAGGAGTGGAGGTGACTTTGCTGGCTATAGTCCACCCCAATGCTAAAGGAATCCCCAAGCCACCAGTTAAGCCAGTTTTATTCTGCTAGCCCTGGTCTACACTAAGGTATTCCTTTGAAATAACCACCCTAAGATCGAATTTATAAGTGGAGCGTCCACACTATAAAGCCTATAATTTCGAAATAATGGGCTGCTTATTTTGAAATCTGTACTCCTGCTTTTCTCGGGGAATAACGCTAATTTTGAAATAGTTATTTCAAAACAGCAGTAGTGCGGACACTCTGGTGCTGCTATTTCAAAATAACTACACCTCAGAAGAATTTGAACTAATTATTCCCCAGTGCTTCCTGGAGCTCTAAGTCGAAGTAGTGCATCCACAATAATGGAGCCTACCTCAGACTAATTTTCTAGTGTAGAGGTGGCTTTGGAGTGGCACAAAGTAGGAGGAAAAGGGTTTTGACCTTTGTGCAGGGTAAGGTGGATACTGAAAGAACAAAATAAACTTGGTTCTGAGTTACAGAAATTGGAAACATACTCAACAAATGTTTTTCTTGCTTTTAGTGTCATGCTGATTTTGATTGAGTTGCAAACAGCATGTCAAACCCCCCCCCCCTAAAAAACCAAAACCCCACAAAACACATTCTCAGAGAGACAGCTGGCTGCTTTCTTATTCATCTCAATAAAAACAGTGATTTCATTCTCTGAGAAACGAACTGAGATACTCTGGGGAGCAATTCTTGAAAATGGAATCAAATAGGAGGAAAGTAAAGAAAAAGAAATGACTAGTTCATGTTATAAAAACTCCAGAACCTACCTTCACTTTTCTCTTTTCTATAAGTGGTATGTTATGACCTCATCACATTAGATAGCTTCATAAACATCACATATCACTTGAACTGGCATAGTAATTTAGAAAAGCAAACAGAAACATCCCATGTAGCTGCATTTGTGAGTATGACTAGTTAATATTTCAAGGAAAGTAGCAAGTGCACAAAATTAACTTCCTTAAACCTGATCTACAAATCATGTTGAAATCAACAATTAATTTATCACTTTCAATTAGAGATTTTTTTCTTAGATGAGTGGTTTTCACCTTGTGATCTATAGACCTCTAGGAGATTTTCAGATTTACATGGGGGTCTGCATCTCAATTCATAATTTTTAAGGGTCTAAAACTGAGAAAGGTTAAAAAACACTATTACAGATTATTTCTAAGGTGGTACTCACTTAATACGTCATTCAAGAACATGTTGTTACATATAACAGTAAACCACCTGGGGCAAAACTGAGTAACTTGCCAATTAAGTTCTGCTACTAGAAACAGTGCTGATCCACTTGTTAGGAAGATAAAAAGAGGGTTTTAAAGATCGTGTTTGCTTTATTTTAAGGGTGAAAGTTCCTTGCGGTCTATGTGATGAAAAGCCTTTTGACAAGGTCCCTTGGAAACACACAGTGACATTAATGCAGGCAGGGGGAAACAAAATATCACTCATCAGATGTCAATACATTTTTATAGAAATGTTCATAATTAGGTTCACTTTGAGCTACAAAAGAGGAGGATATTTAATCAGAAACTAACGTGTATTTTGACTAAATGTTAATAGCCTGAAACAGGACTGTAGATTGTAAGACTTCAGAAGCAACCTTATTCCAGAACAAGTTATTATTCTCACTCCTCCACATCAAAGATTCAATCATCTACAACTGGTGCAGGAATTTAGAATGACTATATACATTCTTCTTGAACGAAGAAATAACACTGGATTGCAATACCAAAAACAACTCTTAGATAACAATTCTGATTTCTTCTGTCTTCTTGTAGAACGTATGTTCTATAGCCTGCTTCCAGGATTTTGTTTTAAGCCCCAGAGGAAGACATACATACTCTCAACTAACTTTTATTTTTTGTCCTTCTATATTGAGAACCGCCTTTAAGTATTATTATGTTCCATTCTAAAATTAATTAGGCTCTAATAAAAGGCAGACAGCAGACTGGGATTTTCAAAGGGGCCTGGCAGACTTTGTCTTAAGAGATGTTGCCCCTCTACCATATTTACATCACTATTAGTGTGTTTTCCCCTGAGCCATGCAGTTATAGTGACCCAACTCCAGGTGTAGACAATGCTGTGTCAAAGGGAGGGCTTCTCCCATCAGTGTAGGCAGTGTCTTTCTTTACCAAGGTGGCAGACAGTTCAGTGATGTGATGGAGACAAGCCATTAGAACAGAGTTACTCAACTTTCGAAGCCCCAGGGGCCACAATGATATCACAGCACATGCAGAGGGCTGCAACTTAAGCGTGGTTGCATATACATGCAAATATATATGCAAATAGTGTCTTTCACACTGACGGGCATGAATACAAAGATTAAGACAAGACTACACAACACACAGGCCCCCGTTTAAGTCAGTTCTGCTAATATTAATAAAATGCAATATTTACTCGATTTTCAACCCATATGACACACTTTTAATGAGCAATGACAGTCCAGGAATTTAACTACTAAAATGCATATCAACAGAAGACCATTATAGAGACTTTTTCTTTTTTTGGCTCCCACCTGCGAGCCACGTGTTGAGCCCCACGTAAACCCAAAGTGCAGCACAGGCCACAAACAAACAGGCCATGAGCTGTATGTGGCCCGCGGGCTGCATGCTGAGTAGCTCAGCTTTAGAACATACATTCCACTGAAAGTCAATGGGATTTCTGCTATTAAGTTACTTCAGGACCACCAGAGCAGAAGTTTAAAGGCACAAAAGTTGAAAGGCCCGTCCTCTACAATAGTGCTGTGGGAGTGCATGTGAATAACAATGGGATCATAAAGGGGACCAAAGAGACACACTGAAGTTCCATCATAGTGATGACTTTTAACTATGCAGGGTCCAAGCATCTTGGCAACAAATGCTTAATAACAAGTGACAATCCCTCCAGTAGCTCAATGGGAATGTAAAAAGCCCCTCCAGAAAACTCAGTGTATACCCAGTTAAATGTCTCTATGGCTGGTCCCTGGTGAAACGGTTGTTTTGGTTAGGCCAGCAGAAAGGAAGGTGTGTGACTGGAGTTTTTGGCACTCTGGCTATTCTGAGCCAGCACAGCAACTGATAAAGGAGCTGGCACAATTTAGAGTAGCATAAGGGACTGGGGCCAAGGCCAGGGAATCCTCCTCCCGCCCCCCAGGCTTAAAGCTACCGTTTCCCCTCTTCTGCCCCATCCTCAACATAGGAAAGAAGGAATGAAGGCATAACCAGCTAAGCAGAGGTATTGCAAAAAAGATCTGGGAATTACAGTGGATCAGAACTTGAATAAAAGTGAAGTATAATGCTGCAAACTCCCCCAACAAAAAAACCACAAACAAACAAAAAACCCAACAACAATAGAGAGGCAAATATCATTTTGGGATAATTAACAAGTTGGTAAACTGGAACTGAGGGATGGGCAGCAGTGTCCTGTTCAATTTGGCTCTAGTGAGGCCTCATCTAGAGTCCTGTGTCCAGTTCTGGACTATACATGTTAAGAAAAATGTTGAGAAATTGGAGAAAGAGCCCAGAGGAGAATGGAAAAATAATGGAAGATTTAGAAAACCTATGAGGAAAGGTTAAAAAACTGGGCATGTTTAGTCTTGAGAAAAGATTGAGAGGGCACGCAATGGCTTTTCAAACATGTTAAAAAGAAAATGGTGATCAACTATTCTCCATGTCAATGAAAGGTAGGGAAAAGAGGTAAGGAAGAGAGCTTAATTTGCAGGATTGGAGATTTAGGATTAAATATTAGGAAATGGTAAGGGTAGCTAAGATTTGGAATGTGCTTCCAATGGAGATTATAGAATCTCTGTCATTGGTGGTTTTTAAGACCAGGTTAGACAAATACCTGTCTGGAATGGCTAGTAGTAAAGTAACCAAATAACAAGTGTGAAAAATTGGGACTGGGGCAGGAGTAATTGAGGCCTGTATAAGATAAAACCCCATATATTAGACTTGCCCCTAAATTTAGATGTCTGGTCACACTAGCTAGCAGATATACTTAGTTCTGCCTTGGCACGGCGTGGACTATGGGACCTTTCAGTATCTCTTCTAACCATGTTTCTGTGATTCAGGGATTACAGACAATGGCTTCAGAAGAGTATGCCCATAATTAGGTTAAATTACAAAGGATGAATATAAGCAAACAACACAGGCATGCAGAGGCAAGATTAGAAAGGCAAAGGCACAAAACAAGCTAAATCTAGCTAGAGGCAAAAAGGGTAACAAGAAAATCATAGAATCATAGAATAATTGGACTGGAAGGGACCTCAAGAGGTCATCGAGTCCAGCCCCCCGCCCTCAAGGCAGGACCAAGCTCCACCTACACCATCCCTGACAGATGTCTATCTAACCTGTTCTTAAATATCTCCAGAGAGGAATATTCCACCATCTCCCTTGGCAATTTATTCCAATATTTGACCACCCTGACAGTTAGGAATTTTTTCCTAATGTCCAATCTAAACCTCCCCTGCTGCACTTTAAGCCCATTACTCCTTGTCCTGTCCTCAGAAACCAAGAGGAACAAATTTTCTCCTTCCTCCTTGTGACACCCTTTTAGATATTTGAAAACCGCTATCATGTCCCCCCTTAATCTTCTTTTTTCCAAAATGTTCTACAAGTACAGGCAGTCCCCGGGTTACATACAAGATAGGGACTGTAGGTTTGTTCTTAAGTTGAATTTGTATGTAAGTCGGAACTGGTACATATTGTAGGGGAAACTCTAGCCAAACATTTCTCCAGAGCTCAGTTCTATTCTCCCACACCTCACTTCCCTCAGTCCTTTATTCTCAAGCTGAGGTGTCTGCTGAGAAAAGCCGCTCCACGTCTCCCTTGTCTGCTGGGAGGGGAGGGGGGTGCTAGCTTCGCGTCTCCCTGGTCTGCTGGAGGTAAGCAGCTAGTACGGGGTTGCCTCACCCCGTTTGTAAGTAGGGATCCAATGTAAGTCGGATCCATGTAACCCGGGGACTGCCTGTATATTAGGAACAAGAGGAAGACCAAGGACAGGGTAGGCCCATTGCTCAGTGAGGAAAGAGAAACCACAGGAAGCTTGGAAATGGCAAAGGTGCTTAATGATTTCTTTGTTTCAGTTTTTGTCAAGAAGACAGATGGTGACGGGATGCTAACATAGAGAATGCTAGTGGAAATGGGGTAGGTTTAGAAGTTAAAATAAAAGAGCAAGTCACTAGGGCCTGATTAAATGAATCCTAGAATACCCAAGGAGCTGATAAAGGACATATCTGAGCCTTTTGCTATCATCTTTGAAAAATCATGGAAGTCGAAGAGATTCCAGAAGATTGGAAAAGGGCAAACATAGTGCCCATCTATAAAAAGGGAAATAAGAACTACCCAGGAAACTATAGACCAGTCTTCTGTGCCAGGGACAATAACAGAGCAAGTAATTAAGGTATTCATCTGGAAGAAAATAAGGTGATAGGTAACAGCCAGCATGGATTTGTAAAGAACAAATCATGTCAAACCAATCTGATAGCTTTCTTTGACAGGATAACAAGTCTTGTGGAGAAAGGAGAAGTAGTAGACATGGTGTACCTAGACTTTAGTAAGACATTTGACATGGTCTCGCATGACCTTCTTATCAATAAACTAGGGAAATACAACCTAGATGGGGCTGCTGTAGGGTGGGTGAATAACTGGATGGATAACCATTCTCAGGGTATGTCTACACTACCACCCTAGTTCGAACTAGGGTGGTTAATGTAGTCATACGAACTTGCAAATGAAGCCCGGGATTTGAATTTCCTGGGCTTCATTTGCATGTTGCTGGGCGCCGCCATTTTTAAATGTCCGCTTGTGCGGACTCCGTACCCGCGGCTATATGCGGCACGAACTAGGTAGTTTGGACTAGGCTTCCTATTCCGAACTACCTGTACGCCTCGTGGACCTAGTTCGTGCCGCGTGTAGCCGCGGGTACAGAGTCCACACTAGCGGACATTGAAAAATGGCAGCGCCCGGCAACATGCAAATGAAGCCCAGGAAATTCAAATCCCGGGCTTCATTTGCAAGTTCGTATGACTACATTAACCACCCTCGTTCAAACTAGGGTGGTAGTGTAGACATACCCTCCGAGAGTAGTTGTTAATGGTTCACAATCATGCTGGAAGGGCATAACAAGTGGGGTTCTGCAGAGGTCTGTTTTGGGGCTAGTTGAGTTCAATATCTTCATCAATTATTTAGACAATGGCATAGAGAGTATGATTATTACAGTGAGGGGGAGGGGAGTTGCCTCCAGGCGCCACACTGGGGGTGAGGGGGATTGGGTTATGGGTGTGTGTGCCTGGCTCTGGGGAATGGGAGGAGGATTGGGTTAGGGGTGTGTGTGCCTGGCTCGGGGGGTGGGGATTGGGTTAGAGGGGGCAGTGCCTAGCTGGGGGGGGATTGGGTTGGGGTGTATGTGCCTGGCTCTGGGGAATGGGAGGGGGATTGGGTTAGAGCAGGGGTGTGTGTGCCTGGCTCTTTAGACTTTGTGCACCACCCTTCCCCACTGTGGAATCAGAGCCTGGGAGCATGCAAAGTCTCTCAGATTTTTCAGAAATTTCCCTAACATGATGAAGTAAAACTATTCTTTCTATAATTAAACAGCTGTGTTGCCATGGTCTTCCAGAAAAAAAATTCTCTCATTAATTCAGAGTATAGCACTATTATGTGCTAAGAGAGAAACTATCTGCAGTGTTTCCTCTCTTGTTATGTACATTTAAAAACAAGGGTGACATTATATGTTGATATGGTTTGTCTACACTACCAAGTTTTGTTGACAAAACTTATGTCAACATCCAAAAGTGGACGAAACAAAAATCACCAGTGAGTGTTCACAGTTCCTCTCTCTGTCAACAGATCTCGCCCACATTGGGGACAGGGTGAGCAGTGCACTGTTGGTATGTATTCCATCAGGCAGAACTGATCCCTGCACTTCTTGGGATTCCCTATGAGTTCTCCCACAGCATTCTCAGCTGTCAGGAGCAGCAGCATGAGTAGCTCTGTGAGCTCTCCATGCTGAGGAATGTCAAAGCAGCACATATCTGTCCCCTTCCCCATGCAAAAGCAGTATGTCTGCTGCTGTGCTCTTAGGGCAGGGCAGAACAGGAGCATTCCAGTGATTTGTTTGTTGTTCTCCGCTAAATGGAGCAGCTCACCCAGCTGTCAGATAGTTTCAGAGCTTTGAAAGGAAGGGATGCATGCCTGCAGTGCAGCAAAGATCACAAAACACTGAGCACAGCCATCAGGGAAGGCATTGTGGGATTCTGGTGGAAGCCAGTTCTGTCGACAAATCAAAACAGCAGAGTCTACACTGGCTCTTTGTTGACTGTAAAGGAAGAGGAAATGAAAAAGACATTCTTATGGTGGTGGAAGATTTTTTTCACTGAAACTGGATGTTTTCCCAACAAAAGTAACATTGCAGTAGGAACACTCTCAATGTTTTGTCAACAAAAGGCAGGGTTCGGTGACAAAACTTGGTATTGTGTACACAAACAGGAGTAGCAAAACAGGATATATCACCCAGGGCAGGAGTGGAGCCAGGCACTAAGGTAGCTTTAAGCCACTTTTTCATTCTTCTCATTCTGGATTGGCCTCAGTGGCCCCCAGTATGACAAATACAGCAGCCTTCCTGGGTTGCCTTGTCAGCTGCAATGATGTGGCTCTGCCTGCACAATACCCTTCCAAACTCTGGCCCTCCTTTGGTACTCCTCCTATGTCAGGGGGTCCTTCTGTCCATTTTCCTCAGTTCCTGCAATTGGGGATTCCACCAATAGCGCAAATGGTGCTTTTAAGGCCCTTTTGTTCCTTGTGCCTTTTACCTGGCCCAAAAAGTCTAGAGCACATGCTGTAATGAACCAGGGTATCTGTTAGTTACTAAAGTCTATTAAAAATCTCTATTTTACACAGATAAAACTGTTTAAACCTATGAGAGATATTATTCAAGGTAAGAAATTAAGAAATTCTGAGTTTACCATTGTAAATAAATAGCAAATGATTAGCATTTTGTAATCTTGAAGTCATGGCTCAATTCCAAGATCTCATTGGTAATAATATTGACAGTCATTAAGGGGATCACTTTAGCATCTTCAATCCATCTTCAATCCAAAGAACTTAAAGTGCTTTATCAATATTAATAGATTTATCCTCAAAATTCCTCTCAAGTAGGTAAGCATTATTGGGCCCCATTTTACAATGGAGCATGCTGAAGTATAACCGTAATAAATGTAGGCAAAAGATTTTGTATGTGGCTGGAGAAGTGTCATGACAACTTTGCAAGACTGATAAAAATGTCCTGTTGTAAATATCATGCTAAAAAAAGCATCTTTGTCAAGCTAACACAGAAAGTGTTCATTTTGTGTAGTTTCTCTAATCTGACAACAGACTGCATATAAAGCCATACCCAATTAATTGCTACTCAAATTAACTAGACCTCTTAACCTTTAAAATATTTTCTTCTGTGTAAATTTGCTGCCAACTCAAAATAATCAACTATCTAATATTTTCAATGACTGGCATATAACTGAAATATACAATATCACTCAGTACGCTTTATATTATCTTTGCTTAATGAAAAATTATCCATCGTAGAATATTTTCTCCTGAAGCAATCCATTTTGTATTAAGTAAAAGCATGGTTCTTTAACAGCAACTGACATAAAACCATTCCCCACCTAAACATCACAGTTTTACAGTTCCAAATGGCACCTAATAGCAATTATTGCCCATAATTCTGACACACGTTGCCATTGATTACAGGCTTAGAGGAGTCTGAATCCTACACATTTTGTATTGTAGTCAGTGCATAGAGCTCCTTTACTCTACTGTTAATCTGCTTTCCTTTGCATTGTTATTCATTATCTTCATACATTAGCACCCAGAGACCCCAACCAAGATCTGGGCCACATTGCACTAGGTACTGTGATTGCACATACAGGTTGAACCTTTCTAGTCCGGCATCCTTGGGACCTGACGGGTGCTGAACCAGAGAATTTTCCGCATAACAAGAGGTAAATATTGTCTAGCAGTATTACCAACAGTTTCACTGCTTACTGGGCTCTTCAAAGACATGTAGGGGTAAATTAGAGCCAAATAACAGCACAGAACACTGAGAGCCAGGACTGGTGGCTGTAAACAAACTTTATATAACCACAAAAAACTTGGCCACACCAATGATAAGTGGATATCTGGCTAACTAAAATCACACCAAACCATAGATGTGGCTGGACCAGAGAGTGCTGGACTAGAGAGGTTGAACCTGTAGTAGACATTCTCTGCCACAAACAGCTTATAATTAATAAAGACATGGCAGACAGCTTGACAAGACAAGGGGGAGGAGAACAAGAAAGGGAACTGAGGCACAGACCTGCCCTAGTCACACAGGAAATCTACAGCAGATCTCAGGTACAGTGATTTAGCTACAAAACCAATCTACTTCTCAACCTTGTAATACAATCTGTTAACAAATGTAGTGATAGGAAATAAGCAGCATGTTTTTAAACAAGAAGCTTCTAGAGGGTTTGCTAAATTTGGATCACACTGATAAACAAGAAATTATTTCAAACCAGCTCATGGTGTAATACCAGTGAAAAAAGCAGTATGCAAGATGCAGGTCCACTATTTTTAATCACGTTTATTGCTCAGTATGAAATGAGAATGAACACAAGCAGTATCATAAACTCAGTTTAGATTTTGTAAGATGCAATGAAAATTAAAACTTAGCATCTCTAGTGTCATCAGATGTCAGTCTCCTGTTCCTTATGTACTGAGCACCATTCATTTTCCTCATCTCACACTTACCTTAAGGGTTTATACCGCCAAAGATAAAGAGAAGTTACCGCCCAAAATTTCCAAATGGCTTCCAACCTCGAGTATAGAGATGGGAAACCATTGACTGGGTACTCTATGAGACACAGTATCAAACAAAGAGGAAATTCTGTTTCCACAAGTGCCTTAGCTCCTGATACGTCTAGTAGTCTGAGTTTTCCTTTAGCAAGAAAAACATTAGAAACTCAGCAGAGCTTTAGTTCTTAGCAGCAGAATGGCCCTATTATCAACAACTGAAATCTATAATCTGGTCAGGCATTAGGGCAGTTGTCCCTGAAACTGGATGAGGGTTAAAGCTAAGGTATTATAAAATGAGCCAAACCGTTGCCATCTTTGTGAACCTATTTGCGCCCTGGGACTATCACCAGGAACCCAATGAAAAAGGCTTTAAATGGAAGGGACTGATCATTATTGAAGGAAGAAACATTAGTATCTTGATCTCCATTGCTAAAACGTGCAGAAAAGACGTTCATTCTAAGCTTGTCACCACTACTGCCATAAATGGTCTCTCTGTGGAGGCCAAAACCTGGATGATTTCTTTGAAGAAGGTCACCACTATGCAGGGAAAATCACTGTCAGAGTGGTTAAACACTGGAATAAATTGCCTAAGGAGCTTGTAGAATCTCCATCAATGGAGATGTTTAAGAGCAGGTTGAATAGACATCTATCAGGGATGATCTAGATGGTACTTGGTCCTGCCGTGAGGGCAGGGGACTGGACTTGATGATCTCTTGAGGTCCCTTCCAATTCTTTGATTCTATGACCTGGACAATTATGTCCCTAAAGGCAGCAGTATTTTACAAATCAAATGTAATATACTTCCCAAAGAATGAAAATAAAAATAGATCAATCTGGAGAATCAAGTTTAATAAAAGTGCATCTTAAAGTCCAGATTTTCTGCTTCCATGGGAAGAATAGAGCGCTTACATTCTTGTAAGAATGTAAGGTAGTGCACCTTACATTCTTCAGGTTTTTCCTTCTTTTATGAAGCAATTAAATATACCTGCAAAAGAAAAAATGACAAGTAATTGAGGCATAACCTCATATCTCTGGCTATCAATTGCTTTTCAATGGGTGCCTTTTCTAAGATGTCAAACATATTGTGGTGCAGAACACATGGAACAGCTAATTCTTATCTGGGTCTCTCCCTTATCTCTTAGCAGAGTCTTTCAAAACACACTGGAAAAAAGTAACTTCATTTTATTGTTAGTTCTTATGTTTTATTGAGTTTCTTGACATGGCCCTTTATTTTGCTGAGTCCACTTCACTAAAACCTTATATAAATGCTATGCAAGGTTTAAAAAGCATTCCTATGGCCGCGTCCAGACTCAGGGGTTTTTTCGGGAAAAGTAGTCTTTTCCCGAAAAAACTTCCCCTGCGTCCAGACTCAAGCCGCGTTCTTTCGAAATTATTTCGAAAGAACGCGGCTTTTCTTTCGATGGCGGTAAACCTCAATTTACGAGGAAGAACGCCTTCTTTCGAAAGTTCCTCTTTTGAAAGAAGGCGTTCTTCAATGTAAAGAGGCCGTCTTCGAAAGAGAGCATCCAGACTCGCTGGGTGATCTCTTTTGAAAAAGCGGATTTCTCTTTCCAAAGATCCGCCTGCAGTCTAGACACGATCTTTTGAAAGAGGCTCTTTCGAAAGATGCTTTCGAAAGAGCCTCTTTCGAAAGAAGCCTGCAGTCTAGACATAGCCTATGATTCTTTTATACATTTTGACCACTAAACAGAAAACCTTCTATCATGTCACTGTTATGAGCAATGGTAAGAAATGCAATCAGTGCTAACCCGACTCTATAGTTTCAGGACTCAGTTTGTTTGGATTAGACCTAAAATCTGTAATAGAACTCAAATCTAAACCACTCGTGGTTGTAGGCAGTTATATTTATAGCAGCAAAATGTTTGCAGCTAAAATTCAAGGAAGAAGCTATTGTCTTGGAAAGCAAGACTTACCTTTGTGAAAGCTCGTCAAATACACAAGCCTTGCATGCCAAGGCAAAGTCCTGAAAACATCCTCTGTTGACAGGTGTGCTTAGGGAGAATGAAAAGTTGTTTACCTTAATGTCAACATGTATTTTCCCCAGCCTGGTTACTTGCTAAATGCTACAAACCATCTCTGAAAACATGATGAGGATGTACTTCTGTGCTGTGGCCGAATAGTGTGGCAAAATGGATCCAGTATTAGAACTGCAGCATCTATTTGTTTCTTTTTTCCTGGAAATAAAGTAACTAAATAGACTTTTGAAGTAAATAATGCATCATCTGCTCAGATATCCAATGTCATCACACACACAGGTACACGTGGAAGGTAGGACTTGTTACCAATGGCAATAGGAACGTATGGCAAAGAAATGCAATATCTCTTGCAAAATCTGGCAGTGTATTACATTAAATCTATCAAAGGAAAAATGTTAGGCTCTTCATGTTTCTGTCTATATAAAATAGACCCCTTTTTGCCTTTGTTTTTAATTCTTTCCTGCACTCCTTCCCTCACCCATTTAGACCTTGGATCAGGTTCTGCAACTACTTTCACACCATGGGTGTGTCTAGACTACATGCCTCCGTCGATGGAGGCATGTAGATTAGACAGATAGGCAAAGGGAAATGAAGCCGCAATTTAAATAATCGCGGCTTGATTTAAATTTACATGGCTGCCGCGCTGAGCCGACAAACAGCTGATCAGCTGTTTGTCGGCTCCGCGCGCTAGTCTGGACGCGCCGCGCCGACCTGAAAGCCTTTTATCGACATCCCCTTTATGCCTCGTAGGATGAGGTTTACAGGGGATGTCGATAAAAGGCTTTTATTTCGACAGGGGAGCGTCCAGACTAGCGCCCGGAGCCGACAAACAGCTGATCAGCTGTTTGTCGTCTCAGCGCGACAGCCATGTAAATTTAAATGAAGCCGCGATTATTTTAATCGCGGCTTCATTTCCCTTTTTCGAATACACAAATCTACATGCCTCCATCGACGGAGCCATGTAGTTTAGACGTACCCCATGAAACACCAATTATGTCAATGGGTGCATAATCCAACACATGCTTTTAATTCCTGGCTCTAATTTCAATTAATAATTTAACAGCAGCACCCAAAGTCCGAATAACTATTGGTTATTGTGCAGACACATTAAGTTTTTCCCTAATTTTTAATGTGCTTATCTGTATTCACATCAGAACATTTCCACATTAGAGGCTAACATAATGAAATAGCAGGGCCAACAGTCACTTCAGGCCTGGGGGCCAGGTGTGTGCGGGGGCCCAGCTCTAAGCCCCTTGTGGAATGGATGGGGCCTCAGGCAGTGCATTGAAGCACCAGAGCCCTCACTTCCTACTCCTCCCGCTTCCTCTCAGCACTTTTGGAGTGTTGTGAATCCACTGATTCATGCTCCGTTGCCACTCCTCCCACTCCTTCCCTTCCTCCCTCCCTCCCAGAACTAGAATTCCGCAAATCAACTTTTTGTGGCTGTTCAAGTTCTGGGAGGGAGAGGGAGGAGAGAGGGAGGAGAGAGAACGGAGAGAGAATCAGCTGATTCATGGCACTCCAAAAGCACTGGGAGGAAGGTGGAGTAGTAGGAAGTGTGGGACTCCGATGCCCCAGTGCGCGAAAGGCACGTGAGGGAGAGGGGCAGACAGGGATATCACGGGATTGCAGGTGGAACACTGTCACATTATCGGCTTGTGAGGGGAGCAGCCGGGTCACTGCTGTACACATGGGGGGGAGGGGTTTGCCCCAAAAGTGGTACAAAGGGGGCCATGTTAGGGGTCAAACAAAAGCTTACTTTCTTCTGATTCTGTATCTGCTCTTCATATATCGGTATAATGTCTGTGTGTGGAGTTAGGAATCTGTACTCTGTATGGAGACTGGAAGTCTCTCTGAATGTGCTTGAGCGATGGGCTCGCCCTATGGACATGCTAATTAGCAAGGTTCCAGGGACAATAGGTCCCTTAAGTACCCAAGACCCACCCATGAAGGAATCTAGTTGCCTGGTCAGAGACCATGTGACTCTAGCCAGCTTGGAAGAGACTAGGAATGAGGGATAAATAGGCCATGTGGTCTACTCCATGTTGAATTCAGATCTGCTCCTGACCCGAGATGCAGCCTTGCAGGGGATCACGAGCCAGGAAGACCTGTGAACTCACCCTGACCTAGGATGTGCAACAAGGACTTTTAAGCCAGCAGCTATAACATCTCTGCTAGAGCCTGCATCAACAACTGGAAGATTCGATGCATGTAACGTATGATACTTTAGCAACCTCGCTCTCATGCTTTTCTTTCTCGTAGTAATAAATCTTTAGATAGTAGATTCTAAAGGACTGGCTCAGTGTGATTTGTGGGTAAGGTCCAGAGGGTAAATTGACCGGGATTTTTGGAACCGGACAGAACTTGTTCGGGGTAGGTGAGATTGGGTTCTAAGACCCTCTCACCTGTGTATGAGGCCTGGGGCTATATGGGGCACGGATATTGCTGAGTGTCAGATGGGTTTTGCTTCTGAGGCTTCAGGCAGGCAGCTGAAGCACTCTGCGCGACTGATTTGTGGCCTGTTTGGGAAGGTCTCCAGTCTGGGGGCTGTAAGGAGCCTTGAATTTCAGTAATTGGCCCTGAGCGGATACCCTCAGCTGTGCCCAGACCCGGCCCGGTCCGTCACAGTCACTAATGGACCATGGACTTTTGCGGCCCATTACGGTGAAGGAGGGTTACTCATGCAGCCTACTCCCTATTCTGGGTTGGCCATCACTGGCCTAACCAATTAGTCTTCAGTTTGTAGTTGTGCATTTGATTTTTTTCTTCCTAAGGGAATTACTTTTGTACTTCACTGAATTTCATCTTGTTGATTTCAGATCAATTCTCCAATTTGTCAAGGTCCTTTTGAATTTTAATCCTTTCCTCCCAAATGATAGCAGCCCCCCCCCCCCCCCCCAGCTTGATGTCATTTGCACATTTTGTCAGAATATATTCCACTCCATTCTCCAAGTCATGAGTGAAAATATTGACTAGTACTGGACGCAGGACAGATCCTTGTGGAACCTAACTGGATACACCCTCCTAATTTAATGCCTTTTTATTTCTCAGTTGCTTTATAATACCTAGCCACCAAGTATGCTTTACCAAGTATATCTTTTTGTTTTGTTAATAAAAATTACTTTTTTTAAGGATATGATTTGATTCTTGTGTCCTGGAAGGTGATAGGAGATATGTGCATGTGTCCGTAAGACTGAGAGGTCAGATACCAGAGATTAGAGTTTGTTTTCTATATTTTTCAAGCTCTCTTGTTGTAAAAGAACTTGGGGTACCCCTCTGGAAGACATTCCCAAGTGCTTTCTTCCTGGGTTCAAGAAGAAAGGTTGGTTTTTTTCCCTCACTTGGGTGATGCCAGCATACCTCCCAAGATCAGGGAATCTGTGACTCTGGGGAATTTTTAAGCAGAAGCCTATAGAGGCAAGGAATTTTAAAACTCTCTTGCAGGCCCCCATCTTCTGCACTTGAAGTGCCAGAGTGGGGAACAGCCTTGACAGGCATGGTCCAGGATAATCTTCTTGGCATATGCACAAAGTGCCTCAGATAGCATGTGAGCAGGATTCATCACCAAATTTGGTTCTCTGGTTGGATCATTACCTTACAGTGAGCACAATGAGGACTCAAGTCAAAGGGGAAATGCAGTACTTTCACAATTATGTCACTAATTTTTAGAACAAATTAAAATGTTCATTCTCACTACCTGGGAAATACAACAGATGGTTTTACCATTGGTTATAGCATTTACAGTACTTTTATCTGCAGTATTTATTAGACAGTTAAATATAGTACAAGAAGCAATGGGCTTAAACTGCAGCAAGGGAGGTTTAGGTTGGACATCGGGAAAAAGTTCCTAACTGTCAGGGTGGTTAAACACTGGAATAAATTGCCTAGGGAGGTTGGGGAATCTCCATCTCTGGAGATATTTAAGAGTAGGTTAGATAAATGTCTATCCGGGATGGTCTAGACAGTACTTGGTCCTGCCATAAGGGCAGGGGACTGGACTCGATGACCTCTCAAGGTCCCTTCTAGTCCTAGTATTCTATGATTCTATGATAGTGAAAACAAATTTTTCGTGGTGCCCATACTTTGAGATCACTAGTGTTCCTAGCTCTCTTTCTCCCCTTTAGAATAAAAACCAATGTAACCCTAGCCTATCTATCTACTTCTTCCCAAACTTCCCATGAAGACTGAAGAGATCACTAGTGTGATTCACAGTCGTGATCACGAAGGGAATTCTGCACTTGTTCCCAGATTCTGTGGTCTTTTCAATGGTTGCACAATTATGGCAGGCTCTCCCAAGTGCCTATCCTTCTCATATACCTTCTCTGGTCCAGAACGTCGTGTAAATCAGCATTGTTGTGTTAACTTCAATGGAGATACAACAGTTTACCGAGGATCCTGAGCACCTTGCTTTTTGTGGACTGATGAGACTGCTAAAGCATTAGAGTTCATGGTTTTGTAAAATATGGTATGGAAGCTATACAAAGAAGTACCCCAAAGCATCTGGGCTGAGCAGCACAACAGTCATCCACCACTGGTTCCAAAAGGACACGTTTATAGTGTTAAATATTTGGAGGAGATTTTTAGTTTGAATTAATATTGTAAAATATTTTCTGTGACTAGGCTCTGGATTGTAATGATTTTGTTTTAAGATATTTGTACCTTTGCTGCATGAATTTTCAGTAAACAATAAGAGCTATCTAGATTTAATGTCATGAATACGTGCAGCCAGCAAAATTCCAAAGTTGATGCATGAGTAGTGAGAGAAATTATATAAAAATGAATGCACCTGAGAATTCCACCTGAAAGTGGTCAGACCATTGTTTACATTAGTGAACACTATCTCCTGCCCTGATTTTCCTGTGTGGAAGTCAAAACAGTTTGGATATAAGTATGCCAAAACTGTATTAACTGTATGACTGCAGAAAGAGTGGACATTGTCCATCTATCTCTGGCTACGTCTACACTGGCATGATTTTCCACAAATGCTTTTAATGGAAAAGTTTTCCGTTAAAAGCATTTGCGGAAAAGAGCGTCTAGATTGGCACGGACGCTTTTCTGCAAAAGCACTTTTTGCGGAAAAGCGTCCGTGCCAATCTAGACGCGTTTTTGTGCAAAAAAGGCCTGATCGCCATTTTAGCCATCGGGGCTTTTTTGCACAAAACAGTACTATGCTGTCTACACTGGCCCTCCTGCGCAAATGATTTGCGCAAGAGGGCTTTTGCCCGAACGGGAGTGTGACGGACCGGGCCGTGTCTGGGAACAGCTGAGTGTGTCTGCTCAGGGCAAATTGCTCAAATCCGGGGCTCCTTACAGCCCCCGACTGGCGACCTCTCCACACAGGCCAAAAACCAGTCTCACAGAGCGCTTCAGCAACCTGCCTGAAGCCTCCCGAGCAAAACCCCTCCGACACCCCAGCAATATCCGTGCTCCAGATGGCCCCGGGCCTCATACACAGGTGGGGGGTCCTAGCACCCAATCCCACCTACCCCGAACAAGTTCTGTCCGGTTCCAAGAAACCAGCCACAGATCCCTGGTCAATTTACCCTCTGGACCCTACCCACAAATCACGCTGGGCCAATCCTTTAGAATCTATATCTAAAGGTTTATTATTACAAGAAAGAAAAGCATGAGAGTAAGGTTATTAAAGTACAGTACGTTACATGCACCGAATTTCCCAGTCCTCGATGCAGGCTCTAGCAGAGATGTTACAGCTGCTGGTTTAAAAGTTCTTATTGCACATCCTACGATCAGGATGGGTTCACAGGTCTTCCGGGCTCTTCAATCCCTGCAGTGCTGCCTCTGGGATGAAGTGCTGAGCTGAGAACCAAAATGGCATCGACCACATGGCCTCTTTATACTCCTTCCTGGCCTCTTCTTGTATGCAGCAAGTCACCTGGTCAGAGGCCAATCTCTATGTTTCCTGCTGGCTGCCCTCAGGTGACAAGTCCCATTCTTTGGGTGTGTCCATAGCCTATTGAGAGTCATTGTTCCACAGGGCTTTGCTACTCAGCCTGTCCATAGCCATGCTTAACCACATTCACAGAAATATTCAGCTTCCACACAGATTACAGATTCCTACCTACACACACAGACATTATACACTCACATAAATAGCGTACATAAGATCAACAAACAATAATCTCCCATTCAATACCCCACATGGCTCCCCCCACACCAATTTCTGGGGCCAACACCCCCACCTAGGGGTGCAGCAGCGATCTGGCTGCTTCCCTCCAATTCAGCAACGTGACAGGGAGCAGCACAGTATTTCCGCAGGAACACTGACGATCTTACATGAGATCATCAGTGTTCTTGCGGAAATTCAAGCGGCCAGTGTAGACAGCTGGCAAGTTTTTCCGCAAAAGCAGATGATTTTGTGGAAAAACTTGCCAGTCTAGACACAGCCACTGTGTTTCTCAAGGTGGGCCATAAGCCCACTTTGAGAAAACTGCTAATAGGCTGCTTCAGTTTGTTTATCTAAATCAGGGGTTCTTAACCTTTTTACCTTCACATCCCCCCTGAAAGTGAACTTCATGGTCACACCCCCCCCCTGGGAGCCATTTTGTGCACAGCTTAGCCCCGCCCCCTCACCTGACAGGAAGCTAAGGGGCGTGGCTAGGAATATAAGAACTCTGCCAGGGAGCACAGTCGGGGCCCAGCCTCTGAGGAAGACAGAAGCCTGCCCAGAGCTCCTGGCTGACGAGGCTGAGACCTGGCCCGGGCCTCCCACAGCCACCTTCCCTCAGGCTAGTGAAGGCTTCTCTGCCTGGGCCACAGAGGCCTGGCCAAGCCGACTAGCAGGGCTACCCTCTGACCTGTAGGAACCCAAGGCTCTACTGGTGCTTGGCGATTTGGGGGACCAGCCTGAGCTAAAGGCCTGGCTTGAACCCCAACACCTGCCTGAACCCTGGGACCTAGTGAACCAGCTGGATGCTGGAGGCAGCCGTCTGAGCTAATTCCCAAGTCTGACAGCTGGTGGCGCTGTGGGGTGAGTGAATCCCGTTACAATGCCTATATGAATAATATGAGCTTTTTAATTTGAACATTTTCCTAACAAATGTATGTAATATTTGAAGATGAAAGTCGGCAATGCTCACGTACTGTTATTGTAGTGTGTCATCACATAGGCCTGATTGATTTGCACTGCTATTGTAGTGTGCCGATCTCTAGAAGTAAATAAGAAATTAATGTTTATAATTTTAATTCATAATATTAATTATGAAGAAATCTAAACTTTAGAATTTTATCCAGTGAGAAGGCAATTGCAATACATTTTCTGGGAGGCACCTCACACCTCTCCTGTATCCCCTTCACACCTCCCCTGGGGAGGCGCACCTCACTGGTTAAGAACCCCTGATCTAAATGCTCCATAGCCACGGAGCCTCATGGCTCCCATTGTCTTTGGTTTGCCATTTACAGCCAAGGGGAGCTACGGAAAGTGTCATGGCCTGGGTCACTGCTTCCCACAGCTCCTCTGGCTGGAAACAACTAACCGGAGCCAATGGGACATGAACCTCTGTGAATGTGAAGCCTTTAGGTAAACACATTGGAGTGGCCCACTAGCAGCTCTCTGTGAGGCCGCAGCCCACTTTCAGAAATACTGATCTATGACTTTAGCATGACCAACTGTAATAAAGCCCCAAGTTTCTCATACTGAGCAAGACCCAAAGAAGCGACACCAATTTACATCAGCTGTGTTTTATAAGTGCACTTGTTCCCACACAATAACAAGTATGCTTTAAGATAATTACATCTCATCTCTGACTGAGAAGCCATTTAAAAATACCTTCCTGGTCTGAGCCTGCATAGATGTAGCCATTTCAAATGCCTCTCACCAATTCAATAAATGAGACTGTAAAATATCATTGAAACACATTTAATGGGTGAGGTTCAATAGTTTCTTTGAATGAATATCTATTCAGACCTAACTTCCACAAAAGTACATGGTGTAATGGTTTTCTATAGGTTCTATACAGATTTCTCACATCAGTTCTGGCTTTTCCTGCCTTTTAGAATTAATGAGAAATAACTGTAATTTTCTTACATTAGGTACATTGGATGAATTTAATAACTTCATGGAAAGAAGGTCAACAGCATCTCATTTCAGTGCTGCACTTGCATTATTTGTATTGTAAGATTTTCTATCAGTCTTTCCCAGGTTTAAATGAGAAGTCAAATCTAAATTAGCACTGGAAACATGACTTGTCTGGTGCTTTTACTGAAAATTGACAGCTTAGATGCATATCTCAAATGGAATTTCCCCAAGCTATAGCTATAAACTTAGTATTTGGCACATTGCAAACTATAAAACTGATTAAAATAATACTACTAAAATTAATAAGGATTCCTATACAGTTCAATACATCAGATTGTGCACTTGCTTCTCAACTGAACTGTTGGTTAAATGTTCAGAGTTAATTCTTAAAATTAAATTTAAAGAGTCATTTTGGCCTTACAAATATGACCAACAGAACTGTTTTTTAACATTTCATATCTTATGGGAAACTCATTTCTTCTTCCCCTTACACTTTTTTTAAGAAGCTGCTACCCTACTTCTCTTCCTTACTCCCTATTTCTCTTTCTTCCCCTTTCCAGCAGCTTCCTTTAAAAATCTATATTTTACCCTCCTTTTCTGGTTGGACCATGTTCTGCGCCTATATTTCTTTAGCGCTGTTTCCCTTTTCACTACTCTCACGCACTAAAGTTTGCTACATCAGCGTACATCATACAAAGGCTCATAGCAACTGACCCAATACCCCTCCTTAATGATCTTTCACCTGAGTTCCATTTGAACTTTAGTGGTCAAAGGACCTCCTAGTTCAGAATTAATCCTGAAAACAGGCTCATAATATACCAATCCAATGATTTAAAATGTGTGGTTCATCAAAATTTTGCATGTAAATATAACTAGGTTTGGACTATACAAAGGAGTATTCAGACAAAAAAGTTTAAGTGAAAGCTATTCCTACCTGTTCACCAAATTTCCACTCTGGGAGGGAGACCAAGCTCAGAGTGAGTGCATGGCTTATTCTATTTGTTGACCTAAAGTACAAGATGCTTTAGCATTCCTTAATAATACTAAAGTTCATTTAGCATTTGACCACATAAAGTTATCCAGGCCCAGAGTTAGAGCTGACTCAGGTTCCCTACACATTTGATATTCACAGCTAAAGTTCATGAACCTGCACACAAGATGAATATTGCTCCTTTCCTCCCTGTTGCTCTAGAATCCATCCAGCAAATACAGGAAATTACATTCTGAGACATTTCATGAAGGGACCCCATTTCTCCAGAAACTGGTAATATGTGGTGAGCAGAAATCTTTGCCACAGGTGTTTGTTACCCTATGTATAAGAAGTTGTTGGTCTCATTCCAGTTCAGAACAGTCACAAACACATCACAAAAACAGTAACAGACACACTTGGGCTGTGTCTACACTGGGCCACTTTATTCTGCAAAATCAGCCGCTTTTCCGGAATAAGCTGCGAGCTGTCTACACTGGCCCTTGAATTTCCAGAAAAGCAACGATGCTCTACTGTACAAAATCAGCCACTATTCCGGAAAAACTATTCTGCTCCCGCTCGGGCATAAGTCCTTATTCCGGAACACTGTTCTGGAAAAGGGCCAGTGTAGACAGCCCAGTAGTCTTTTCCGGAAAAAAGCCCCGATCGCAAAAATGGCGATCGGGGCTCTTTTCCAGAAAAGCGCATCTACATTGGCCACAGACGCTTTTCCAGAAAAAGGGCTTTTCCGGAAAAGCAGCCTGCCAATGTAGACGCTCCTTTTCCGGAAAAACTGAAAACGGAATAGTATTCCGTTTTAAGCATTTCCGGAAATTCATGCCAGTGAAGGCACAGCCTTGTTGGTATTCACATCAGAAAAGTCAAGGATCAAATAGTCATGGACTATCTTCTATCATCTCAAAAGGTGTTCCAGGGTCAACACACAATTGTAAGGCAGTTTGAGGAAACTTATAGGCTGTGTCTAGACCGGCAAGTTTTTCCGCAAAATCATCTGCTTTTGTGGAAAAACTTGCCAGATGTCTACACTGGCTGCTTGAATTTCCGCAAGAACACTGATGATCTCATGTAAGAAATCAGTGCTTCTTGCGGAAATACTATGCTGCTCCCGTTCAGGCAAAAGTCTTTTTGTGCAAAAGCTTTTGTGCAAAAGGGCCAGTGTAGACAGCTCAGATTTGTTTTGCGCAAAAAAGCCCTGATTGAGAAAATGGCGATCGGGGCTTTTTTGCACAAAAGCACGTCTAGATTGGCACGGACGCTTTTTCGCAAAAAGTGCTTTGAGGAAAAGCGTCCGTGCCAATCTAGACGCTCTTTTCCGCAAATGCTTTTAACGGAAAACTTATCCATTAAAAGCATTTGTGGAAAATCATGCCAGTCTAGACGTAGCCGTACTGCTACATCTATTTTGTGGCTAAAGAAGAGACTTCGGTCTCCATAGCTTTAAAAGTGATTCTAGCAAAAGTATAAAATTAATTAAAATGGTTAGATGTTTTTAGCAAGTTAACTATTTTTAGGGCATAAAGTCTTCCACATATCTAACACCGCCTTATACTTTATTTATACAATATTTTCCAACTGTGTCCATCCCAAAAAGGCATAGAAATTAGTTTATTTAATGGCAATAAGCACAGAAATATGTATTTCTAACATGAAAAATATACAAAAGATCCAGATCTCAGAAAATGGAACACTCAATGTAGCGATCTTTTGTCTCGTACAGTATTTGTATAAAATTCAACATTCACCAAAGAACTTTTTATCTTCATGATGAATTTCACCTTTACATGTGGAGGGTCATCATTACAAAGTGCAATGCACCAAAAATGACCACATTATGGTACCGAAAAGTCCTCATTCTAAGTGTAAGAATATTCTGAGCTATCTTCAACATGGTAGCAAGATTACAGCTGGTAAACATTCAGGCTGTGTCTACGCTGGGCCACTTATTCCGGAAAAGCAGCCACTTTTCCGGAATAACTTGCCAGCTGTCTACATTGGCCGCTTGCTTTTCCGGAAAAGCAATGATGATCTACTGTAAAATTGTCAGTGCTTTTCCGGAAAAAACTATGTTGCTCCCGTTTGGGCAAAAGTCCTTTTCCGGAAAAACTGTTCCAGAAAAGGGCCAGTGTAGACAGCCCAGTAGTCTTTTCCGCAAAAAAGCCCCGATCGCGAAAATGACGATTGGGGCTTTTTTCTGGAAAAGCGTGTCTACATTGGCCACGGACGCTTTTCCGGAAAAAGGGCTTTTCCAGAAAAGCATCCTGCCAATGTAGATGCGCTTTTTCTGGAAATACTTATAACGGAAAACTGTTCCGTTTTAAGCATTTCCGGAAAAGGGTGCCAGTGTAGACGTAGCCTCATAATTCCAATGGTGATTATTGTAATATCAGATAATATGCAGTTAGAGAATCAGAAATGTGCTTACATATTATGGCACAGAATATGATACTATGCAAGACAATCTATTACAGAATAAGATAGAAAGATAAAGAACAAAAAGTTCTTTATGTAAAGGAACATGATGGCCATTTCCTGCAAATCACTTCCCCTTGACCATGTAACTGCCAAGTGTTCAATCGTGCTAATTGAAAGATACAATTGCATAACATCAGTGTCCATGTAAAAGCAAGATCTGTCAGCAAATGACAGATGCCCAGCAATGACTATTCTACTATAAATCAGAAAAAATAAAGCAGAATTTGGATGCATTCTTGTACCATTTCCAAATGAAGATAACAATACTGACTGGAAACCATTTGTTCCTACAAACTAAACTCACTGCAACAGCTGTAGTACTATCAAAATCAGATGACAAGATGCTGAAATGATGCCACAATACAGCCTTTGCTGTTCCAACTATAGGTGAAATACCAACTAAAAAAAGGGTTAACAGAGGGTTTCCCAGCATTGAAAGCAATGAAAATGCAGTCCTGGGTAAGGAAAGCTCTCTTTTCCTTTATTGATCACTACAATTATTGCTCTAATTTTGAATATACAGAATCTATATTATTGATAAACCAATTTAATCTTACACTTTGGGGGAGGGAAGGATTTTAACAGCTCCTGAGGGAGACTGATAAACAAGTACTACTGAAGTTCAACATTATCACTATTATTTATTTGTACTGTCATCATACCCAGGAGCACCAGTAAAAGACCAGGACCTCACTACGCTAGGCGCTGTACAAACACAAAACAACAAATCTTGCCCCAAAGAGCTACAATCTTAGACATAACAGAAGGATATGGAGTGGATCCAGGGGAGAATACAAGGTAAATTCTGATCAGCACAATAGGCTGTGGTCCCATCACACAAGCTGCCTAAAATTTCCTTTTGTACCTTTGGAACATTCAGTCATGTCATAATGTTTTAAATGGATTGTTGCTGTATGGTCCATGTATCATTTGATCAGGACATAGAGGAGAATGATGACTGACACGTGAATGGATTTGAAGCGGAAGGCTGCATCATTATACATTTCAATATTAAAGAAGAAGCTGACCCCCACAAACTACCAGGCATTAATCGTGGCCAGCACGGGTAGAACGGCCTCATGCTGTACAACCAAAGAATAAGGGTTGGTGTTTTACCCAAACCGCCACCACCTAAGTTCTGATTCAGCCCATTCTGGGATATCAAGAAGCTCTATCAGCCTCTCCCAGATTGTATGCTCACATTATTGCAGGAGCTGGTTCCTAGGAGGCTCTTACCCACAGGAGATGTCAGCTACAAGCTATGACAATTAGACACTTTTATACCCTGTTCTCTCCTCCCCCCTCTTTTTTAAAGTACTCTCACGAATTCTCATTGTCCTCACCTTATCAGGCCTCCAGGGTGTTGTGAGGAATGCAGAACCATTCTGGGCCCCATACCAAGTTGTACAGAGGTAAAGAGTCCTTCCTGACTCCAAACAAGTGATTGGGTTAGACACAAGCAACCTGAAAACACATTTCTGATAATTACACCACCTATAGGGTAGCATTCTGCAGAAATAAGGATTGTTGTGCACCCAGGAATACTTACATTCCAAGAATACTCCCCCCCCTCAGTTGGGACCAATGGCTTGCAGAGCAAGTGAATCATTACTCAACTCTCTCTTGCCTCTGTTCCACACCCGCATGCATTTTGGATGAGGAGAGAGGAAGAGGGCTCCTACTGCTAGAGGGCATGTCCATCTGCCTTCTAGTAGGATGCTAAAGGGTATTCATTCCCTTGTCAGTCCAAACAGGGTTTCATCTGGAAATGAATGCTAAGATTTTTTTTTTATTCTTTAGTTCCTCAAACAAATCCCCATCCCATTCCTCTGCATGTCTGCCATCCAAACTGCCCTACTATTATTACCAAGTTTTCTCTCTGTATTTCCTACCACACTCAAAAAGGCACTCTCTTCTATTGTAGGAACAAATAACTGCTGATGACAGAGGAAAAGGGTCCTAAATCTTTAAAAATATACTCTTTCCCTACTGCGGCAGCCACAGTGATTTGACCTTGTCTATCCCATGGGAGGTGGTAGGGGCCCTGCTCTATGTGGCTGACTCAGAAGCATGGGATCTTAATTGGCAGGGGCAGGAGCAGGGGCAGGAGCAGGAATGAATGGATGAGGAGAGCCCAGCTTGTTAATTCCATTCCACTGCTGTACGTGAACATCAAATACTGATTCTTAAAAAGTCAAAGAACAGGAAATCTGCAGCTCTTCACATAGAAATCCATACAGGTAAGATATGGACTGCTTCATAAATGAGGTTCGTAACAATGTATTGACAGTCTATAACACATAGGGACAGTCATTCTTCATATTTAATAAAGTAACAAGATACAGATATCAGTAACGTTTTGTACAGACATTCTTCTGTCAAGCTGCCAGAGATGCTTTCAAGTGTGGCTTGATTTTGTTTTGTCACTGACACGTGTATTTTATCTTTGCAAAATAAAATCATGCAGCTTTTTTTGCCTTTTCACCCATTTTTTCTTCAATCATTGTATCAGGTCGGCAGTTTCATTTTACTGGCTATTTTATGTAGCAATGTTAATTTAAGTGATTAAGGTGCACAAGTCTCCTCTTACCTGCTATCTCTCTTTTCTAGCATTCCTTCCAGAGTTTTTAAAATCAACACTAACTTCTCTTTGTCCAGCTATTTTTGTTGACTGTAACATGATCAAATAAAGTGCCATTTTATATGTGCACAGCCGTGCCAACCACCTGATGGTAAATGCCTTTTCCTAGATGTTTTAAACACACACAGAACATGTGATTACTTCTTAGGAATTTTGATAACTTGTCTTATTTCAACAGCATATGGAAGCACTCAGTAAGTGAACATCTTCTTCAGACATTTTAATTTTGAATGCTTGTTTTAATCTTTCAAGTCTCCACTGACAACTGTCTCCCACACAAATCCTTTAAAAAAAAAAGTGAGGAGAAATGGGCTAATAATTCTCAGGTATTTCAAAGAAACCATTTTAAATGTCAGGTCATGCTGACCATGTTCCCCAGTTTTGGAGTACAATATATCATGCAACTGACATCACCTTTGGTTCTGTCCTTTCATTCACAGAACACTGTTGCCACAGTCCAGTTACTACATAATGAGTTACAAGAACCTAATTTAACAAAGCAACAAAATAAACATATTTCTGGTATTATTAGGCTAGAAAAACAGCATCAAGACCCAACTCCAATAGTCTGGAAGATAGAATTAATCATAGAATCACAGAATAGTAGGACTGGAAGGGACCTCAAGAGGTCATCGAGTCTAGTCCCTTGCCATCATGGCAGGACGCAGGCCTTTCTAGATCATCTCGGATAGACATTTATCTAACCTATTCTTAAATATCTCCAGAGATGGAGATTCCACAACCTTCCTAGGCAATTTGTTCCAGTGTTGAACCACCCTGCCGGTTAGGAACTTTTTCCTAATGTCCAACCTAAACCTCCCTTGCTGCAGTTTAAGCCCATTGCTTCTTGTTCTAGCCTCAGAGTCCAGGAAGAACAATTTTTTTCCCTCCTCCTTGTGATGCATGAAAACTGCTATCATGTCACCTCTCAGTCTTCTCTTTTCCAAACTAAACAAGCCCAATTCTTTCAGTCTTCCTTCATAAGTCATGTTCTCTAGATCTTTAATCACTCTTGTTGCTCTTCTCTGGACCTTCTCCAATTTCTCCACATCTTTCTTGAAATGTGGTGCCCAGAACTGAACACAATACTCCAAGTGAGGCCTAATCAGCGCAGAGTAGAGTGGAAGAATGACTTCTCGTGTCTTGCATCCCAGAATCATGTTTGGTTTTTTTGCAACAGCATCACACTGTTGACTCATATTTAGCTTGTGGTCTGCTATAACCCCTAGATCCCTTTCTGCTGTACTCGTTTCTAGACAGTCACTTCCTATTCTGTATGTGTGAAACTGATTGTGCCTTCCTAAGTGGAGCACTTGGATTTCTCCTTATTAAACTTCATCCTGTTTACCTCAGACCATTTCTCCAATTTGTCCAGATCATTTTGAATTATGACCCTATCCTCCAATAATCGTATTCAATAAGACTTTAATGAACTCTGCAGCTGCACATGTCAAATATGATACAAAGTTATATACTTCTACTTTCCGTTTTGAAAGGGAACTTTGAATTATCTCTGGTTCATACATCATTTATGTTTGCATCCCAACAACACAAAATGTGCCAAAAAACCTTATTTCAAGGTCTAAAATGTAAGATAATGAGGTTAAGAACCTGAAAGATAATGTCCCATTGCTGAATGTGTATGTGACATTCCCCAGAGTACAACCTGGACTGATTGACAGCTATGTCCCCTCAATTCCAAGCTCAGGTGCCTTTTACCCTACTCTGCTGTGAGAACAACCACTCCTGGTCTGCTCACTCACAGCTTCTCACATTTTAATTATTCCCAGCTGAGTTATAGAAGTGCTTCTATCCATTTAGTCCCGAATGACATTTCAGCGTGACACCAGCAAATTCCCGGTCCCAGATGTATCCCTAGAAATGTGCACTCTAGAACCCTCATATTCATGTTATTATATGTGTTGAATAGGGTAGGTCCTGGGAGGGATCATTTTAAAAGTCTTAATCAGCTGAACATTAATTTCCTCTTGGAACGCATGTGCTGTCGTATGTCAAGTTATGAAGTTTTGCTGCATGTGGGTTACTGAAATACGTTTTGAAGTTGGGAATGCCCACAACCAGCCTTTCAGGTATAACAATGGAGGAGCCAGACACACCAATGACCTATTAAAGGGAATCCAGACTGCCAAGGACTATCCCAGGGATTATGCACTGGAGCCTTCTCAGAGATAGCACACAGGCTATAGAGACTACTTGACACACATAAGAAGCAAGCTGGAAGAAACTATATAAGAGGGGATGTGACATCATCATTTGGCCTCACTCCCACTCTCCTCCAACTGAACACCTGGAAATAAAACTGGAGGACAAAGACTGAACTGGGGAGGTGGTCCCTGACTGAAAGAGAATTCCAGCCTGGGAACTGAAGATCTGTGACCTGATTGTACCAT
Organism: Pelodiscus sinensis; assembly: GCF_052426305.1. Classification (NCBI taxonomy): domain Eukaryota; kingdom Metazoa; phylum Chordata; order Testudines; family Trionychidae; genus Pelodiscus; species Pelodiscus sinensis. The sequence continues at coordinate 83,857,690 of NC_143053.1, forward strand.
CTATCAGGGTAGGATCCTGCTTTATTCAAATCCAGTTTATAGAACTTAGATTATACACTTCTTTCTATTTTTTTCTATATCCTTTGTCTCTCTCACAATCACTTAAAATCTTTCTCCAGTTAATAAACCAGTTGTATGTTTTACCTAAAACAGTGCATTTTGGTGGAGGTACTTGGGAAATCTCAGGAATAAAAACTAGTGCATGTTGTTCTCCACATCGAGGGAGTGACAGATTCGGTTATTAACATTCATTGGTCAGGATTCTGACCAGAGCAGGAAGGTATAGCCCTGTGGTCCTAGGCTGCAGAAATTTCCTAGAGCCTTTCGATTGTTAATTCATGAGTGGCTGGGAGAAGCATTCATGTATCCCTGCGGCATTAGTCTGTGGATGGCTGGGTAAGTACAGTCCCTGACAGAGATTTGTGGCTTAGTAATAGTGTGAGACAGAATTCGGGGACAGAGGGCTCAATGCTATCCCATTTTCAGAGTGTACTCCAAGGAATCCATCATAAGATGAACATAGAATACACACTTTCACAGTTTGTACATGCATGCATATTTTCATGTGTGAGAAACAGTAATGACAATGCATACCAATCAGAAGTCACACATCAGGTCCAAAAATCATGATATTCACTTAAAACTTCAGGGCTGTGTCTAGACTGGCAAGTTTTTCTGCAAAATCATGTGATTTTGCGGAAAAACTTGCTTGCTATCTACACGGCCGCTTGAATTTCCGGAAAAGCACTGACTATCTCCTGTAAAATCATCAGTGCTTTTCCGGAAAAACTATGCTGCTCCCATTCGGGCAAAAGTCTTTTTCCGAAAGACTTTTGCGCGAAAGGGCCAGTGTAGACAGCATAGTACTGTTTTCTGAAAAAAAGCCCCGATCGCAAAAATGGAGTGCTTTTCTAGACCTGCCAATCTAGACGTGCTTTTCCGAAAATGCTTTTAACGGAAAACTTTTCCGTTAAAAGCATTTTCAGAAATTCATGCCAGTGTAGATGTAGCTCAGGAGACTTTCAACAATAATAAAATAGGGGTTCTTTTTTTGCCATCTGGATTTTGAACCTTTAGAGGTCTTGTCTTCAAGCATTTATCCACAACCATGTAGTTTTTTAGCCAAACTTGTGAGGCCTTAAAAGCAGAGAAATGACATCTAGTTGAGCATGTATAACATAACTTTTGAAACAACCCTGCAATGGTCTACAGATCAAGGAAATGATTGATGGCAGCTATCATCACATTCCAGGATAATACTACTCCTCCATTTTAGCTCTACGTATTTTCCCAACATAGTTTGATATTGTTAACACCAAGAAAGCGAGAGAGAGAAAGAGAGAGAAAATAAGAATAGGGAGGAAAAAGAGAAATGGAGAAGAACAATGTTCTGGAATGTGTGTGGGGGGCGGGGGGAGGAGGGGGGCCAGGACAGAGGTTCTGATATGGGAAGAAGAGGAAACACAGAGCTGCTGGTATGAAGGAGACATTAGGGAGGTTGCAGCAAGGGTCCCCTGAAATAGAGTGGGAATGGGAAAGGCTTGTGGGGGGGTTAGGGAGATGCAAGGAGCTCCTGGTGTATATAAGTTCAACCTTCAAAAGCAACAAAATGTGTGATCTCTTAGTTAAAAAATGAAAGCTGTGATTTTTATATAACAACAAGATTCTAGGAATTACATCAAATTGGCTACCACTTCCTAGAAGGGTGGGATTGCAGCCTGACTTAACATACCCTGAAGAATTGTGGAGTTCTGTGGGCCCTGCCACTCCAACAAGAGAGTAGGGAGGAAAAACAAGTGGAGAACAGGGCTTGGATTTTATATTCACTGTCAAACACTTGCATCTGGTTGGATTCAAAACTGAACATATGGCTCTGATCCCTGGATAGTGGACATAAACACACCCAAGGGCTAGGCACGTTTGGATCGGGAATTCTGATGTGATCCCATCTCTAGTTCCCTCCTCACTCATTCTAGCATCTATCTCACTGTTGGCCTACTCTCTGTCTCTTCACAAAATCCCACCCCTCCGTGCCAGAGCTTTCCCCCTCACATTGTTATTGCAAACTATCCTCCTCTCATCTTTCTGCTTCACTGATTTTCCACTTTCAAAACTCATCTGGATATATTACTTTTCCCCTTGCCTACTGTGATAAATCAACATTAATCTGTCAATAATTCATATGTGATATAGTACCCAATTAATGCCAAGAGGTCAAAATTTACCCTCTGGCAGAGGGCCAGTACAAAGCCACTTTGATTCCAATTAAGCCCTGAATTTCAGCCAGATATAAATTATAAAAATTATATGAACCTTGTGCCTTTAACCACTAATACAAGAAACTCTGTGAGCTAACTTCTAGCAGACGCCTCCAGCTAGGAGAATCAACATACAAAAGTATGGCTCCGTAGGCAAGAACAAAGGGCAAAGAGCCTAGGGAGTTGTTAAGTTTACCTGGGAATAAGAGTGTGAAAGGTAAAGACAAAAAACAAAACAAAACAAAAGCAAACCAAAAAAAACCAGACTCTAAATGTTTACCCAAAGCAGCAAGTACAATATTGAAAAACTGGAAAACATACGAAAGGGCATGTAAGGTTTATGGTAATATCTACCTCAACAGATACATCAGGATGTACGCTTTTGTGGTGGGCAGAGAGATCTAAAAGGCATAATAGCACTGGAGGGTACATCTACACCGCACACTTATTTCAGAATAAATTATTCCAGAAGAAAATCTTTGAAATTGCTTATTTCGAAATTGCGTATCTACACAGCAAATGCCCATCAACATAGCATGTCCACACTGATGGAATGCTGAATCACATTTAAGGCCACCCGGACCCACTTCAGGCAAGGCATCAGGACTGCAGTCACTTCCCGTAGCTGTGCCTGAGGCTATCTGAGGTTCGTGCTTAAAGGGACTCCCCTGAACAGCCATATCACAGGCTCCTCTCTTTTGCTTACCTCCTTGAGGGACAGCAAACCCATTCCACCACCTGCTGTGGTTGCCCTTGTGAACACCTCAGTGCTTCTGCCATGGAGCCGGAGTTGCCTCTGAGCACTCAAAGGGTATGTCTACACTACCACCCTAGTTTGAACTAGGGTGGTTAATGTAATCAATCGAAGTTGCAAATGAAGGCCGGGATTTAAAGATCCCGGGCTTCATTTGCATCTTGCCGGGCGCCGCCATTTTAAAATCCCCGGTAGTTCGGACTCCATGCCCACGGCTACACGCGGCATGGAGTAGGTAGTTTGAATTAGGCTTTCTAATTCGAACTACCGTTACTCCTCGTGGAGTATTATTTCATAATAACGGACTTGCTGTGTAGACACACACAAAGTTATTTCGGAATAACATCCATAGACATAACCTGGGAATCAGAAAAATGGACATAAGAACACTTCAGGTTACTGTCTATGACAGGTCAGAGGGCAGCTGCTAGGTGCTGAGATCTTGAAAATCTGGTCATTATAATCATTTGCTATTGCTACTCATTTTCCCCAAAATATTTCTGTTCTTGAGCATTACTGACTTATTTAGTTTTTGTAATCAGCTAATGCAGCCAAGAGATTCAGTCATAAATGTGGAATTTTAAACATAATTTATGCTAGCAACCAGAATATCAAATTTTAGTATCAATAAAAGAGAGGGACCAGAACAAAAAACCTCAAAAAGCCAACCCCTGATTGTTTTACAAGTGACCTAATTCTTCATAACAAGCCAAATCAAACCCCAGGATTCACCTACATTTAGACAACTATTAAAAATCCACATCCAAAATTTCAAGTTTGGCTCATTTCTACTAAATATTTATTCTTGAAAATTTTAATTTTGATTAGGCAGAGGTTATTTATATTCCATAATTATTATGAAGATGAACATACAATTCTTATTTTAATTTCAGAAATGCAAAAAAGTATCATAGAATGAAAACAGCTTGCCTGCTAGAGACAGAATAAGGGATCAGTAAGTTCCCATGACATTAGTAGACCTTAAAAAACAAACCAAATTATATTAATCTACACTACTTACTACATATGGGTATGTCTACACTACAATGTTAATTCGAAATAGCAGCAGTTATTTCAAATTAACTTTAATAGCATCTACACAGGCAAACTGCTATTTCAAAATAAATTCGAAAAAGTGGAGCCCTTATTTTGAATTTGGTAAATCTCATTCTATGAGGAGTAACACCAAATTTGAAATAGCTACTTAGAATTAAGTGCTGTGGAGACATTTAATTCGAAATAGGGGGCCTCCAGCCCTTCCCAGGTAGCCCTGGTGGCCACTCTGGGCACAACCAGGAAAACTTACTCTCCTCTCCCCCAGCCCCGGAGCCATTAAAGGGGTAAACCCTGGCCACAGTGCTTGTGCCAGCTCCAAGCCTGCCAGCCCAGAGCCAGCAGTGGGCACCGGGGCCCCTGACCCAGTGGCCCCAAAACATGAGCCAGCAAGCCACTGGCAGCCAGCCCTCCACCGCTCACCAGGAGCAGTCTGCCAGCTCCCAGGAGCCTGACAGGGGCTGGAGAAGGTGGGCACCTTGCTGGTCCAGGGTAGAGATCATGGACCTTATTGAGGTTTGGGGAGGATGCCCCCAATGTCCATGATCTCCACACTAGACGGAGGAATGCAGCCGTCTATGGCAGGATAGCTGCCAGCCTGGCCACCAAAGGCCATGTGAACCCAGGAGCAGGTTAGCATGAAAGTCAAGTTGGTCTGGCGAGACCCCCAACCCTGAGCCTTGAGCTTCTTCCCCTTGCTTCCCCCTTCCAGATTCCTCCTCCCAGGTTTCCCCCTCCCCTCTCCCACTCTCTTTCTTCTCCTCTCCTGTCTCCTTTTCCCACTCTCCGCAGAGGTTCATTCCCCCCAGTTTTATTCAATAAACCCAGTTTCTATTTTTGAACATACATGTCTTTTATTTGACATTGGGAAGGGGGGCTAGGGAGGGGTAAGTGGAAGGACATGAGGGAGGAATGGGGCAGACTGAGGGAGGCTCTGAGGGCTCCTCTGGGTGGACACTCTCCCTCAGGGCCTCCTGGATCCTGACAGCCCCCCGATGGACCCCCGGATGGCAGCCTGCAGCAAGTGCAGCCGGGCTGATGGCAACGACCCCATGAGACTCACCGGCGTGCCCAGGGGGAGCTCGGGCTCCATGCGGCTGAGTGCTGTGGTGTCCTGAGTGCGGGCACTCAGGGCACTCCAAGACAGGACTGCTTTGCTGTCCCTCATCGAGGTACCCTGAGAACTGTCCGTCCAGGGTGGGGTAGGGTCCCTTTAAGCACGGCGCTCAGTTAGCTTCAGGCAACAGCCCCACACACTAAGTCCTAACCTGATGCTCTGCCGGCACTGGTTCCGGCCAGACTTAACTTCAGTTCAGGGTCCACTCAGTGTGGACGCGCTATTTCGAAATAGCAAAATGCTATTTCAAAATAGTTTTTGTGTATAGATGCGTTATTGTGAATTAGCTTAATTCAAATTAACTATTTTGAATTAAGTTAATTCGAAATAGCACTATAGTGTAGACATACCCTATGGGATTAGACTTTCCCATGAAAATTCCTTATAATCTTTTCTCTAGTATGCTTCACTCATATTTTTTTAATTAGCACCATTTCCTTTTTTTTTTTTAGTTTCTTTATTTCATTCATGTTATTATTAATATTTGTTCATTGAAGTCCTACTCATCAGACTGGGCAGAAAACAGAATGAAAAATAATTTTAGTGTAACAGACAGCCCAAGACCTATTTTTGATAACATGGCATCTTCTTAAAAATGTGTCTCATAAGATTTCATTTTTCTATTAAAATACTTTATACCATCTAGTGAAAGAGCTTATGTTCTTGTTTACCAGTAATGGTGAAGAGAGTCAACAAATGCAAACTCTGTTTTTAACCTCTAAAAAATGCCATCTTCTATTTCCTTGCTTAGCTAATTTCTTAAGTCTTCCGTAAGTCAAAGTTCTGAGACATTTTTTTTGTTGTAAACTCTAGTTCAGTGGCTCTCAGCCTTTCCAGTCTACTGTACTCCTTTCAGGATTTTGATTTGTCTTGAATACTTTCATGTTTCACCTCACTTAAAAGCTACTTGCTTATGAAATCAGATATAAAAATACAAAAGTTTCATGGCACACTATTAGTGAAAAATTGCTTACCTTATCGTGTTTATTATGCAATCATAAAACAAATAATCTAGAATATACATATTTGTACTTAAATGTCATGGTATAGTATATAGAGCAGTATAAACAAGTCATTAAATGTAAGAAATTTGTATTTACATTGCTATTATTTTTTATATAACCTGTTGTACACTTAGGCAAATAGCTAGATGAGCTTATGTATGTCCTGGAAGACATTTTTGGTTGAGAATTTCAGCCCTATTTCATTATACTAAATATTAGAAGGCAGTGCTTTAAGATAAAATTATTAAATAATCTAACAAGATCAGTGCTGATTTTCTAGCTTTTTGAAATGTGCATTGAATCTAGAATCTCTGAAGCCATTATATATAAAGTCAGTAGTGAATTATTTTAAGAACCCAAAAAAGATTCCCCGCCCCGCCACACAGTCAAGAAATTTGCAGTTGCGTTATTCAAACATGTACAGCGAAAATAGGAAACACCTACTTGCAGATGAAATTCTGACTTCAGTCATTTGTTTGTTCTCTGTGTTTTGCACTAAATTACTGAAGCACACCGAAATGACACTTTGCTGTGTGTGTATAATGGAATGGCAGTCTAAATATGCAAAGGGAAAACTTGGAGCTTCCTTTGAAGAAGAAAAAATGACACAAACTAGTTTTAGAGTCTTTAAAGTGTCATCTGTTTTAAAAAACAAGAAACCAATTGTTTATTGCAGAGACAAATCTTACAAAAAGCTAAGGTGGCAAGAGGGATTGGAATTTGGGGCTTGATTAACCCATAGCAGCAATTATCTTTATCAGTAAGTGATTCAGTTATATGTTAATTAATAGTTGTTGTATCTTCATCAAGACTACATACTTTCCTTGTTTACATCAGCAGAGAACAGCAGTTACATCATCTCATGCTGCATTATAAGGCTTTTCTTCCTCTCTCCATCACAGTAGAAACCATTATCTTTGCCTCACCTCTTGGAATTAGACTGTCAATTTATATTTAGTCTAGCACTAGATTTTAAAAAGCTTTTAAATCACAGTGAAAAAATAGAGTAATTACAACAATCTATACTGTGATGTCTGCTTAGAAGTGGTTTATAAATTCTACACAGAAGAAGAGTTGATATATAATAGCTCAACTTTATATGAAATTTCTTGCTGGCACCTCAGAATATACACTTAATCTCCATTTGTAATGGTGAGCAAGAGTCAGCTCTGATCCGTTCACTGAAGCACTTCCTTTGGATAACTTCAGTATTTCCTAGGAGTTGCTTTATAAAAATCAGACAGTTTTCTAGTCCTTATGATGTTATTTCTCTCCCCCTATCCTGTATGGTTATATTTCTTTTAATTTAACTATTTTATTCTGTTTTCACCTTGAACATATATACCACAAATCTTTCTCTAAAAAGTAAAATACTTGAAACTCAATTATAAGAAGACAACACATTTTGAAGTAAATGGGCTATTCAGCACAAGGCAGGAGGTAAGCAATATTCACATGTCAGTGTCATGGTCACGTTTTAAAAGAGATTTAAAAAAAGGTATCAAAATTAGCATTTAGGTAACAAAAATAATGTAAGGAATAGAAAATATAGCTCTACAACACTGTGGGTATGTCTAGACTGCATCCCTCTGTTGGCATAGGGATGCAGATTAGGCAGGTCGACATTACAAATGAGACAGGGATTTAAATATGTGCCTAATTTGCATAAAATGGCCACCGCGTTTTGCCGACTCAGCACTTTGTCTTAAAGGCGGCATAAGGGATCTGTTGAAAAAGGCTTTATTTCTCTACAGATCCCTCTCTAGGCTCCTGCTTTTTGCCGACAAAGTGCTGAGTCGGCAAAAGGCAGCAACCATTTTTTGCAAATTAGGCATGGGATATTTATATCCCTGCCTCATTTGCAATGTCGACCTGTCTAATCTGCATCCCTCTGCCAACAGAGGGATGCAGTCTAGACATACGCTGTGTGACATGAAATAAGAGCAAATACCAACCTAAGCTAGGTGCAGAGGGGAACAAATTCATGAATTCACATGAATCAGTTCTTTACATAGCTGACATGTCAATAAACGTCAAAGTGGTTAACCTTAAACTATCTAGGTCCACTATATGAATCACTAGCATGAGACCATGTTTCCTTGACATTTCTAATCTAATAAAATGCCCCACCAAGTTATATATAGCAAACAGCCTTTTAAACAACTGGGCTTAATTAGAAGTAGAGATGAGCTTCGGGTTTGCAATATGTCATTTTTTAATTCAATCTGTTTGGTACTCTTTTGCTGGAAGCCATTAATGGCTGCCATCAAGTGTCTTTGATTCACAAGCCATCACTGGCATCTTTATAGCTGTTGGGTGTGCTAGCCATCCTTCATTCACTCTACAGGGAAGAGGCAATTCAGCTCCTTTATGGAGTTCTATAGCTGAAGACAGTGGAAGTCAAAGCTCTAGGCTGCATACCAGGCTGATCAGCAGCTAATCATAACATGCAAGGGGCTTCCCTGGGGAGTGGTTTCAAACACAGGGGCTGCAGCATTGATTGGTTACAGCTAAGTGTGTCAGAGGCAGAAGGCAAAAAAAAAAAAAAAAAAAAAAAAAAAAAAAAAGCCAGAGTAGCACAACATTAGCATGGAGCAGAGACAGAGCTCTTTGGGGTATAGGACTGGCCAGAAAGGCAGGCTTGGAAATTGTAAGCAGGTAAACTGCCTACATAGTTTGTTCCTACTGTGTTCTGGGAAATAGGACACTGGTTACATTCTTTGTACATAAAGAAGAATGCTCCAAAGAAAGACGTAACCTCTATCATTGGTAGGGTTGCCAGATGGTTTCAACAAAAATACCGGACACACTTGACATTATATCACAATCTACATTACATCTTATTTAGAAAATACCGGACATTTATATTTTCTCATATCTTCTCAATTTGTTTCCCGAACAGAAAGCTCAAATACTGCACTGTCTGTTCAAAACCAGACACCTGGCAACCCTTATAATTGATTTCTCCTCTTAAGCGAAACTACTCTAAATATTGGCTAACTTGCTCAGACCAACAGGCAATAGCACTTTCAAACTATTGTTCATGTTATGTAAAATAATGAATTTGGATGGCTACTAGATGGGCTTGGAATTGCTCATTGTACCACCCTAAACACTTTATAATTATACAATCAAAAAAGTTAAAAATATTCAACACTCAGAGAATCAAGTAATTTTTTTTCATTTATAATATCTCCTTCATTTCTCTCTACTCTATAATCTTTCAAAATTCGTGAATAATGGGAGTCACGGCTCCCAGCCTCCGCAGTGAGCTCCATGCAGCTCCCAAACTCAACAGAAGCAGCGTGAGTTCCCTGCGGCTTCCAGCAGCCACTGCTCCTCCCAGGCTGGGACAGGAGACTCCCGTGAGAACCACGAATAGCGATTCCATGAATCATGAGGATCTCCTGTACTTAGCTCTTATTTAACGGTAGTTTTATGCATATATCACAGCAGCAGCAGTTCTGAGGAGGGAAGTGAGGGAGGTAAGATGTTGGCTACATGGACAAACAGCACAGTGAACATGCACAAATATAATTGTGTGAATGTGATGAGAAAATTTAATGCAAATATGGTAAAATGATATCTTATTTTTATTGTACATTTTTCTCTCAGAAAAGTTCAGGTGTTTTAAAATCTAGGCGTCTATGGCTACATCTAGACTGTACGCCTTTTTTGACAGAGGCTTTGTCGACCAGCCTTCATCGAAAAAGTGCATCTAGACTATGATCAGTATTGTCGAAAAAGCAAGCCACTTTTTTGAAAGAGATTCTAGACGCTCTCTTTCGAAAAAGCACAGTTTGCATGCAATAGTGCCTTCTGTCGACAGATCTCTGTTGACAAAGGCGTTCTTCCTCATAAAATGAGGTTTACCGCCATCGACAAAACTGCCGCATTCTGTCGGAACGTGGTGGTAGTGTAGACAAAGGTATAGTTTTGTTGACAAAAGGCCGCTTTTGTCGACAAAACCCAGTAGTCTAGACACACCATATGAGCAATAGAGTGTGTGTGTGTGTGTGTGATAAAGAAACATAATGCCCTAAAAATTGTTAGCTTCTGTTGTCTCTCCCTCAACTGCTCTCACGCTCCTGTGAAAAACTAAAAGCCCATGAAATGCATCATGTCCTTTACCTATTAACTAATTTTAAACAATTCACAGAAAAACAAACAATTACATATAAAGGAGTAACATTCGCCCTTTTGCAGAGTGAGCATAAGGCCCACGCAATGCTTAAATCCCATTTAACCTTGTTTTATAAACATGGTGGGAATTTTGCAACAAGAATACCAAAATATGAATATTAAATATTCTATTCACTGCTCACCGCAAAGAATTTGAGAGCAATCAAGCTTTGGACTGAAATTTGTTTGAATGAAATCTATATGCAGGATCCCATCCTCCAGACAAGAGTTAAGGGCAGGGGTGGAAATAATTTTCGCATGGGGGGGCACTGAGGGTACATCTACACAGCAAGAGGAAATTGTAGTAACAATGGTTCTTCGAGGTGTGTGTCTCCGTGTGTGCTCCACTCGAGATGTCAGGCTCATCCCGGTGCCGCATGTCAGAGACTCATCAGCCGTGGTTCAGCTGGACTGCACAAGAGCGGTGGCGGCGTGTGCTGATCGTGCCATTTGTGAGTTTACGTGCGGTCCGGCTCCCACCAGTTCCTCCTAATCAGGTCATTCCTTAAAGGTACAAAGAAGAGACTCCGAAGCAGGGAGGAGGGTGGATTGTGGAGCACCCATGGGGACACACACTTCGAAGAACCATCATTACTGCACAAGGTGAGTAACTTCCTCTTCTTCTTCAGGTAGTGTCCCCATGAGTGCTCCACTCTAGGTGAGTACAGAGCAGTAGCCTCGTCTACGAAGGTGGGATCGACATTAAGATCTTGTTGCTGTGGAAAGCACTGTGGAGGCCAGTGCTGAATCACAAGCAATTGCATCGACCGCATAATGTTTAGCAAATGTCACGTCCGAGGACCAGGTTGCTGTGCAGCAAATGTCTTGCAGTGGGATGCCTTTAAGGAAGGCCATTGAAGTGGATGTCGCTCTAGTGGAGTGAGCAGTCATCGAGGTAGGTATTGGCTTGTTTTGTAATGAATAGCACGTTGTAATACATTTTACAATTAACTTAGAAATACGCTTTGATGACAATGGTTGGCCCTTAACTCATTTGCCCGTGCATAATAGGAGACGTTGCGATTGATGGAAGGGGCGCCTTCTCTCAAGCTAGAAAGCCAAGGCTCTACGGACGTCTAAGGTATGTAAACAGGTTTCATGGCTAGAGGTATGTGGTTTAGGATAAAATGTTGGGAATATTATGGGCTCGTTAATATGGAATTCCGAATTCACCTTCAGTAAAAAGTTAGGGTGGGATCCAAGTATTACTCCCTGGTTGGTAAACAGAGTGTAGGGCGGACTAGCGGAGAGAGCATCCAGTTCCCCAACACTTCGAGCTGAAGTTATAGCTAGGAGGAAGGTGATTTTCATCGTGAGTGTAGCTGTCACAGGGAGCTAAGGGCTCAAAAGGTGGATATGTGAGAGTGTCCAAAACCAGCTCCAAATTCCATAGCACAGGAGGTCTTCTGTGTGGAGGGTATAGATTTGTTAGACCTTTTAAGAGACGTTTGGTCATTGGATGAGCAAGTACTGAAAAACCTTCAATCGGTTGTCGAAATGTAGAGACTGCCGCGAGATGGACTTTGATGGAGGAAAGTCCGAGTCCTGAATGGTGTAAGTGAAGTACATAGTCCAGAATACGAAGGATTGGAATAGACATCTCGTCGAGACTACTGGCAGAACACCAGGAATGAAAACAATGCCATTTATAAAGGTAAGTCTTACGAGTAGAATCGCGTCTACTATACATTAGTATGTGTTTCACATCTTGGGAGCAGAAGATTTCTGTTCAGTGGAACCAGCTAGGAGCCACACAGTGAGATGTAGTCGATTGATTTGGGGGTGTATCTTGGACCTTCCTGGTTGCAGTAAGAGGTTGAATCGTTTTGGCAAGTGATATGGGGGTTGGATAGACATCTGCAGAAGGAGGGGAAGCCATGTCTGTCTGGGCCAGAACGAGGCTATTCTCAGAAGAAGTGGAACTGGAGGAAAGGCATAGAGTAGATGATAACTCCAGTCTATCAGAAATGCATCCCCCAGTGATTTCGGCCCCCGACTCGCCCACGATAGGCCGAAAGGAAGGACCTTGTATTGAAAGTGCTGCATGCCTATGACGAACCTGAGGACGCATCTGCGTGCTAGATGTATTGTAACGTGGAAATATGCATCCTGCAAATCAAGGGATGTGAACCAATCTCACATGTTCAGTGCTGGGAAGATAGACGCCAATGTCACCATCTTGAATTTGTGTTTCCGGAGGTAGCGACTGAGACATCAAAGGTACAGAATGGGCCTCCATCCTCCTGATTTCTTCTTGGTGAGGAAATACCGAGAGTAGAATCCTTTGCCCTGAAATTGTTCGGGCACTCTCTCCACTGCCCTGATCTCTAAGACTCGTAAGACCTCTTGCATTAATAGGGTGTTGTGAGATGGGTCCCTGAAGAGGGACGGGGATGGGGGAGAGGTAGGAGGAAGAGATAGAAGTGAAATCGAGTATCCGGATGTTATCAGTTCTCGAACCCAACTGACGGTAGTAATGGCAAACCACCTGAATTGGTAAGGTATTAGGCGATGGTGAAATAACTTTTGTGATCCCAGATGATACATGAGGGGAATGGTCCGCAGACCCTTGACAGGACCGCCAAACTGGCTGCCTGTTGTTTTGAGAATTGGGCGCCTTACCCATCTGTGGCTGACGCTTCTGTTGGTGAGGTCTGCCATGCTGCTGTTGGTCATACTGCCTATATCTAGGCCCGGAATATAAAAGGGGCCAATGTTTGTAGTAGGGCATGTAGCGCTTACGCCGATATGGTGATGTGTACATCCCTAGCGTTCTCAGGATTGTTCTGGAGTCTTTGCCCGAGTGTAGGACTTGATCAGTCTTTTCAGCAGAGACTCTGCCTGTCAAAGGGCAAATCCTCGACTTTGGCCTGCAGTTCCTTAGGCACTGAGGCCAACTGCAGCCAAGATGATCTTCTCATTACTACCGACGTTGCCGTGGTACGAGCTGCTGCAACAGCAATGTCCAGAGAGATCTGTAAGGCCATGCTTGATGCTGCGTAGCCTTCCTGGACTACTGATTTTAGAATTTGACGCTTGTCCTCCGGTAGGTATTCCAATAATGACACTAACTTTGTATACTTACCGAAGCTATGGTTGGAGAGGAGGGCAGGATAGTTTGCCATTCTCAGGGTCAGAGTTGCAGAGGAGTAGACTTTTTACCCGAATAGGTCTAATCGTTTTGCCTCTTTATCCGAAGTAGCGTTTCTATATTGAGGTGTCTTGGCTCTTTGTTGAGCTGTATCAACAAACTGGATTGTGGGTGACTAAACAAGAATTCCATCCCCTTTGAAGGGACAAAATATTTCTTGTCTGCTCTTTTGTGCGTGGCCTGAGAAGAGGCTGGTATCTGCCAAATGTTGTCTACAATCTCCAGAATTGCATCGTCCAATGGTAACGCCTTTTTTTATTTTTGTGAAAGTTGAAGATTTTTTAGGAGGCAATGTTGTTTCTGTTGGACCTCACCCAGCTAGACTTCTTGGGACTCTGCTACCCTCTTAAAGAGGTCATGAAATTGACGAATGTCATCTGTGGGAGAAGAATCACTGGGAAAAACTGCATCATCTGGTGAGGAAGAAGACTGGTCCACTGGAGACTGCACTTGCGATTCTGCCTGCTCAGGACCAGGTAGTTCTCTTGGTTCCGGTTGTTGAAGAGGGAGAGGAACATCTCCCAATGGTGTAGGCGGTCTTGTAGGAGGTTCTGGTGGTGGTAGTGCTAACCTTATAGAGTGCTAAAAGCGCCATTGGTATTGTTGTGGAGACCTCGAAGAAGAATGACCTCAAGAGTAACAGTGCCAGTAATGATAATCTCGGTGCCGATAGTACCGGTCATAGTAATACTGTCTTGGGGAATATTCCGGTGAGTATCTCTTTCTGGACCCGTGACAGTATCTAGAACATGAAGAGCGTGTAGGTGATCGGGGCGAACAAGATCTATGTGTGATGTATGATGGCGAATGTGAATGCCTGTAGTATCGCTGTGGTAATGGTGAATACCAAGGTGATGATCTGTGTTGTTGTTGCCTGAGTGTGATGTGGCTCTCCTGTTGTAACAGCACCGAAGAGACAGAAGCTGGCGACTGTAGTTGAGGAGAAAAGACAGCTGGTTCTGGGCTTGGAGAAGGGTTACTAGTCTTCGAGATTTTTGTTTGGCCTTCCCCAGCACTGAAGAGGGGTGTGCACTAAAATGGGACATGTGCTGTATCGGTGCCATTGAGTGAAGTATGGGCGGTTCCGCTACACGTGGTGTCGATGACTCGAAAGCACCCTGTGCTGTTGAAACTGGTGCAGTCAAGGCAGTCACTGCCGATGTTGACGTGAATGGGCCACTCTGTGATGGTTCTGGAGACAGCGCCGGAGATGGTGCCATGGTGACCGGTGCCGGAGCAGCCGGTGCCATGGACCCCGGTGACGCAGGGGTTGATGCTGCAAGAGTCGGGGCCGCTGTAGATTTGGATGTCGGAGCGGAGACTTTTGGTGCCGCCAATGGAGCTCCAGTCGTTGGTGTCATAGATTTTCGTTTCATGGGTGCCGGGGCAGAATCAGACCTTGAGGCTTTGGTCAGTGTCAGAGAGTCACTTCCCTACAGAGGGAAGGGCTCGGTTCAGATATGTTGCGGCTCATCTTGTGCCTGTCAGCATGTCGGGACACCATCGATCCCGAGGTACCTGGCTTGTCACCCAGGCTCTTCCGCAAAGACGAAGAGTGTTGTGGGGGGGGGTGATTTTTTGCCTGCTATCAGCCCCGAAGATGTAGGTGGTCTGGGCAGCTCGGTATCAGCAGGCTGCAACGCCTTGTTGAAAAGAAGCATTTTAAGCCGCATCTCGCAGTCGTGTCAGGCCAGGGCCATCAGTTTCGAACAGTGTGAGCATTTCTGAGGGATATGACCCTCGCCCAAACACTTTATGCACATTGAATGCCGATCTGATGCCAGCATTGCATCATGGCACTTCTTGAAACCGGGAGACCCCGACATTACTATAACTATAATTAAGAATATGAAGAGAAAAAGGTGTTTTTTGTTTTTTAAAACAAGAACTAGAATGAAGTATATAACTTTAACTATAACTATAACTAACGATAAACTTTTGGGTAACTATATACAACTTTTACAGGTTTTTTTTTCAGACTGAGGAGAAGGGGTTTGCTCGCCTGTGACTGTGAATGGTTAGGAGGAACTGGTGGAGCTGGACCACGCGCAAACTCACAAATGACGTGAACAGCACGCGTTGCTGGCTGAACCACGGCTGATGAGTCTCCGACCTGCAGTGCCGGGACAAGCCCGACACCTAGAGTGGATCACCCACGGGGACACTACTGGAAGAAGAACATTATTTCAAAATAACTTACTCTGTGTCTACACAGCAGGCAGTAATTTTGAAATAATGTTGAAATATTGTCAAGCGAGGACTTCTTACTCCAACTCCTGTAACCCTCATTGTACAAGGAGTAAGGGAAGCTGGAGGAAGAGTGCTCTGTTTCGAAATAAGTGCTGTGCAGACGCTCCCAATTTCAAAATAATCCATGCAATTTAAGTCGCTAAGCTTGCGTAGTTTATTCCAAGTTAAGCCCTGTTGTGTAGACGCACCCTTAACAAAGTTTGGTACATGGTCATGGGCCAGCTCCACCCCCGGAAGGGGCAGAGCCTGCAGACTGGCCTCCCCCCAGAGTCTGGGGCCAGAGGCTTTGAAATAAAAACACAGCAAACGGCTTGTGGCTCCCTGCCCCGCTGCTACCTCATTGCCTGGAAGCTGCCCGGGGCTACTTAAAAGATTTGTGGTTCCAGCCCTGACAGGGTAGCACAGCAACTGGCCGATGATTGCCATTTAAATTGGATCCTGCTGCCTGAGCCACCACCTGGAAATCTAATGGCATGGGCTGCAAGATATAAATAGAAAGCAGCCAGATGCAGTTTGCAGGACAGATCTAAACGTTAGGTGGGCCAAATCTGGTCCCCCGGCCGCATCTTGCCCAGCCTGGTTAAGGGAGTGGGAAAGTTGGGATTTGTCTCCTTGTTGTACAGAATATTAGGAGCCTCAACTCTACAATACTCACCTTCTTTAGGTGATACCTTCTCTTCATCTACTTCCAACTCTGATTTTTCAGGGAATTGGACCCTCAAATGACTGATTACCCAGACTGAGCACTTTTGTGTTCATGGCATGCAAAAAGAGACTGTAGAGTATTTAGGTATTTATCGTCTTTAGAAGGTTTCAGTGTAACATGATCATTTTAAAAATCCAGAACTTTAACATGAGACTCAAAGAGAGCAAAAAAGAGAGCGAGAGAAGGCTGCTTCCTGAAGTAGAGGGGCATAACTCATTCCCGTCTTGCATTAATTCTTTGCACTCTGACTGCTGAAAGACCTAGAGTGCATGCTTCCCCCATGAGTCCCCTTGCCTGGATGTAGGATCTGGAAAAAACCCTGAGAAAATGAAAGTTCACAATTTCTAGCACAATTTCAACACTCCCATGACAGGGCGAGGCAATCCCACACTGAATCTGCGGGGCCCAGCCAGGATTACCTGGCTACAGAGGCCTTTCCCCTGCAGCCCTATCGAGCATGCCCAGGCTTCAGCTCAACTATAAAAGCCTGGGGAAGGGCTCAGTTTGGGCTGGCAGCCGGAGGAGAAGGACCTATGAAGAAAGCTCCTGATCAGCACCAACCCAAGACCCCAGGAGAAGCCAGCGGAGACTCCGTGGCAAGTTAGGGCATCGCAGAGGCTACCCACCGAGGAGACGTCACCCCAGGGAGGGCAGCAAACCTGACCAGGACGTGGGAGGTAGTTCCAGCGGACCAGGTAGGAAGTGGCCCGGAGCGGAAGCCGCCTCTCCTGCTCCGGGAACCTCAGCATGTTTCGGCAGGACTTCCCTGCTGAGGGAGTGGCATGCCGTCCTGTCACTCACAGGGCCCTGGGCCGGGACCCGGACCCGGACCTGGTAGAGTAGGGTGGGTCTGGGTCCCCCTACCAAGGATGTGGCCCCACTATAACCCTGATCTGCCAGCGCAGGCCTTGCCTTAAAGGGCCATACTTTGAGACTGTGTTTATGGTCTCAGGCCGGAGCGCCTTGCCTTGAAACACTGTGTAAAAACTCATTAAAAGCAAAGGAAAGTAAAATCCTTGATAATGGACAGTTATACAGCTGCCTGAATAGAGGAGAAGGGAGGGAGAAGAAGCAATGAAATACTGCTCACAATTTGATTAAAAGATTCCCTCAAAAACGTACAGTATGGAGAATGCATGTTTACCAAGTTTGTAAAGTTACCCCTGATAATTAAAATGTACAGACTTTGAGACTGTGTTTATGGACTCAGGCCGGAGGGCCTTGCCTTAAAGGGCTATCTGGAGACTGTACTTATTGACCTAGGCCAGTGAACCAGGTTCTAGAGGAGTAGACGGTATCTGGGTTTGTGGACGCGGGATCCCTCCCCGTCCACCAGTGGGAGCCAGAGGGAGCACCCCACCACAATTCCATAGACAGTTGTAATGACATGCAGCTTAACCTACTCACCACATGGATCCCTAGGCTGCTAAAAGGAAGGTGTGCACTGGATCCCTGTCCCAGGCTAATCTGGCAGTGATGGAAAAACTCTTTCCAAGTCACAAAATGGTAACTAGCATGATGAGCACCATAACGCTCACAAACCCTCATAGACTCATAGACTTTAAGGTCAGAAGGGACCATTATGATCATCTAGTCTGACCCCCTGCACAGCGCAGGCCACAGAATCTCGCCCACCCCTCTTAGAATAATCCTCTCACCTATGTCTCAGATATTGAAGCCTTCAAATACTTTGAAGGCCCCAACATGCAGAGAGTCCTTCAGCTGTGATCTGTGCCCAATGCTACAGAGGAAGGCGAAAAACCTCCAGGGCCTCTGCCAATCTACCCTGGAGGAAAATTCCTTCCTGACCCCAAATATGGCAATCAGCTAAACCCTGAGCATGTGGGTAAGACTCACCAGCCAGACACCCAGAAAGTTCCCTATAATGAATGGTCAATTAGTTACCAAGATCATGTTATTTCATCCAACCATCCCCTTATCATAGAATCATAGAACTGGAAGAGACCTCAGAAGGTCGTCAAGTCCAGCCCTCCGCTCTAGGCAGGACCAATCCCATCTAAATCAACCCGGCCAGGGTTTTGTCAAGCCGAGACTTAAACACCTCTAGGGATGGAGACTCCACTACTTCCCTAGGTAACCCATTCCAATGCTTCACTACCCTCCTAGTAAAATAGTTTTTCCTAATATCCAATCTGGACCTCTCCCACCACAACTTGAGACCATTGCTCCTTGTTCTGCCATCTGTCACTACTGAGAACAGCCTCTCTCCATCCTCTTTGGAACCTCCCTTCAGGAAGTTGAAGGCTGCTATCAAGTCCCCCCTTACTCTTCGCTTCTGCAGACTAAACAGACCCAAGTCCCTCAGCCTCTCCTCGTAGGTCATATGCTCCAGACCCCTAATCATTTTGGTTGCCCTCCGCTGGACCCTCTCCAATGCGTCCGCATCCTTTTTGTAGTGGGGGGCCCAGAACTGGACACAGTACTCCAGATGTGGCCTCACCAAAGCCGAATAAAGGGGAATAATGACATCTCTGGATCTGCTGGCAATGCTCCTCTTAATGCATCCTAATATGCCATTAGCCTTCTTGGCTACAAGGGCACACTGTTGACTCATATCTAGCTTCTCATCCACTGTAACCCCCAGGTCCTTTTCTGCAGAACTACTACTTAACTGGTTGGTCCCCAGCCTTTAACTATGATTGGGATTCTTCCGTCCCAAGTGCAGGACTCTACACTTGTCTTTGTTGAATCTTATGAGATTTCTAGTGGCCCAATCCTCCAATTTGTCTAAGTCACTCTGGACCCTATCTCTGCCCTTAAGCGTATCTACCTCTCCCCCTAGCTTAGTGTCATCTGCAAACTTGCTGAGGGTGCAATCTATCCCCTCATCCAGGTCATTAATAAACCCAGTGCTACTGGCATCCTTGCTAGGGCAAAGAACTTATACAAACTCTCCTCTGAACCTTATGTGTATGGGAGCCAAAAGGCTATACTACACCAGTGGTCTCCAACCTTTTTACACCCAAGATCACTTTTTAAATCTCAGAACAAGCAGAGGAGGGAAGCCCACATGCGCGCCCCCTCTGGGACTGAAGCCCCATGCGCGCCTCCTCCAGGGCCAACTCCCCCCACCCGCGGCACAGGGAAGCCCTCGTGCGTGCCTCCTCCGAGGCCAACTCCTCACTCCCATGGCTCAGGGAAGCCCCCATGCGTGCCTCTTTTGGGCCAACTCCCCCCTCCCACAGAGCAGGGAAGCCCCCGCACACGCCTCCTCCGGGGCCAACTCCTCCTCTCCCACATGCGCTTCCTCCGGGGCCAACTTCCCTTCCCAAAGAGAAGGGAAGCCCTGACACGCTCCTCCTCTGGGGACCCCCTTTCAAGTTCCAGCACGCTAGAGACATGAAGGAGGGGAGCAGCCAGTGCACTTCTGGAACCCCCGGAAGTGGCATGCAGCTGCAGGACTTCTGTCCACCCTGCAGGAAGCCAACGATACCTCCATTTTCGCTGGAGGTAGGTAGTGGGACTTCTTGGGAGTGGGGTGGAAATGGGGGGGGGGGCCGAAAGCCTCGTGATCTATTGGTCGAGCCCTCACGATCAACCAGTCGATCGTGATCGACCAGTTGGTGACCACAGCACTACACCAATCTATCCCATCAATCAGCTTAGGAGGCCTCTTCCACAACTCAGTTAAGTGCCTAATCAGGAGAGGAGGGGAAAAAAAACTATGGGTAATTCATATATGGGACTAAGGATTTTCTTTTCCTTGCTAGCCCAGGCAAAGACTCCTCAACCCAGAGGCTGCGGAGTGCATTGTTCAGCCAGCTCTATTCCCATTCAGTGTTCATGTTCTGCATTATGCTTCCCTACAGGTATTAACTTGAAATGATCTAGCTGTGACATAGCATCATCCTTCATTGAACTCTTACCAAAGAAGTTATTACTTAATAGAATATTTCACAATCCATCACAATGAAAGATCTACTCTGAAGCAGGACAATGTAGTAGTGCTTTAAAAAAGCTTTCAGATTATTTCCTTCTGTCCCTCAGTTGTATAAATTTTCTTGGTTATTAATTTGCATGACACATGCTAAAACATTCTAGAGCTACATGATTCAGTGACTCTGAATTATAATAGTCCCTTGAAACACTGTGTAAAAACTCATTAAAAGCAAAGGAAAGTAAAATCCTTGATAATGGACAGTTATACAGCTGCCTGAATAGAGGAGAAGGGAGGGAGAAGAAGCAATGAATTACTGCTCACAATTTGATTAAAAGATTCCCTCAAAAACGTACAGTATGGAGAATGCATGTTTACCAAGTTTGTAAAGTTACCACCGACAATTAAAATGTACTTCATCATCACAAAAGCTTTAAAGTATTCATTACTTCTGAAGAATGCTGACAAAACAAGACTAGAGGGTTTGGAAGGCATTTTCTTAACTGTCAAAAATGCTTTACCCTGCCAGTGAATATCATCAAGCAGACCAATTAAATTGTTACAGGCCATCAAATAGTGTAATTGATTGGGTAAAACAGTTAGAAATGGATTCTTATTGTCATTGCAGATGGAGGAG
Source organism: Pelodiscus sinensis (assembly GCF_052426305.1). NCBI lineage: Eukaryota > Metazoa > Chordata > Testudines > Trionychidae > Pelodiscus > Pelodiscus sinensis. The sequence continues at coordinate 83,878,700 of NC_143053.1, forward strand.
CCATACAATAAAGAGCAAGTCTTTAATGATCCTTCTCCTGACAGAAAGTCAATATGAAAAGGCGGTGTTTGGATCAGACAGAGCACTCTCACAACAGTCACCTACAACTTTATTTACAGCTGAATCCTTTAAATTAATTCAATTAAAAACCTGTTCCATAAACAATAAATTAATGTAAGATATAAAGTGGAATAAGGTATGTAATCTGAGTGTGGCACTTATCACCAACTATAGGCCATTACTGAGAATGGAAAAGAGAGAAAGGTTAACAGATGCAGTGATTTAAGAAGCACTTTATCTGCCTGTACATCAAGTTGTCTCTCTTGCCTTCCTGCCAGAGTTAGGGTGTTTTTATGGCCAAGCTGTGTATGGAGGGCAGTGGGATGGGAAGAAGTGTAGACAGCTAAGAAAGGAAAAAAATATGCTCCACTGACTTAAACCATGTATGAATTATTGTTACTGGCTGACTGATCAAAAGAGTTACAATACACCTGAAGTTAGCGCACATGCAACTTCTAATCCTGAAGGACCAGACACATTCTCAGGTCAATTTATAAATCAGATCTTACCCCAAAAATCACACTGATGCCAATCCTTTAGTATCTAAAGGTTTATTTACAAAAGAAAAGGGTGAGAGTTAAGCTTGGTTAAAGAAATTGCATGCAACACTTGCAAAGTTTTTGGTTCAGGCTTCTAGAGATGGAATAAATTGCTGGCTTAAGTCATGTTTCTGGAATACACCCACATATTGGATGGGTCATTTAATCCTTTGTTTAGTGCTTCAGTTTGTAGCAAAGTTCCTCCAGAGGTAAGATGCAAGTTTGCAGACAAAATGGAGGGGTTTCTAGTGATTTTAAAATCTGCCATGGGAGGGGAAGCCTATGGTACTTCCTGTGGGAAAGTACAGCAAAAAGATGATGTTTGGAGTTACATGTCACATGGGCAAATCACCTATCCATACACAGTTCAGTTCTTTGCAGGTGGACACCACTACCTGCATGCTAATCTGAATGTTCCCAGAAAGGCTCATCAGATGTGAATTGGCATCTCCCCCGGTCCATTGTCAGTTAAGAACTTCTATTCAACTTGAATAGTCCCTTCACAATGCATTGGCCAAACCCACATTGGTGTATCCTAGAAGCAAACATTTGAAATACAAGTACATAGCCAAAATTCATAACGTCAAATAAAAAAATGATACTAATATACAAACAGCATAATTATAATCAGCAAACCGAAAGCATTTCCTAGACACCTCACTTGGCACAATTTGTACAAGATTTGCTGCAAATATATAACGTTGGTTGAACCAATGATCTATATCAGCGGTTCCCAATCATCAGTCCATAGACCAGTGGCAGGCTGTGAACCCTTGCCTGCTGCGCCGTGGCACTCTACCAGGGCATGCCCCCAGCTGCTAATGAGCCCTGCCCACTGGGAAGCTCCTGTCCCTATAAGGCGTGTGACTGCGTGTGCACTAAAAATTCTCCTCCCACAGCAAGTGGCACTGCGGGCTGCCCCAGGGTGCCACCTCTGAAGCCGGGCACAGGTGAGGCTGTCCCTGCTAGAGAAGCCTCACCATAACCCTGGTTCCAGGTCCGGTGGCAGCCACGCAGCCCCAGTGGGGCTCTGGAAACAGGAGGATGGCATTGGGGGGTCTGGTGGTGGGGGCTCTATGGGGGGGGCTGGCACTGAAGGGGGATTTGATGCAGGGAACTCTGGAGTCAGTGGCTGGTGCTGGGGGGGGTAGTAGAGGGGTGAAGGATTCTAGGGGTTAGGGCTGGCACTGGGGGACTCTGGAGGCCGGGGCTTTTGGCAGACAAGAACATTTTATTTGAATATTTGTATTTTATTATGCAAATTATGAATATGCAAATGTTTACCAAAAGTTTGTGAATGGGTTTGCTGGTCCTTGGTATCAAAAAGGTTGGGAACCACTGATTTATATTAACATATTTTAATCCAATAATGGCATAACTACAAAAACAGAAAAATTAGTAAGGCTGGGTTGAGAACCCTGGAATGCCAATTGAGGTGCTAAGATACAACTGAGTAAGCCCACTCTGCCATCCTGGGCCCCCTTCCAGCCCTGTCCTGCTGAGCCAGGCACCAAACCTCAATTAACAAAGCACAGATCAGGACACTCCCAGCTGCAGAAGACACAGACACTGAAATCAGCAGCTCTGAGAAGACTCAGCTCAAGGGAACACTACAGCACCCAGATATTCACTCCCCACCCAGGAGATACAAACCCAAAGTTATCTGAAAAGTTCGCCTCCTTCCTCTCTGTGAAGGAAGGTACACACCAGCCTCTCACCCCCCTCCCGAATAGAAATTAACTGGGTTGCCTTATAAACAGAAATAAGTTTAACTGTGGAAAGGTGAATTTTAAGTGGAGAGAGAGGGAGCAAAGAAGAAAATAATACAAAGCACACATTTTAAGCTAGATTAACAAAAAAAAAAAAACAGGTTACAAATAATAATTTATCACCCTAGTTATAGTTTCAAAGGTCAGGTAGCTCATAGCCTGGTCCAGCAGTTCTTCTCCCCTCTCCAGTTATAATCCTTTTCTTTACAGGTGTTTTCAAGTATCTTTTTGGGGTGGGGAGGCAGCAGTGAAGCAAGCTGAAGATAAACATTGTTTTCCTCTCCTACCTGATACAGAATTTCCATAAGGCAGGAAACCTTTGTTTGATTCCCCTCACCCTCCAGGAGAACCATTCAATAGTCCAAGATTCAGGTTAGTATCAAGTAACCATGTACTCTGCCCTCCATTAGCATTAGTCCGTAGGAAGGCCAAGCCTATTTACAGTCAATTGTACTAGCTGATGGCCATTAACCCTGTCAGGCTTTTCCACTGTAGCACCTAAATTGTCAGCAGCGGGAATGACCCAAACTGGCAAACATGAAATACAGGTACACAGATTCCTAACTTCAGATAAAAATGATACATGCATACAAATGGGATAGTCACATTCAGTAAATCATAAACTTCCTAACTATCTTGTGAAAGGCATGTCTCAATTATGTCATATTCATATCTTAAGCATATTTTCATAAAGCATATGGAATGCCACATCACACAGTACTAAGTGACAACTCCCGTGTAACATAAATATGGTGAACGAATAGTGAATATTTTAATGTTTTTTTTCCCCAAATCTAAAAGTGAACAGCTAAGCATGTTAACCTCTCATTTTCATTTTCCATGGATAATTCAAATTGTTTTTCTTAGCTGAATACTTGCAAAAAGCACATTATGTGTTTTGAACTAGGTGAAATTCATTTTCAGGTGCAGAGCCAGCATAGGCTAATAAAACACTTCAGCCCTATTACAGTCAAATATGCGGTTTGATTTTTATACGGTTACATAATTTGCAGAACACAAATTGCATGTTTGATTGTAGTGTTTGCAATTAAAAATGAAAAAGTGATCTGCAGCCCAAGAATTCATTACAAAAAATTATGAGGGAATACTGAATCAGTGAACTCACTCTAAGAAAAATTGTGGATCATTTCACTCTCCCACTAATTGAAAGATCACTATATGTAACTAGCTTTAAATCATGGTAAAAAATTCTTAAACATTTTTCATGATGTAGGTTAGGAGACAGGAATCAGTTCATCCCTGTAAAGCACAGGAAAGGCCCAGATTTGCAATCGTATAGCGTAAATTCTTCTAAGAAAATCAATACACTTTCTAGTTTTTTATTTAAAGTACAGAAGTCTCTTTATAACACCTTCTCCATGCTTTAAAATTGAATATTCCATTTTCTGTCAAACTATTCCCCACTGTATTGGGAAGCCTTGAATTCTGTAATGAATAAAGGTGGGGACGTGGTTTCTGAATGCCTAGAAACCCAGTTCACATGTATCCTTATTCAATCCATAGGACCTGCCTCAGTGTCATTTTATGACTGGTTATCCTAAAGAAAAACATTCAACCCCCATTAAAAACAGACTAACACAGCTACCGCTCTGAGACTTTCAACCCCATTAGTTCTTTTCCTGAGGTGAGATGTCAGCTCTGGCATTTCCGTGGTGACCTATAAACAGGAGCATTTATGGCTAGCCACAAGCAGTTCAAAATAGCCTTTTCCTGCAAGGAGAGGCAATTCTTAATATTTAAAACCTGGTCTATACATAGAAATTAGATTGACCTAGCTAAATCACACAGAGAAATGGAAATTTGTAGGTGCTATGTGTCATATTTAGTTGAAACTAATCCCAGTGTAGATGCAGCTGAATTCACAAAAGAATTCTTTGGTCAATTGATTTCCAGCGGCTGAATCAGGACGCCTGGGGCAGAGCAGCTGGGGTGCTGGTGGATTGGTCCAGTAGCGCCGAGGAGTGGCACTACTGGAGCAACCCAGCAGCACCCCAGTTGCTCTGCCCCAGGCGTCCCCAAGTCAGCCGCTGCTGAAACTGACCAGCGCTGACTACAGGAAGCCGGAGGCAGAGTTGCTCTGCCCCGGGCTTCCTGGAATCAGCCGCTGATCAGTTTCAGCAGCAGCTGACTTGGGGACGCCTGGGGTTTTTAAGTTGAATCTGTATGTAAGTCGGAACTGGCGTCCAGATTCAGCCTGTTGAAACTGATCAGAGGCTGATTCCAGGAAGCCCAGGGGAGAGCAACTGTGCCTCGGGCTTCCTGTAGTCAGCCGCTGGTCAGTTTCAGGAGCGGCTGAATCTGGACGCCAGTTCCAAATTACTTACAGATTCAACTTAAGAACAAACCTACAGTCCCTATCTTGTACGTAACCTAGGGACTGCCTGTAGTTTAAAACTCTGAGAAAACAAACTTTAAAACAAATTCCAAACAGCATTGAGAATAAGTATGACATCCTGCTTCGCTTCAATTGCCTGGCTTTTGGTACTGTACACAGCAGACCACTCTATATCCTCACTAAATACATGCCTTCATTCATTGTTACTGTAACTATACAGGCACAGTGGAAGAGTGGGACAAACAGCTGAGATGAAATTCAGATTCAGTTTTCTTTATAAACTAAATACACACAACATCATCTAATGTGTGTGACAGGCCTGCAGACTGTGGTGTTGCAGCAACTGACAGGAATTCAAGGTAAATTTCCTGTACTGGGAGTAACTTTCTGACAACTTGATGTGTCACTAAATTTGTTAATTAGTGTACATCAAAGCACATAAAATGGTAGGCTGTCACTTTATTATGGGCAGTCACATACAACTAAAGTTATTTACACAGTCTATCAACTAATCTGAGTCTTCTTTTCTTCCTCTGTTACTTCAACATCTTCTCCACTAAACCACTTAAAACATTGAGCTGCGTGACTTCTGCCTCTTTGTGCTTTAGACAACTTCTGAGAATGGAAGGCAAAACATAAAAGTGTTTACTCATTAAGCTCTATGACCTTGTCAAATGAAATTGTAAGTGGATAGTAAGGAGCTAAATTTACACCAAAGCACAAATGCAATTGATAGCAATCAACTACTTAGCTTCACCGAAAATTATCATCTTTAATGCAAAATTATCATTTTTTCAGGACTGCAAAGAACTACTTGCTGCAAAGAAAGAAAAATATGTATTTGCAGAGAGATTTATTATGCTTCTAGGTGTATTTTATTTACATAATTTAAACAAAGCAAATTATATCATACTATAGGCAGACACTTTCACCAACCACTTTGCTGCTTTCTCTGATAAATACTACGACCAGGTTTACATGGTGCTGCTTCTCATGAGTAGATTTCAAAGTGTTCAACAGAGAAGGTCATTATTATGATCACCATGTTACAGATGGAAAAGCAAATGGGAGAACTGATTTGCTGCTTGTCCAGCAGACCAAGCCAGAAAGAACCCAGGTCTCCATTCAATACTCTTCCTTACTAACCCATTTCACACACTGATTATGCAGCTAGCTGACAAGCATTTTGTTCAGAAAGTCTTTGGATATTAGCACCAGAGCCATCCAACCTCCTCATTGGAAACACCCTGCTGCCAGCCCAGCAGGAGCACATCAATAAATGCTTAGAGTAAAATTATAATTGTCAATGCCTGCACAAACTATTTGGCACTTTAGGTGCTGCTGGTGGGTGAAAATTAATTGTGCTCAGTGACAGCCTCAACTGACATGCCTTATTTTCCAGGATTATTTGATTTGTACTGAATGTGGCACCTCGGGTCTTGCTGAAATGAAAACTACCAGCAGCAGTAAGGTCCCCAAAACAAAACAGGAGGCACAGCAGTGCAACAGCAGAGATACCTATAGAAGATGGGGCTCTCCAAACACCTGGAACCAACAGGATCTTGGGGAGCACTGGAATCCAGCTACATCCCACTTTTCCAACAAAGCTACAGTCACGAATATGAGACCACATTCCCATCCAATTTCAAATTCTAAGCCTGCCATCCTCCCAACTAAGAGACACTTCCTTACAGTTGGGCAGTAGGTTCCAACATCTAAAAAAAAAAGCTGTCCTTCCTTAAGATAGCCTAATGCCTCCCAATAAAGAGTGGCTTTCTCTTTTGGGGTATACCCTCTTCAGCACATTACTCTGCTGCCTCACAGGATGGAATCAATTAATTAATGTATGTGAGGAGCTCCGATACTATGGTGATGAGCAGTGACAGATATGCCGAATTCCTGCAATATCTATTTCTATGGGAAATCTTATTGGATTAGTTTAAGTATCTTTAGAGTCTACAGTAATTTCTCATTTAACACTATACATGCGTTTCTGAAAATGTGCATGCTAAGTGAAAACATGCTATGCGGGATCAATTTTCCCATTAAAAATAATGGAAAAGGTGGCGGGGGGGGGGAGGGTTGTTTCAGGTGGTGGTGGCAAAGTCAATTTTTTGTTGGAGCTGGGTTGTCAATGTCAACATCAGATATCTAGCAACACAAGATCTCTAGCAACACAAGTCGCCACAGTTTGTTAAAACACGAAGATAAACACGAGTGAGCGGAGCAGTGCTGTGACCACATCTGCTCATGTGTATTACCACTGTTTTCACCAACTTATACCTCTGTGTGAAGTAGTCCACCACTTGATTATTTTTGTGTTATTTCTGGGATGGTCATGTTATTTGAAAAACATTCTCTAAAAAAAAATTGTGCTATTGGGAAAACATGTTAAGCAGGCATGTGTTAAATGAGTAATTACTGTATTGCATTAAATCAAAAAAGTTATGTATTACTATGGACTTGGATGATCAAAGGACTGTACTGAACAATGTGGCAAACAAGAATGAACTTTCGGGACAATACGTGAAGTGGATTTCCTGAGAAATACGTAGTGGGAGGCAAATGAATTTTTTCCATACATATACACAAACACTTTGTACCTTACACACACACACGCCTTGTCTCCAGTTGGGGCAGACCATTTACTGCAGTTTAGTGACCTTTAGTAAGCGTATCACCATGCATGTAGGTTCTATATTGTTTTTAATGTTTTTCTATAATACTTTGTACCTTAACAATAAATGTACTTCCTAAGAAAGGGCCATGTAGTAATTTGTAACTGTAGCCAATTACACTGCTTGCAGCCTCTTAAAGCAAAACAAGGCTGCTTAGCCAATCTTACTTACTGGGGAGCTCACAGCTGGAGAGCTGTACAGTTTGGAAAAACCCTGTCCAGGCGAGAGCAAGATGTAGCTATCTGCCCAAAAGAGGCAACACCCGAAAAGCCAGGAGCCTAGAAGTAGGTACACTTGTTGGACCATGGCAGAAATATAGCTGCAGTTTCTGTGACCTGTGAGAATAAGCAACTTATAAAAGCTAGCTAGCAGAGTAAATAGTTGTGATTCAATTGTTCTTCCTTCATTTCAACAACCTGGGACAAATGAGACAAACAATTTCCAATTAGAAAGTATGTTTTTCTTAAATATCAGCACTGGATAAAAACAGAGATATTGACTATTAAAGTATTTATTTAGGCTAGGATTTGAAAATCCTAGTTTTATACTTGTCTGACTCCAAACAATTGTTAAGAAAGCAGGAGAAAACAACTGAGTGCAAGAAGGCAATTCACATCAGTTTAATCTGGATTTTTAAAGTCAGTATATATAAATATATATGTTTGATATATAAATAACTTAAGTTCATCAAATAGACCATCAGTTATATTTCCTTGGTTGAGAACATGATAGTCTCACCCGATACAGCTTCTTTTTGTTTTTGAGACATTATTTCTATAAATAAGTCTATAAACTATTATCCTTTATTTAAAATACTGAAGATAAAATACTTTGAAAATGTAAAAAACTATTTTTGCAGAAGTCAAAATTTGATCAACACTGCACAGAATTGACAAAACTAAATGTTTTTATTTCACAAAGATAGAAACTCTTGTACATTTCCATAGAAAGAAAACATTGACATTTAAATCAATTCAGGATTGCACGCAGAATAAAGCTTGTGTTAGACATATTGTAAGGCTATCGAAAGCATAAACTGTTGATCCTTATAATGAAGAGGATTCTATCTCTCTAGCTCATCAACAGCTCTAACCAAGAAGTATATTGAGAAGGTACATGGTCTATTTACAAACTACCACAATATCACAACATTTTGTACCCAATCACTATATGGTATTTGAAACGGACAGAATAGCTATGATTCAAGAAAGTAGTAATCAACACAAGTAATTAACTACATTTTTCCATCCAGAATTTTCTGCAACATTTTGTTTCAAATATAAATAAACAGGACTAGACAACGTTAACAAAAACCAGAAAGTCTGACCTCATGCCTGACGTTTTTCCAATTTTTATTCACATGGTAGAAACATTTCAAAGAGGAAAAGAATATAGTTTTTAAAGTTTCATTAGGTTTTTTGGTTTAAATAAAAAGCAAAGAAAATATAGGTAGTCAAAAAAAGTACATATAAAGTCCATGTACTGTGTATTACAGTGAATTTATATGCAAGTTCAGTATATTAATACAGCTTTTTTGATTCTCCTTATACATTGGCACCCAACCATTTATCTGACAAGACAAACCACAACACAAAACTCTGACTTTATGTGTACATCACTGTAGGGGAGCGAGTTCAATAATTCAAAATAAAAACTTATCTAAACCACCAAGATTTTTCAAGGAAACAGCAGATAGAATCTATTTATTCAGTGTTAACTGTCTGTACCCAGGGTATCAGGATATTTTGTCGATAATGATTTTTTATTATCTCATGCATTCAGGTCACATATCTCAGTATGGCCCAAATTCATCATGCAACTAGTCCCTAAGGGTATGTCTACACTACCCCTCTAGTTCGAACTAGGGGGGTAATGTATGCATACCGAACTTGCTAATGAAGCCCGGGATTTGCATTTCCTGGGCTTCATTAGCATAAAGCCGGCGCCGCCATTTTTAAAAGCCGGCTAGTGCGAACCCCGTGCCGCGTGGCTACACGCGGCACGGACTAGATAGTTCGGATTAGGCTTCTAATCCGAACTATCTGTACGCCTTGTTCCACGTTCCACGAGGCGTACAGATAGTTCGGATCAGAAGCCTAATCCGAACTATCTAGTCCGTGCCGCGTGTAGCCGCGCGGCACGGGGTTCGCACTAGCCGGCTTTTAAAAATGGCGGCGCCGGCTTTATGCTAATGAAGCCTGGGAAATTCAAATCCTGGGCTTCATTAGCAAGTTCGGTGTGCATACATTACCCCCCTAGTTCGAACTAGGGGGGTAGTGTAGACATACCCTAATGTATAAGTTTGTCTAGCCTTAAAAAGGATGTTCTCCCAAAGTTAGCAATTTCTAAAACTGCACTGCAGTTATATCTGTTATATATGGATCTGACATACTTTCCCCACTGCATAAGCATCATGGAGTCACTGCAGCACTAAGATATTAGCTATTTTCAGGATTCCTTAAGAAATTTGACTGATTAGTGTCACCAAACTTTAGTGACTCAAAGTTATATTGGGAGTTTTGCTGCAAGATTAAGGTGAGGTGATTCTTCTTTTAATTTTCCTCCAAAAATGAATGACTCTAGAGCAGTTCAATAGCCTCTGGGTAAAAGATGCCTGTTCTAATATCATACCCAACATACGTATCATATAGTAAGCTACAACACCTTCTACAAGCTGTAAGATGTATCTGCATACTCACTGGATTGCTCTTGGTCTTAAATCCAAAGAAACTCTACAGATGTTATTTAAAGGCACACTCCAACCAAGAGGTATTATTTCTTTCTTGATGTCATGTTTGCAGATTGTCATCAATTCTGTCCTGGCATTATTCTACTTGAGGGCAAACACCATATCATATTAAGGAAATATGTTTTGACCTAATCAGTCCAATTTGTACTTGTAGGAAGGATGGGTTGCCTCATGTCATATTACTCAAATTTTCAATTGTATATATTTAAAATTTCATCTTAGGAGAGAAGCTTATGGAGTTTATGAAATGATTTAGAAAACATTAGATATAGTACACAGTAGAACCTCAGAGTTATGAATTAATCGGTCAACAAAACACCTCGTTTGGAAATAGCAATACACAATCAGGTAGCAGCAAAGACAAAAAAAATATCCATAGAGATCTGGAATTTCATAGCTATTTGCTTTCCATCCATGGGTATCCGTGTCTGCAGATATGGATGTGACTATCCAAGGCTCTTTTGTGCAGATATGAATGTGGATACAAATTTTGTATCTAGAACCCTGCAAATTTTCAGATATCCCCATTATATCCACAGCTAATTTCTGTGGATACAGATGCAGATGCAGGTACAAAATTTTGCATCCACATCAGGCTCTTCAGATGCAGAACTGTTTAACTGTGTTAAAAAGTAACCACTAAAAATGAAGGGAAAGTTTTAAAAAAATTAACAAGGTAAGAAAACTGTTTCTGAGCTTCTTTATTTAAATTAAGATGGCTAAAAGCAGCATTTTTCTTCTGCATAGTAAAGTTTCAAAGCTGAATTAAGTCAACATTCAGTTATAAATTTTCGAAAGAGCTATAACATTTTTTCAGAATTACAAACATTTCAAAAGTTACAGACAACTTCCATTCCCAAGAGGTTAAAAACTCTGAGGTTTTATTGATTGCTATTGGTAACATTTTTTCCTGAAGCAATTGGCTACATCAAACACTGAATTGCTTCAGTTAATATAACGTTACTATGCTTACTTAGTATAACTATTATCATTTAATTTTTGAAAGCTATGTTCATTAAAGGAGGAGTCCCCTGGTCTGCTGCAATTAAACTTCTATTTTTGCATACACCAATGCAGACAAGTGAATTGCTCAGTCACTGGAATTCTTTTACTAAACATTCTATCATTAATGTCTTGATCACAAAAACTCATAATTTTTTAAAACCATGTTAATTAAGTTACTTGTTTTTCAAAGTCATGATTGTATCGCATAGCCTGAAATCCTTTGCTTATAGCCCTTGTATAAACTGTCCAAAGGATACACAGAAGTTGTCAGTAGCTATTTGTCTTAAATATATATTGCTGCATCTCCTTATTGGATGTGCAGAGCATCTACACAATCACAAAGAGAACTGCAGCAATCTCGTCAGTATAATTTTCAATCTAATACTGATGTATGATGCTTGAAAATGACAAATAGCCTCTGTAATACTGATATAACCACAACAATCTACAATTAGATCTTAGTTGTCAGAGAGATATGTTGTATAATCAGTCTCCCAAAATAGATTAAACAGTATAAAACATACAATTTGTTTATATTATGAATGTAAAACATTCTCACCTATGTATCTATATGAGGAAATAAATATTTAATAATGTTCTCTTCAATCTAGCAGAGAAAGGTACAGCACATTTCAATGACTGGAAGTTGAAGCTAGATAAATTTAGATAGGAAATAAAGGTATAATTTTGTAATGGTAAAGGTAATTAGCCACTGAAATAATTTCACAAGGGTTGCAGTAGATTCTCCATCTTCGACAATTTTTAAAATCATGGCTTGCTGTTTTTCTAATAGATATGCTCTAAGAATTATTTTGGGGAGGAACTGTGGCCTGTGTTATACAGAAGGTCACATTAGAGCAGGGGTGGGCAATAATTTTTGATGGGTGGGGGGGGCTACTCCAAGATTTTGGAATGTGGTCGAGGACCGCATTTTTCAATGGTATTAATGGAGGAGATGTGGGGTCTGGGATGGAGGCTGGGTACAGAAGGGAGCTTGGGATAAGAGATTTGGGTGTAGGAAGGAGACTGGAGTCTGGAAGGGAGTTTGGGTGAAGGAGGCAGTTGTGACCTAGGGCAGGGAACTGGGTCCAGGATTTTGGAATGTGACCTAAGATAGGAGGGGGTTGTGATCTCGGGCAGAAATTGGGGTGTCAGATCTGGGAGAGGTATGGGTGCATATGGAATAGCGGGGCAAGAGTGGAGGGCAGAGGTTTGGGGTGCCAGATGCAGGTTCTGGCTAGGAGACTTACCATCCAGCAGCCAAACCAGCCTGTCTGCCTGCAGAGCTAAAGGCTTGCAGAGTTTAAAATGTTTCTGCCTGCTTGGCCATGTGCTTGAGTGAGTAATCGAGCAGGAGGGCTGTGCTTCATGGCTGCCTGTTATTCAAACAGGCAGCTCTCACTGGCCAATTTCTGACCAGAAACCAGCCAATGAGATTGTGTTGGCAGCAGGAACAGCATCTGAATCTCCCCACTCCCCTCTGGACTCAAAGAGAGAGCGACCTGCAACCGCATTTCTGAGAGGTGTGTGGGGCTGCAGAGCAAGCAGAGGAGCCTGCTTGGAGATTCCCACTACCTCCGTGAGCTGGATCTGGTGGTTTGGTGGGCCAGATTTGGCCCGCAGGCCAGATTTTGCCCAGGCCTGCATTAGAGGATCACAGTTGTCCAATGGTCCCTTCTGCTTTGGAATCTCTGAAAATCCTAGCCTTAATCTTGACTGAAAGCCTTTAAGGGATGAAGAATCTATCACATCCTTTGCATAAAGCGGTTTCCATAGTTATTTACCCCAATGTAACAATGTGCACCTTATTTTCCATTTAAATTTTGTAGGTTCCACTTCTGCCATTGGAAATTGTTGTGCCTTTATCTCTTAGGGTATGTCTACACTACCCCGCTAGTTCGAACTAGCGGGGTAATGTAGGCATACCGCAATTGCAAATGAAGCCCGGGATTTGAATTTCCCGGGCTTCATTTGCATAAGCGGGGCGCCGCCATTTTTAAATCCCCGCTGGTTCGAACCCCGTGCCGCGCGGCTACACACGGCACGAACTAGGTAGTTCGAACTAGGCTTCCTAGTTCGAACTACCTAGTTCGTGCCGCGTGTAGCCGCGCGGCACGGGGTTCGAACCAGCGGGGATTTAAAAATGGCGGCGCCCCGCTTATGCAAATGAAGCCCGGGAAATTCAAATCCCGGGCTTCATTTGCAATTGTGGTATGCCTACATTAGCCTCCTATTTCGAAATAGGAGGGTAGTGTAGACATACCCCTAGATTAAAAACCCCTATAGTACTGGTTCTCTTCTTCCTGTGAGGAGGCCAATTCTTAATCTGCAATTTAATAAATGAATAGATAGAGCTCCTTTAGTCTCTCATCACAAGATGTATTTTCAGGATGCCTAATCATTCTTATAGCTCTTCTAAATCTTCTTCAATGTTCCAGGATTCTTTTAAAATAAATGACACCAAAACCAGATATAATATTCCTGTAGTGGTCTTAGCTGCTAGACTCAAAAACAGTATTCAGAAGCTCAATGATCACATTAGAACTACTGGACCCTGCTAGACCATCAGGCTAGGAGATCATACTCGGTAAGTAATTTAGCCTTACCCCTTACATTATTTTGTGAGTTACTGTTCTTACGCTATAGAATTTCCTCATATTGTAAAATGGCTTTTTTATAATTCCTAGATGTATTAACTTGTATCTGTCTGTATCACTCTGATAGCATCCATTTAATCAAGTCATCCACCTAGTTCTGTTTAAGCAACCCATCCCCATCAATATTTACCACTCTAACAATCTTTGTATCATTTCATCATCAGTTACTTTCTAGTTTTCTCCAGTCCACTGGAATTTCCCTATTTTTTCAAGATTTATTAAAATCTACCATTAATGGCTCATTCTTTTGAAAACTTTTGGGTGCAAATTATTCTAACTGTTGAATTTTATAAATGCTGAAGTTAATGCTTTCATCATCATAATTAATAATGATAATAATATTCCACCAGAATACAGCATAGCTGAGCTTTTGTAGCTGATCACTAATTAGTGTTTATCTCTGAGTTTTTTTTAAATTCATTTCAAAATTCCATTGTCCTGGGACTCTTGAACCTTGCCAATTTGATTTATTCATCTCACGAGAGTGGTCAGAGGTAGACTTCCAGCAGTGGATTCACTATATTGCTTATTAATAATACCAGTTCAACCACTACTTATTTGCCCTCCCACAGAGGACCAACTGCCCTAGACTAAGTCTATTCTTTGTACCCATGTAGATCACACCTGATATTAATTAAAAAGATAGATATGAATTTATTTGTAACAAAATAATATAAATATCTTCTACATTCTTCACCTTTATCTATTTAGACTGTAAAGTCTTAGGGTCAGGGACTGTGTTTGTACAATGTCTAACACAGTAGACCTCACAAATCTAAGTTGGAGATCTCTCGGTACTATGTACACAAATATTCATGTGAACAAATATCTATCTGTAATGTATTGACAATTTTTCAAATAAAGTAAGGGAGAAACAGAGAAATATACACATTTAACTATCAAGTAATTTCTTTAAATACAAATATCCATACTTTCCAATATACATAATGAGAACTACATAAAGAGAAGGCATGTCATCTCTTTCTTTCTAAGTGGTCACTCAATACTCTGAAAGCCATCCTGCAATAAAAGATTTGGTTTGAAGGTTACAAAATTCATCTCTCTCTTCTCTTATTGCAAAAAAGGGAAGTCAAATTGTAAAAAAAATACACAAAATCATTATCAACCATTTTGTGCCATTCATTCATGAATTCATATAAAAATTAATCAGTTTTTATACAATTCAAAGATTAAGCCCTACAATTCTTATCATTATGACTATTTCTTTACCTGTCAATGGAATTGAAACTCTTTGCTTCTTTATTAATCACATTTTTATTGCGGATAGAATTAAAACCCCAGCATTTACTCCCTGTAGTCTGTATTACACCTTTCTCTTGATACATTTACTTTACTGCTTTGTTATCTTTTTATGCCTACATGGTACCAGTCTTTCAGGGAGTTATGATACTTGCCTGGGAGGAAATTGGTATCATATCTAAAAGGAAATTAAGAGGATGGACTAAGACTAGTTCTATTCCTGACATGATCCCAAAAGATTAAAGCCTTGCGTAGGGGTTAGAATATTTATGTTCTAGACCCAGGTGTGTAGATAAGGAAATAAGTGATACCCAGGAAATCCAGTTGGGTTCCTCACCTTCCAACAAAAGAATCTTCCTTTAGGCTAGATCTACACTGCCCCCGTTTTGTGCAAAAAAGATGCAAATGAGGTGACGCGTGGAATATCGCCACACCTCATTTGCATAATTAATGAGGTTCCATTTTTGTACAAGAGGCTTTTGTGCAAAAAGGAGCTGTCTACACATGACGGGATGTGGTCTTGGTGGGAGCATATTAGTTTTTTCCTCATTAGAAAGCAGTGAGCCCAAAGATCTCTCTTATCGTTCTTTCATTATACAAAGTTGTAGTGCTTTTCTCAAGTGTCACAGATTCTCAGGGTCTGCTCCCCATAGGTGTGGACTGTGTGGGTGCTTTGGGGTTGGAACACACACAGGGAAAAAAAAGTGGGTGTAACCACCGGCAGCCAACCTTCCCCCCTCCGGGTCTCTCATTTGCCAGTGGCTCTACTCTCTCAGAACTTCCAGAGTTCCATGAAGAACTGATTTGTGATATGCTCTAAAAAGCTGATTTGTGGGTAACCCTCTAAATCAATCATTAAAGAGGAAACTTACTCCACTCAATAATTCTGAGAGGCCCAGTGGAAAAGTATATTGTGATAATCTAAAACTGCATTATAATGAACACAGGACCAAATAAGGTTGACGGGAAACCTTAATTTGGGCATTTCCAAATGTTGGAATTCTTGACATTGCAAACAATGTTGTTCTAATGTACTTGTTTGAGTGTAATTTTCTAGATCTTTAGAAAAGCAAATCACCCCCCCCCCAATCCAACACGTGTCATCACATTGATATAATAGGGATGATACACATTATCAATAGTGTTGGAACATTACATATACCATAAAGACCTCTGCCACTCTAATTAACTGACAACAGTAGTAGGTTGTCCTTCTCTATGTGAATCAGCCTCAAGAAGATGAGGCATATATTTTGGCAGTGGATTTCACTGCTGTTGGCTGACAGCAGAGGGATTCTGAGACTCTGGAATCCTTTATATGATTCCAGATACTGAGAGGAGTGTATTTCTGTGGCTTCCATCTCAGGATTTCCCAGTCTGCCTTTGTTCTAGTCTCCCATCTTCTCATCTCAGTCCCTATCCTCAGCCCCGTCTCACATTCCAGCACATCTCTCCAGCACTGTTCTTCCCCATCCTGCTCCACAACCTAGTGCCAACCCACCCCTTCAAACCACTTACTCAAAGTATCTGTCAGCAGCATTACAGACAACAACAAAAATTATTTTTTTTTTACAAATAGTTTCCTTACTAGGCATAACTATTACAGAACTCTGAGTTAAAATAATTCATGTAAACTACAATACAGAGCTGTACTTCCCACACCCTCAGAAGCAGTCCAAGGGTTTGGGAGAGAGTCAGGGGTACTGGAGGAGCTGAGAGAAAGAGAAGTAATTGCTGGGAAGAAGCCTGTGAGTGAGCTGGGAGGGTTATTGGGTATGGGCGGGAAAAGCATGGAACAGGTTTTTTTTAAGGGGCCTGCTGGGAGGTACTGTTTGGGAGCTTGCCCCATGCAGAGCCTGGCTGATCCCTAGCCTCTCCCATTCAGTCAGGCACACCTGGCCCTTTATGCTTGTGGCCCTGCACCCCCACTCAAAAACCACTGCTCCCATCCCTATGTGGCCCTGCACCTGCTCCCCCTGCCACCATATTTCTGTGCCCCCATTCAGCCTCTTCCGTTTCAGTATGGACTTGCACCCTCCTCCCATCTCCATGTGACCTGCACCTCCCTCCCACCTGTGATCCTGGATCTCTACTAACATTCAGCCCCTGACCCAGTGCAGCCTTCCTAATTAGCCCTTATGAGGCCCTGTCTGATCCCCCGCTCCCCAGCAGCTCCACACTGCCTGTTTCCCCATATGCCCTATTTCCTGACTTGGCCCAACAGGCACTATGCAGAAGGCAGCCTCCCTCTCTTCCCTAGTGAGACAGGAGCTCATGCTCTGTTCTAGTGCCACAGTGCTCTCTGGTGGACAAAAGGGAGAACTGCAGCAGCTCTCCTGCAGAAGCTTTGTTTCTAAACAAAACAATTAAAATATGCAAGGCTAATTAATTATACACATGTGTAGTGGTGCAGAATTCCCACAGGAGTAAGTGTTAAATGTTGGGCAATGCTATTTGTAATACAGGCACACAAACACACAGCAAGACTTTTTAGATTTCAGTTTGCACTACAGTTGATGCCAAATATATATAAGCAATTAACAAAGTTATTACTGAACAATGTCTTGCTCTTTTATGGCACACTTTTCACTGGGGAAAGTCAAAGCCATTTATAAGCATAAACTCTCACTATCCCTTCAAATATGCATTATACCTCTTTTACAGAAGGGTAAAACTCAGGCACAGGCAGTTGAACTGACAAAAGTCACTGGCTCAGCCAAGCAAAGGACTATGGTATTCTGATTCTAAATCCTAACCAGCAACAGTACTTCCTTTGAGATATATACACACACAAAGGACAATTCAATATTCAAGGATATGGCATGGCAATTTCATAAATATTGCCAACAGAACTGATATTTTTATTTCCATCAAATGCACTGTAGCCTGATCTAAGATTATGTTTAAATACTAATGACCCGCCTTTAGGGTTGACAGTTCTTTGCCCCAGGATCAGGCCCAATATTCAATTATATTAAGATCGGGAACCCTGATGCGCACGGTTACAACACTCACAATATAGAAACTCTTGTATATTTACAGTTTATGAATACTGTTAGCACTGTCACAAATACCTCAATTTCATGAGACAGGGAACGTACATCCATATTTCCTTACCATATACTTACATCATTCCTTCTAGAACAATCTTAGGTGTTAGCCCATTATCTTTCTCATTATCTTCATCTTCCCCATCATGAGGGGCCATCCTTCTGGCCCTTCCAAGGACTACATCTTCTCCTCCCTCTTGCCTCTTGGCTGGGGTCCACTGGGTATGTCTACACTGCCACCCTAGTTCGAACTAGGGTGACTAATGTAGGCATTCGAACTTGCAAATGAAGCCCAGGATTTAAATATCCTGGGCTTCATTTGCATGTTCCCGGGTGGGCACCATTTTTAAATGCCCGTGGTTTGAACTACCTGCCCGCAGCTACACACGGCACGGACTAGGTAGTTCGAATTAAAGCTCCTAATTCGAACTACCATTATTCCTCCTGCAATGAGGCTTGCCAGCTGCCCCGCTTCTGCTGTGCTCCTCCAGGGAATTACTGCTTACTGGCAGCGTTCCCTCTAAGATGAGCTGCAGCACAGCTTCACAGGTGATTCAGCAGCCCCGCCCAGTCAGTCAGCTCTGTGCATGGAGCCCTGAGCCTCTGACTGGGTTGGGCTGATGAATCACTGGTGAAGCGGTGGTGCCACGCAGCTTAGGGGGAACACTGCTCGTTGGTGTCCAGGGCCAGGGCCAGTTCGCACTCCAGGGTGCCGGGGCTCTCTTTTGATTCAACAATATCTGTGGTCCTGCTGGACCACACTTGCCAGACCGAACTAATATGCCTTTTGCAATCAACGGATAGTATATTAAACCTAATAACCATGTGATGGAAGAAAATCAATGGTCTAAAAATGTTTCAAAGACTGTAAAGCAGAGTATTTGAGAAATCGAGCTCAGCTGACTAAGGAAAATATTAGATGGTGCAATATAAGCATGGTACTGATCTCATTGTGACGTTCTATTGGTTACAGGTACAATATGCTACAAAACTGAATGTCCTTGATTTTTCAGATGTGCACTGAAAGAAAGTGCCTAGAGTTATTTTACAAAATAACTACACTTTTATAGCAGCATAACTAATGTTCTAGAATGAAACTCTTCTAAAAAATGGCTTGCCAGGTCAGTTGTGTAGTAATGCTAAAATCTAGACACTATACCATTAAATTTTGTATTGCTTCCATTAAATTAACACTGAGAAAAAATTCTCTATTTTATTTATAGATAGGATGTATCTGGGTCTGTATAGTGAGTAATATGCATTGTAAAGTCATTCTTTCATTTCTACCAAACAGGTATGCAACTGGGGAGGCATGCAGGACATGCTATGCATGAGGGTCCACAGCCAAAGGAAGGCATCAAATTCAAAATATTCACAAGTGAGACCTTCAGTGAAAATTATTCTGGTAATTAAAATAGCTATTCCCAACATATAAGAAATGACAAGTAAAAATATCATGTTTTTGAAAGAACAAAATGTGAAAAAGTGCTTTCTTTGGCCTAACACCTGAAATGATTGCAGTATCAAATTGCATATTAATTTTTGAAGGAGAGCAATTGCCCATTTTTTAAGATGGGGATAAGCTTTACAAATAACAGAACAGAAGAAATAGGTTGATGGAGTAAATCAAACTGGGATACATTTCACCCTGATACCAATTACCCACAATAGGGTGGAGTTTCTAGAAGCTTATTTATCTTTGACATATTTATAAGATCCATAGGTCCTTAAAAATAAAATAAAATAAAATAAAAAAAAGCTTTCACTGGAAGGAAGCTGTGGAGAGAGCAGTTTTTTCACTCTCAGAACTCCTTTAGGCAATATTCAATGTTCCTTCCAAGATGCTGTACTTCTTTTTCTGTTCTGATTTCCATGCCCCCTCCCACCCGCTCCCTCCAGGCCAAACCAATCCTTTCTCTCATAATCTGTCATTTTGCTCCAGTTACAGTACAAGCAGTCCTTTGGAGTTTTACCCAAACAGTTCAGTTTATATAATATATTCTTCTGTTCATGCAAGTCCCATTAAAATAGTTTACTGAGATGCAATTATGTTTACAGACAACTAACAACGTTAATAATATATATAGTCTGCAAGCCTAGATATATACAGATAGAGGATCTTGACTTAATACAGATACTTTGCCAACTGAAAGACAGCAAGTCACCAGATTTAGATTAGTTTTCATTAAGGAGGCAACCAGTTGGGGTCAATTTATTTTTATGGTTGCTTGCCTAAAATGTGCATTGGTATAGACAAACATCTGAAAGAACAAATGCAGAGACAGACTGAAAACAAATCAGACTGAAAAAAAGGGCTCACCTTTAATCAGTTTTCCATTTTGGTTTGTTTCAGGGAATAAAGAGGGAGGAAAATTTTTGCACGGTTGTTAATGCAGATGTCAGTTGCAATACGTGATGCTTGACTGTTCTGAAATGTAATCAAAATGCAATAGGTAAACTACTAGCCTGAAATAAGATGAAAATTAATAACAAAAACGACTTATTCAGCCATCAAAAGTAACTGCAGTAATGAGAGATTTTCATATCTAAGCTAATTGGTGCCATACATGACATTTTTGTGCATGCAAGGAGAAATGCAAAAGTAAGTATTTATAAAACCACATTCCTGGAACTATATAAGTGACCTCACCCAAACAATACAGCAAACCAATAAAAGATAAAGATATATATGCTTATATGTGTATAGTTCCTCACACTTGTCATACAGAGTTTTCTTTCACCTCTTATTCCACCAAGCTCCCAACCCCTTTCTCCTACTGCCTTTTTCTCATAAAGCAACCCTCAAAGGGGAAGTTGACTGACGGGGTGGAGAACTCATGACAGAACAACTCTATAGATCAGTCAGCAGAAGGTAAAATCCCAGTTAATCAGTTAACCAGTTAAACCTAGCATTTAACTGGTGAATTGATTAAACGCAGGATCCCAGTGTGGGACTGCTCCAGCCCGGCCCCCAGGCCAACATGTGGGCTGCTGCTGCCAGCCCGCCCAGTCCTCCCCAGCTATGCGGGGCTTCTGCAGTCTGTTGCTGTTGCAATCCTGACAACTAATCATATACATACGAATTATACATAAAATGTGCATTTTAAGTTGTTTAAGGTAACTAAAAAATACTTCTTTTCAAGCCAGCGGCTCTAGGTGAAAAATTCCCTATTTTCAACATTTTACAGTGCTATAGATTATATTTCCCATCTAGTGACATCAAAACCATGTGGTGAAAATTAACTAAATAAATGGTCTTCTCATCGTTAAGCAGGTGAGATGAATTGTCTCAGCACTCCAAATGTATTACATGTCTCAACAAATACAGCTTTGTTCATTCACATTCTATTGTAGTTTTTCATGTGGATAATACACAACGGTGATTCAGACCAACTTCAAAGCTTTTTTCTTCAGGTTCCAGCTTCTACTAATGGGGTTGATCAAGAAAAAGAGCCCTACTTACTTGATTGTGCACCGAGTATAAGCAAATTGAAAGAGTGAGAAAAATATGGGGTAGCTTAAATTTCCTTTAATTTCACTAACCTCACGTGTTACTTGTAAATCTATTAAATCTTCCAAAATAAATAAATAGTGAACAAATCCACAGGCTTTGTTCTGAAATGTTTTAACTTCTATTATTACAAATCCTTGCCAGATAAAATAGCCAATGAAAATAGTAATCATTACAACAGTGAGCTATCTACAGCAATATAAACACCGTAACTCCATTTAATCATTTATCGTATTATAGAGTAAATATCTTTATACTAACTCTGACAAAGTATTTAAAAAAACAAACCCTTGATGGTGTTGGATTCAGAGATGCCAAGGCCAGAAAGGACCACTGATGACCTAGGCCAGGGAAGGACAAACCTTTTGCCCCGAAAGCCACATTAGGGTATAGAAATTGTTTGGCGGGCCATGAATGCTCACAAAATTGGGGGTGGGGTTCAGGAGAGGGGACGGACTCTGGCTGGTGGTTCAGACTTTGGGGTGGGATTAGAGAGGAGGGGTTCAGAAGGTGGGAGGGAACTCCAAGCTGGGCAGGGGGGATGAGGGTTCTGACTGGGGGTGTAGGCACTGGGTGGGCAGAATGACAGGTTTGGGATACAAGATGGGTCTCTGGGTTGGGATCAAAGAGTTTGGAGAGCAAGAGGAGGATCAGGGCTGGAGAAGGAGGTTGTAGTTGTGACCCCTTAGGGCACAAGCTTTGGGTTGTGCTTATCTCAAGCAGTTCCTGGAAAACTGCAAAGGGGGGAGGGTAACATGCTGCTAAGGCATTGGAAGGCAGTTCTACATAATATCCTGTCTACAGGTACCCCCGCTAAAGTTCCCATTGGCTGTGGTTCTTAGGAGCTAGAGCAGGGAAATATCCACTGCTTCTGGCAGCTACAGGGAGCAGGGTAAGCCCTCAACCCCACTCCCCAGCCAGAGCTTCAGGACTGGATTAAAATGGCTGTTGGGCCAGATACAGCCTACGGGCCATAGTTTGCCCACCCCAATCTAGCCTGACCTCCTGCATAACACAGGTCATAGAATTTCCATGAATTAATTCCTGTTCCTAATATAGTATATCATGCAGAAAAACATCCACTACTAACTTAAAAGTCCCTTGAATAGCACAGGCACTGCTTCTTAATGTTATACACAAGATAAGGAGGAAGGACTATCTGTCTGCAGAGAAAACAGAAGGTAGGACAGAAGGCCTTGGAAGGGAAGTGTAGGTATGGCCAAACTCAAGGAGACTGCAGCTTATGTTACCTAATTGTGTTTTGAATTAGTAGTAATAATCCAAGTTTCAGCCAGGGATGAATTTCAACACTGATTCAGGATCTATGTGCCCTAGTGAGGTAAGGGTATAAAGTCACCTAACTGATATAGGCAGAATCTTTCTAGTTTGTCACTCTCTGGTTTGGCAACATCTGTGGTCCAGCATGATTTTACTTAGCCTAATGTCCACTTCTCATGGATGTGGTGGCCAAGTTTCCCACAGTCCGTTTACAGCCATCTTTATACTAACTCTGACAAAGTATTTAAAAAAAAAGTTTTCTCTCAGCTCTCAGCGTTTTGTGCTGTTGCTTAGCTTTAATTTACCCCTAAATGTCTTCTAAAAGCCCAGTAAGCAGTGGAAGTGTTGGTAATGTCTGGTAGTGAAAGTGGTCTGACAAATTCTCTGGTTCAGCATCAGTCGCGTTCCAAGGGTGTAGTCAGTTTGTTGGTCCATTTTACTCTGTTTGTATGGCTTTTTCAAGGGTGAGGAAAATATTTTTAAAATAATAAAATCATTATTGTAAAACTACAACACTTGTCAGGAAGACCTGTGTGGAGGTGTGGTACTGGATATCACTTTTAACTCATTTTGAAATTGAGTAGATTTCAAGGTGAGTGTACCTTTTTAAGGAAAAGACATTAAATTAATGATAATATTGACTTTACTAAGTATTTTTACATTTCCTTGCCAGAATGTAATAACATTGTAAGTATATTTTTTTAAAATCGCAATGTCTTAAAAATTTGTAAAAGCTGTGTTATGTGGCATTGGACTTCATTGAAAGTCCAATTTATTAATCGAGTTGACATGGGACTAGTAGGCTCCTCACCTGGTTCCATGTGGCTTCTCAGAAGTAGAAAAATGTCCCTGCTGCTCCTAGGCAGAGGAACGGCCATGGGGACTCCGTATACTGCCCTCCACCCTGAGTATTGGTTTTGCAGCTCCCATTGGTCAGAAACCATAGCCAATGGGAGCTGTGGGGTGTGCCCCACTAGTGGATGACGCATGCAGACCCACATAGCTGTGCCTCTTCCTAGGACCAGAAGGAACACATCACCACTTCAAGGAAGCCACCCAAGATGAACACCACCTGGATCTGGCAATCCTAAACCCCTCCCTCATCCAAATTCATTCTCAGAGCCTGCTCCCTGCATTCCCTTCCTTCACCAGCCCTGAGCCTCCTTTCATACTCAAACTCTCTCCCTCTTAGGCTATGTCTAGACTGCAGGCTTCTTTCAGAAGAAGCTTTCTTCTGGAAGATCTCTTCTGAAAAAATTTCTTCTGAAAGAGAGCATCCACACACAAAAGCACATAGAAAAAGACATCTGTATTTTTGAGAGAGCATCCAGACTGATTGGATGCTATCTCGCATAAAAGGCCACCCAAAACACTTCAGGCAGGACTTTAGGTCACCAGTTGCTTCCGAGTTGCTGGTGCTGGAGCCTTGCAGAGGCACGTGCTTATAGGGACCTCCCGGACAGCCGTTTCTCTGCTTCTGCTGCATGCTTGCCTATCTCTTCAAAGGACAGCAAAGCTCTTGCAGTGTCTCCTCTGGTTGCCCTGCATTTTTGGACATCACAGCTTTTCTCTTGGTGCCATGGAGCCGGAGCTGCCCCTGGGCATGCGATAGCCCCACGTGGCCATGCTGCAGTTTTTGCAGCATTTCGTGCCAATTGTCTTTCTGGTCCTGACCACAGTTGATCCCGAGCTCATTCTTGGGACCCTCTCCCTGGGTGCAGGAGCTTCACTTTGGCAACCACACCCCACAGAAGGCATTTCTGGAGGTTCAAAACCAGTTCGGACTGGTGAGACCGTCTGGTCATGGAGTGGTGGGACAGCCAGCATTGGTTTCAAAACTTCCGCATGCAGAAGGCCACCTTTTTGGAGCTGTGTGCCTGGCTCACCCCCACCCTCCAGAGACATGACACCAAACTTCAGCCCTCCATTCTTCTGCAGAAGCGGGTCACAATTGCCATATGGAAGCTCGCCACCCCAGACAGCTACCGGTCAGTGGACAATCGGTTTTGCGTGGGGAAGTCCACTGTTGGGGCCCTCCTCATGAAAGTGAGGAATTCTCGGGGTGCATGCCCTGTGTGTATGGAGGGAATTCCTGGAAAAGGGGGCTCTCGGGAAAGAGGGGTTGGGAGGTTTGGGGTGTGGAGTGAGAGTGGGGGAAGCCCCGTCCCTGGAGGATTCTGCAGTCCCACCCTCACACATTCCTGCTGCTGGATGGGTGGCCTTATAGGGGGTGGCTCCTAGGGTGTTTGCGGGGGGAGGGGATGAGAGTGGGTCGGGCACCACCCAAGGGCTCAGGCACTCCCTCTCTCATTCTCTGTTTTGTGTGTTTGTCTCCTTCTTCAGGTGGTGAGGGCCAGCAGTTCCATCCTGCTGCGCAGGGTTATCCACCTGGGACACTTGGACCTCACTGTGGCCACATTAGCTGCCCTGGGGTTCCCAAACTGCGGTGGAGCCATCGATGGAACCCATATTCCAAACCGTGCACTGGAGTATTGAGCAGCCCAGTACATAAATCACAAGAGCTACTTTCCTATGGTACTGCAGGCTCTGGTCAGCCACCACGGACAGTTCACGGACATTTTTGTTGGGTGGTCGAGCAGGGCACACGATGTCCACATGTTTTAGAAATCTAGCCTGTACAGAAAACTGGAGGTGGGTACATTTGTAGGCATCACGAGGGGAGGGGGCATGGGCATTGCTTGGGGAAGGAGCAGGGGCATTGCAGAGGGTAGGGGGAGAGGGAATGGGCATAGCATGGGGGGCAGGAGGGTAGTAGCCAGGAGGAGCGACAGCAGGCGGGTGTGCCATCATTTCTCTCATGACAGCACACATGCTGTCGCACCGCTGCATAAGCTAGTCCCAGGCACAGTTCCACCACTCAGCGTCCTCGCGTATCTTCTATGTCAGAGTCTGCTGCATGTCATGCAGGATGCTGACATGCTGGCACATGAGATCTTTCTGGACCCTGGCGCGCCTTTGGGTCCCCCGGGCTGTGGCAGCTGGCATGGGTAGTGTGGTTCACCCCTTAGTCCCAACTGATCCGGCTGTAGAGAATACAAAGAGGGAGAGGTGGTTAGTCATCCATGAAGACACTGTCCCTGAGGCTGTGCCCTCCTCTGTGAGCAGCGACCAACAATCCTTGGGCCAGAGGAGGGGAATGTCCTGGGAGCAAGGCCATGTGTGGTCTGCACAGCAGGCCCTGCCTCACAAGGGCCCCAAGGTGCCCAGGGGACCATGCTTCTCGCTTCCTACCCTCCCCAGCCCATGGACAAGCAGGCAAGGGAAGTGTCTGGCCACAGTGGGATCCCGTGGGCAGCAGAGGAGCCGGGAGCAGCCTGGGCCTCCCTGGTATCCACACACACACCTGTGGCTTGGAGCACTGCCCACAGGAGCGGGTGGTGCCTCGCACATGCAGTCATGCCCACATGCTGTTTTGGGCACTCCTTGGGGTGTCTGGAGTCCTGCCTGCACCCTTGTGACTACTCTGCTTCCAGCTGTGACAGGTGCTGGGAGGTGCCCCCCCAAGGCCGGACGTGTGTGTGGCCTCCCCTGAGCCTGGCAGCAGGATCCCCTCCCTGTGCTTAGGGGCTGCTGAGTCCATGCGGCTCACACTAATGCTGCACGTGGTTCCATGTGCACGGACTGCAGCACGATGTCCAGTCCAACCAGCCCCAGTGATGCTTGCACCCCAGCCCCTCTGCACCCACCTCCTCCACCCTGTGTGTGTGACAAACTGAGAGCACTCACCTGAAGATCCCTCCCCAGTGTCAGAGGAGGCTTGGGAGATGTCCTGGCTGACAGGCACCGGCTCCCAGGACAGGGTGATGATGTCCATCTCCTCCTCCTCCTCCTGCTGGCCCAGGTCCGCTTCCTCCTACGCCATGACCTTTGGCTGGGCAACAACAGGGGTCTCAAGGCCGAAGTCTACGACGGGTGGGGAAATGGATTCCCAACCTCCCAGGAACTGGTGGAGCTCCTAGTAATAGGGGCAGGTGTGGGTCCTGCTCCTGAGTGCGAGTTGCACTCTCTAGCCCTAACGTATCCCTGGCAGAGCTCCTTTACCTTACTCTGGACCTGTTCCAAGATCCGGGGTGGGTGTCCGCACTCCACCAGGGACTTGGCCATGCACTCAAATATATTGGCATTCTGCCGCTTGGAGCAGAGATCCTGCAAGGTCTCCTCCTCGCTCCAGAGCTCAAGGAGGGACAGGATCTCCGCTCCAGACCAGGAGAGTGCCCACCTCTTGGTCCCCCTGGGTGGGTCCTGGGGACCGTGGGGCTACTCCCTGTGAGAGCCAGGGGACTTTGGGAGGTTTGATACTCGGCCATGAGTGGCAAGACCTGTGGCAGGGAGAGCCGCACGGTCGGGGTGCTGCTCTCAGACCGGCTTCCTGATACAAGGCTTGTCCAGGGTGCCTGCAGCTTCAAGAGCTGGCAGAAGACAGGAACTATAAAGTTGGGATTAGTATGGCGTGTCCATCAGGGCACTTGTGTTATTTCCTGGGGGCCTCTTCTTTCGAAAGAAAACCCTCCTCCCCATCCACACACACCTTTTTCCAAAAGAGCTCTTTCAGAAAAAGGCCTCTTCCTTGTAGAAAGAGGACTACCAATGCTGGGAAAAAACCCTCTGTTCTTTTAATTTATTTTTGAAAGAACACAATTGCAGTGTGGACATAACTCATATTTTGTTGGAAAAACTGCCAGTTTTCTGACAAAATTCTGTAGTGTAGACATACCCTTAGTTAACTGGATTTTTTATTTACTTGCATCCCACCCGCATACTCTCAACATGCTGGATAACAAAGCTTTTACTGTATATCAATTTTAAAATAAAATCCAAGGAGAAAATACATCCTGAGATACACACTTAATGCTTTAATTTTCAGATATACCAAATACCTGCAATTTCTCTTGACTTCAACACCACCTTAAAAAATAAGCCTCCGAGTTTGTTTGGTTTCATGTTGGAACCTTGAGAATCAATCACAACCCCAAGTCTCTGCCTTTCACTCAGCTGTCCAGGATTCACTTTGGAAGCTGTCAAAGTTTCTCTTTAAGGCAGCAAGACAGCAAGGTATTTAAGCCAGTGCCTAATTTTAAGCACCATTACAAGACAAGTGCTTAAGCAACTTGCTGAACTGAGGCTTAAAAGGATTGTTGTTGGCCAAAAGAACCCTATAGGCTACATGAGTTACCTCTGCAAACACCACTACTTCTCTCCATAAGGCACAAGAAACTGGAGCCAGGAACTGAATGGATGTCATCACATGGGCATGGCTCCATGGTACATGGCTGTGTACTGAATGGTACTGAATGATAAATCACTGCAAAGTACTAAATGGTAAATCACTGCAAAAGCCTAAAGCATCCATTATACTTCGCTTAAATGTTGTTCATTCACTGTAAGAATTTTCTGAAAAATGAAATGCATTTTAAATAGATAGCCTACTTTTTAGAGGTAAAACTCTAATGTGTGTCTCTAATTTTTCTGCATATTCACCTGCAGGCTTGATTTTCTCCCTCAAGATGCACAGGCTTTGCCAACACTATGGAAGTTTGAACCTTTTAAATATTATTTTCAACTCTTCATCCAGATGTTTTTCTGCTCACTCACATTCACTCTCTGTCCATCTCCCTCTCTCAGACATTTGCACAACTTTTACCCGAACACCACACCTTTGCCAAAGGCCTATCATTATTGGTATGACCAGAATAGCTCTCTTTGCTGTAGTTAAACAGCTGCCACATCAGCTTTTCATTCTGCCAGCCAGATGAATTTGAATTCTGGTTGAACAGAATCTGGGCATGACTAATGTGTAGATCACAAATGTTCCTAAAACTTAATCCTTTAAAAATTAGTTACATTCCTTTGAATAATGATTGACTTGCATCCTCACTTGCAAACATAGAGGTTTATGGCTTACTCAGCACCACATCAGCTTTTCAGTGAAACAGCAGGATTAATACTTCACTGAAATTTATGAATTCTCCATCACAGCAAAAACCTAAACTTGAAACTGCTCCACAGCCTGATACATCATTTTTCATAATGGACCCATTCAAAATTCAGCTAATGTAAAACTCACAACTTTATTTACCTCTTATCTAAAAGGCAGAAATCTTAAAATGAGTCATTGATTCAATTTCAGCACATGCTGGTGACCAAAATCTTTCATATCAACTGACAACTGTTTGGTACCCAATTTATAGAAAGAAGATGATTTAAAACCAGTTCTTAGGTGACAAGTGGCCACTCCCTATTATCTCTATATGTGACTCCTGAATATTTGGTACAAAGGGAAGTATGAGGAAGAAAGGTACCCTCATCTCTGCTATACCTACTCTACTGATTAACATTTCACAGTGCTTCCATGAGTATTAATATACTTTTCAATGGAAAAATCCAGTTAAGAACCTCAGCTGTGTTTTTAGAGTCAGCTGTGTAGCTTGTATTCTCAGTCTGCTATCTTTTGCCATTTTGAGTACAGAGGAGATATAAATATTTCAGCTAGAGACAAGCGTCTTTGTCCACTGTTACTTTATTGTTTTTCTTAATGTAAAATAAAAATAATTAATTATGCATGTGCAGGGTTGTTCTTTGTGTATGGGAAAACATGACTTCAACCACATCAAAACCCAATAAGTAATAAGAGGGGCCTCACACAATTTTAATAAGCCATTAGAGTCAGGGATACATTGCATTGCATATGACAGATACCCACGTAGAGTCAGTTATTAAAGAAAACATTTGCTAACACTTCGATACCAGATATGTACATCCAATATTTGCTGTACTAAATATAAAGAAGACAGCAGAAATCTTTGATTACTGAACGACTAAGCAGCAACTACTTGCAAAGGAGGGTTTCTTTTAAATATTGCCACCAACCACCCTACTTTAGCAGTAACAGGAATACCCTAAATATAAAGCCACAAAAAGAAATAACCTCCCTCCTACAGCTGCAGTACATTCACTGTTACTGTTTCCACCCATTCCACTTCATCTGTAAAATTAACCATCTCCTTCTGACAATCAGAAATCATGCTGCATGCTGAGCGACAATAAATTACAAATATATAATTAAATAATATGAAAGCCCACATCTCTACATAAGCCTTCTATCAAGTCAACTAAGTCAACCAATTCAACCAATCCTCGCACAGAAAATATTAATGCAATACTTTATTTTCTGCAGCTCAACCACTGATGTATGGTAACAATAATGCACACAGATTTTGCTGTAAGTCAAAATGTACTGATCATTTTTCCCATGACAACTGGAGTACTGCATTACTTACCAGTACTGAGCTGTAAGTCTCTTCTTTGTCAACACTACAACATTTTTTAGCTCCATTGTATTTGCCACCAATTATACACACATGCAAGACAATATTTCAGGTTAAACTGAAAAGGAGCCACCCTCAAGCTGTTTAACGATAAAGGCTTCCCCCCAAAAAAATCAATGCAGATTAACATGCTCTACACAGAGTGATTTTTAATCACACTATTTTAGTAAGTCATTATCGATAATCACTTCTTCCTGTATCTAAAGTAGAAATGATTCCTAGCTGAAGAAAATGTACTGATTTCAGCATCTAGCAAAAAAGTGAAGAGGCATTTTAAATCTCTGAATCACTGAAGACTTCAGCTGTGCACTCTGAAAGAAACGAGAAGTGTCTAAAATCATGCTGACAGCTCATGTCACTTGCCAACAATATATTTTAGTGATGATACAGACTGGTATCTATTTACACAGAAAACAGACTAAATCTGATTTCATTCATGATTAAAATATGCATTATAGCAGCGTATGAATAGTAGACACTTTACTCTAACTATTCCATGGCAACGCTATTATTCTCAATCTGACTTCAAGTATTAATTATATATGAAACTGAATTGTTAGTCGACACATAACATTAGGAAAAAGAAACAAACATGGATCTTTGTCCTGTAGTTAGCCTGCAAGTGGAAATTTCCTATGAAATATTCAATTAAAAACAATAGGCAGTTCTGCAAAATAACTTTTGATCTATGTTAGATAGCTGCAGAACATGACTTTTTCTAGTTCACGCTTATGAAACTGAAAAAAACAAGTTAGTGAAGTCTAACTATTTCTAAAAAGGTTTCAAATGAGATTTCTCCATCCTCATGTGTCTAATTCATAGAAGAATGTTGCACCACTACATGCTGATTGTTGACTGTTAGGTCTCTAGTGCCCCATCTCTAATTTGGAAAATAACCAAATCAAACTAACAAAAATCTCTTTCCATTTATAACAACATACCTGCAATGTGATTATAGCTTACTGGTTAGTGCCTAATAAATATTTTTAAAGTAATAATTGTCTCTCTATATAAAAAATTTTCGTGCGGTATGACAAAGTGATGTAATCATGTCATCCGTGTCTTCATGCTGCCATTGCCACCACCTTTGTCCTCAGTCGCTTACTTGTGGCCAGCCTTGGTGCTGGCTCCTCCAGGCATGAGTTGCTCCAGCACCGGCTCCCACTTCACACCCCAGGGGGGCTGCATCACTGGGGAGGAGCTGCTGGGGCTGGGTCCCCTCCCATCCCCGGGCTGTGCAGGATCCTCATCACCATCTGGGCCCAACCCCCCCACTCTCTCAGGCCGCCCCATGTTCCCTCTGCCATCGAGACCCAATCCACCCCTCCCAGGCCACCCCGTGTCCCCTCTGCCATCAGAGCCCAGCCCCTTCCAATCCCCTTACCCCTTCCACCGAGACCCTTCACACCCAGCTCACTCCTGCTCCTCCCTCCTTGCCTGACACCTATCCCCAGCCTGCTCTTGCACCCTCATTCCTGGCCAGACACCTACCCCTAAGACCATTCCTGCTCCCTTTCCCTGGCCAGACACCCTGACTCCAGTCTGCCCCTGCCCTGTCTCCACTGGCTGGACACCTAACCCCAGAGCGAGGGCAGGGTTGGTGTGCAAAGCTCTCACGCTCTCTGGCCATGAAAGCCACTGGAGAGAGGGGGGTTGGCGAGCTTAGAGAGCAAGGGGCACAGCCCCCCAGTAACTGTATAAAATACATGGATTTTTTAGTGTAAAGCTTTCAGAAAAAACGTGTCCTCCGTCAAAAATTCAAAACTCAAAACTTTTAAAACTCTAACAGCAATATTTTAAATATGTCTCCTTGAAAAAGTTTACTGGGATATTTACCAAGACCTCTTTCTGTTTCTTTGGGAATTATTTCTACAGCTTCATGTAATTGGGGTAAAATGGTATGTTTTCTCCTATAGTTCATATATGGGTAAGTACATTTTGGAGGAAGAGCCATTGAAAGTGGTCATTTATCTGCAATACTTCAAAACACTGCAGAATTTTCCACTCAGAGTATAGATGATAGTGCAATAAATATCCAATTTTAATGGCAGAATGTCCTGAATGATATTCCCATTCCAGAAGACAGAAATAGAGTGGATATCCTTTATCTATGACTATCCATTGGTACTGACCATTGTACTGAACTCAGACACACTGCAGTGGGATTAGGGGTAAGTGTTGCCTTAGCTCTGAGGAATAAATTCTACTGGAAGATATTGTTCAAATGTCCTATCCTGGATGCGGTAGAGCTGCTGAAATGTTTGTGACTTTTGTTCATTGTGGAGTAACAGACCCATGAAACACATTATTGTTTATCTAATTATGATAAAAATGTTACTAGTGGAGATTCTAAGGTTATGAATGGTCCTCATGTACCTCAGAACCATGTTAAATATGAGGTAACACATAATTATTGACTCCGCAAACTATTGCTCGATTATCTCCACATTAGGAGCTTAACAGAAGTACTACAGCCTAATGCAGTTCACAGTGCTAGGTAACACAATCAACTATACACGAGCATATGACCATTCATTTTCACTAGGGCTCATTAAAGACAGACAGATGTGAAATAGGAAACCAGAAGTCAGACCCCTCAGAAAGGCTGACATAAAAAATTTGAAAAAAAAATTACTAGAAATCTGAAGGCGGGGCCAGGAAGTCCAGTGAATATTATGGGGGAACTTGTTCCATGAGAGGAACCTGTGAGAAACTAAGGAAGGAGAGGTCCTATACTACATTTTTACCATGCACTGTTTTAACATGTTCTACATCATTCTCATTATGCTTAATGTCACCTGGTGAAGGTAAGTTTCCTAGCGATATGAAACCCTCTGCCCTTACCTTGAGCACAAATTAACAACTGTGAGCCCATCAGCCAAATGAAAGTACATCTTCTGACTACCACAGGAAAAAATCAAACAAAAGTTTGAGCACATTGCTGACTAGGTGATCTAGCATATATTCAAAAGTATCTACACTGGTAATTATCCGGACTGCCAACAGCACAGCAATAGCTATTACTGTACTAAAGAGTAATTATATGCCTAGCCTCAAGAAATGTTTAGGTAAATCAAATATCATAGTTTTCATGAATATAAAGCAAGAGAATGGGAGAAAACAAACATTTTAGATAATGGGTGGTGCGCCCCCTGCTCACTACGCTTGCCAACCACCCCCAGACAGCATGCGAGCTATGCTCACCAACCCGCCTCTTTCTGGGGGTAGATGTCTGGTCAGGGAGGAAGGGGCAAGAGCGGGATGGGGGCGGGGTGTCTGGCTAGGAGAGAGGGAGTAGGAGCAGGCTGAGGATGCGGGTTGTTGGCGGAAGGGGTGAAGGGCCCGAGGGGTGTCGGTCTTATATGGAAGACAGGATCCAGTGCAGCCCGGATGAGTGGGCTCAGATGGCAAAGGAGAAGTGGCATGGATGACCAAGGGGACCCAGCCCCAGCAGCTCTTCCCCAATGGCACAGCTCCCAGGGCTTGAAGCGGGAGCCAAAGCAACCCGTGTCCAGATGGCGCCAAGGCTGGGCCACAGCAAGCAGCTGAGGCAGGTGGCAGCAGCAGCATAAGGATGCAGATGATGTGATGACATCACTATGTCATCCCACAGGAAAATATATATATATATACACACACACACACACACACACACACACACACACACACAGAGAGAGAGAGAGAGAGAGAGAGAGAGAGATTACTTCAAAAATATTTATTAGGCACTAATGAGTGAACTATAAAATAGTCACATTACAGGTATGGTAGTGATATAAATCTGATACAGTAATTGCAGTGTTAAGTGACCTATTATAAACCCATGTTACAAATTTATCTATCATAAATACTTTTGTTCATCTGACCTATTCACTGACTACATCCACACTGGAACTACTTGTAACATTTCAAACCTCTGTCATTTAAAAAAAAGAATTAACCCACCCGAGGAGGGAAATACCTCTCCCAATGTAGAATTTCTCCTTCAAATTGTTCTGGCCTGAGGTCCAAAACAGGCAAGTTGAAGTTCTAGACTAGTGACAGGTTTATGGTCTAATATCTCTTGACCCATCTCTATAATATTAGAAAAGGAAACATTCTAAACTCTCAGGGTATGTCTACACTACAATGTTAGTTCGAACTAACGGACGTTAGTTCGAACTAACATTCATAGCTGCTACACTAGCGCTCCGCTAGTTCGAATTTGAATCGAACTAGCGGAGCGCTTAGTTCGAACTAGGTAAACCTCATTTTACGAGGATTAAGCCTAGTTCGAACTAGCTAGTTCAAATTAAGGGGTGTGTAGCCCCTTAATTCGAACTAGTGGGAGGCTAGCCCTCCCCAGGTTTCCCTGGTGGCCACTCTGGCCAACACCAGGGAAACTCTATGCCCCCCTCCCGGCCCCGGACCCCTTAAAGGGGCACGGGCTGGTTACGGTGCCCGTGCCAGGTGCAAGCCTGCCAGCACCCAGCCAGCAGACCCTGTTCCTGGCACGACACAGAGCCACCCACCCGATGTCCCCCAGCCCACCCCCTCTTCCCGGGACCAGGCTGGCGGCTCCTGGGAGCTTGCCCTGGACCGCAAGAGGCGGGCACCTTCCTGGGCTAGTGCGGACATCGTGGACCTTGTCCACGATCTCCGCACTAGGCACAGGAAAGTGGCCGGCTAGGGCAGGAGAGCTGCCAGCCTGGCCACCCAGGAGCAGGTGTGCATGAAAATCAAGGGGGTCCACTGAGACCCCCGACCCTGAGCCCTGAGCTTACAATGGCCGTCCTGGGTCAGACCAAAGGTCCATCTAGCCCAGTAGCCTGTCTGCCGACAGTGGCCAACCCTAGGGACCCTGGAGGGGATGGACCGAAGACAGTGACCAAGCCATTTGTCTGGTGCCATCCCTCTCCAGCCTTCCACAAACCTTGGGCAGGGACACCACTCCTACCCCCTGGCTAAGACTACTCCATGGACCCAACCTCCATGACTTGATCTCACGTCCCTTTAAGCTCTGTTCTAGTTGTAGCCTTCACAGCCTCCTGCAGCAAGGAGTTCCACAGATTAACTATTTGCTTTCTGAAGAACAACAACTTTCTCTTACTAGTTTCAAGCCTGCTACCCAGTCCTTTCCTTTCCTTTGGTGTCCTCTAGTCCTTCTTTATGGGAACTCAGGAAGAACTTTTCTGAATGCACCCTCTCCACCCAACCCCTGCTTTTAGAGACCTCTATCTTGTCCCCCCTCCATCTCCTCTTTTCTAAGCTGAAGAGTCCCAGTCTCTGTAGCCTCTCTTCATCTGGGACCGGTTCCCAACCCCTGATCATGTTAGTTGCCCTCCCCTCTCCCATCCTTTCTCTTCCCCTCTCCCACCTCCTTTTCCCAGTCTCCCCCAGTTTTGTTCAATAAAGACAGAGTCAATGTTGGAAGAAACGTTATCTTTATTTTGTACATCAATAAGAAGGGGGGCTAGGGAAGGGTAAGTGGAAGGAGGTGAGGGAGGAATGGGGTACGAGCCCCCGATGGGGAGGACTGGGCTGGCTCTGCGGGCTTCTGGGGGTGGAAGCTCTCCTGCAGCCCCCCAATTGCCCCCTCTCCCCAGATGGCAGCCTGCGGCAAGTGCAGCCGGGCTGATGGCCGAGTGGTGTGATGTGCCCAGTGTGGGTACTCCGGGCACTCCAAGCCAGGACTGGTTTTCAAGCGGGGCACCCCTGAGAACTGTCTGTCCGGGGTGGGAGTCGGGACCCTTTAAGCGCAGCCCTCGGCCAGCCTGAGACAGCATCTCCACGCTCTAAGTCCTCCTCTGATGCCCTGCCGGCACTGCTTCCGGCCATCCTTAAGCCCTGTTCAGAGTCCACTCAATGTGGACTTGCTAGTTCGAATTAGCAAAACGCTAATTCGAACTAGTTTTTAGTTCTAGACGCGTTAGTTCGAATTATCTTAGTTCGAATTAACTAATTCGAACTAAGTTAGTTCGAACTAGCGCTGTAGTGTAGACATATCCTCAGACTTTAAACCTGTCACATTTTTATGAAGAGTAAGTTCTTTTTAGTGCTTAGCAGTTAATTTTCCCCACCCCCCTCAGAGGTCTATACAGGTAGACATGTACAATGACATCTTAGGTGTGGAGGTGCAGAAGTGGTCCTACTAGAAAAAAATGTTTAGAAATGTTTTAGAAAGTCTCAGTCATATCCTGTGATCTATGCAAGATGCACAGGATACATAATGGTATATCCTAAGAGTATTACTAGCACTCATCTGAAATACCATGTAATTTAGTAGCTCCACCTCTATATTGAGTGTTGTCTCCATCTAATCTTATGCCCATGAAGACTTTATACTATTATTTTATTCCCTGTTCCATACCTCCCACCCCAGACTACCTCAGTCTCATGACTGCACATTTTTATATACAGGCAGTCCCCGGGTTACGTACAAGATAGGGACTGTAGGTTTGTACTTAAGTTGAATTTGTACGTAAGTCAGAACTGGCGTCCAGATTCAGCCGCTGCTGAAACTGACCAGCGGCTGACTACAGGACGCCCGAGGCAGAGTTGCTCTGCCCCGGGCTTCCTGGAATCAGCCACTGATCAGTTTCAACAGCAGCTGAATCTGGACGCCTGGGACAGAGCAGTTGGGGCGCTGCCGGGTAGGTCCCCGCAGCGCCGCACCTTGGCGCTGCAGGGACCAACCCGGCAGCACCCCAGCTGCTCTAACCCAGGTGTCCCCAAGTCAGCTGCTGCTGAAACTGATCAGAGGCTGATTCCAGGAAGCCTGGGGAAGAGCAACTCTGCCTCGGGCGTCCTGTAGTCAGCTGCTGGTCAGTTTCAGCAGCGAATGACTTGGGGACGGCTGGGGCAGAGCAGCTGGGGTGCTGCCGGGTTGGTCCAGTAGCACCGAGGAGCGGTGCTGCGGGACCAACCGGCATCGCCCCAGCTGCTCTACCACAGGCGTCCACAAGAAAAGCCTGGTCTGCTGGGGGGGGGAGGGGGCGCACTAGCTGCGTCCCACCCCCCAGCAGACCACAGAGACGCGGGTGGCGGGACTGAGACATGGCGCGGTCCCGCCGTCCTGGTTCTCTGCGGCTTTGCTCCGTGTCTCCCCGGTCTGCTGGGGGGGGCAGCAGACCAGGGAGACGCGGAGCAAAGCCGCAGAGAACCTGGACGGTGGGACCGCCCAGACGCGCCACGGTGCTGCCGCCCGGGTCTTCCGCGGCTTTGCTCCGTGTCTCCCTAGTCTGCTGGGGGGCTTCCCCCCAGCAGACCAGGGAGACGCGGACCGCCCAGACGCGCCGTGGTCCCGACCAGGGAGCCGCGAAGCAAAGCCACGGAGGACCCGGGCGGCGGTACTGCGGCGCATCTGGGCGGTCCGCGTCTCCCTAGTCTGCTGGGGGGGGGAGCCCCCCAGTAGACCAGAGAGCCGCAGAGCAAAGCCGTGGAAGACCCGGGCGGTGGGACCGCGGCGCATCTGGGCGGTCCCACCCCCCGGGTCCTCCGCGGCTTTGCTCCGTGTCCCCCGGCAGACCAGGGAGACCTGGAGCAGCTTTTCTCACCCCGGAGGACACGGGCGGTGGGACCGTGGCGCGTCTGGGCGGTCCCACCGCCCGCGTCCTCTGGGGCGAAAAAAGCCCCGTTCGTAAGTACGGATCCGTGTAACTCGGGGACTGCCTGTACTTAGCTTTCATTAGGGATGTGACTGTTGTGCCAAATTTGCAGATCTTTCGAAAGTGAAAGCAAGTCTACATGTACCCCGGGCTGCAAAAGTCTCTCTAAGACCTGTTCGTGCAGTGTTCATCTTGAGCTTTTATTTATAGGCTGTGTACCCATTAAGAATGTGAAATCCTGATTAATCAGTTAACCAGTTAAACTATGTTTATCATTAACCACTTAAACAGGGGCAGACAGAGGGCAACTCCAGACCCCGACGGTCAACCCTAACCAGTAATGCTTACTGGTTAACCATTCACATTCCTAGTTCCCATAACTTTTTCCCCATACAGTTAGTCCCATTTATAGTCCACAGGCAGGAGAGAGGGGACAGGTATTCTTTCTATTTCTATTCACTGCCTTGTCCTACTCTAGCTCTTCTCTTTGCATCTCCCACCCTACTCGCCAGAGTTTTAACCCTGGCTAATGCTAGCCTGACAGGAGTGGGCAGTTTCCAGGCCAGGCAGTCTCCACTAATACCCCCAACCCATTTCCCTTTACTGGGGTTGGAGTGGCTGGAGGTGATTAGGTTTTTTCCTACCATGGAGGTAAAAAGCAGAGGAAGCAGAAAACACTCTGGATTCAAGAGTTTTCTGCTTTTCACAAATGTTGTAATTGCTTATACAGGGAGAAGATAGTTGATACTAGTTAACACCTAAGGCATAACAAGAACCAACTGATGGACGCCAAATTAGAAAAATTCAACCCTAAATTAGGTTTTAACTTTAACAGTGTAAGTAACGATTTGAATAACTTACCAAGGGAAATGGTATATTCATGATCACTTTGAGTCTTTAAATTGAGATTAGATGTGCTCCAGTTGAATCACAAGTGACTGAGGAGCTTGATAATATTTATCTATGTATGAGGGAAGAACAATTCCCACCAGTACAGAAATTACTGGTTGAAATTCTATAGCCTGGGTTAACAGGAGGTGAAACTAAAAGATCATACTGGCCGTATTCTGGTGCTAAAAATCTACATATTTATCTTACTGTTCTCTTATTTGTAAATATACTTATATTATTCTTTATAGTTTATAAGTAGACCAAGAACACTACAGCTGGATTTATTTCAGCATTTGGTTTGAATTACTCTGTACATATTTTTACTTTTTATTACTCTCTTTGGAATTGTGATTCTCAGTTGCACACTTTGAAAAAGATTCAAAATCTGGTCATTTAAAAAACTAGTTAAGAAGGTTGCTAGCGTTCCTTTAGGAAATGGGGTATAATTAGCTTTCTATCTTAATAAAGTTAAATGGAAGCTTAGATACAAGAATATGTTATATGGAAGTGGAATAGATAAATTTATGCATACTTTAACTTTACTTGCTACATTTATTTATAGAACAGAGATTTTCTTAGTTGTATTGGCCAACAATGACCACTTATCATGTCAGTATTATGACTGTGTTCAAGTAAGTAGGGAAATGAAACTAACAGACCATAGAAAATAGAGCTCATATTACTTCCTGCAATGAACTAAAATCCTTGCCTTTAGTTATTGTGGTGAAGTCATGTAATTATTAAAATGTACTTCAGTCTAAAACTTTGAAAGCCTGCTTTCAATTATAGCTGAAATAGCACTTGAGATGCATTTAATCAGTTTTTGATAACATGCAAACTAACAAACTGCATCCAGCTGTTGGCAAGGAAGAATTTTTAATTTCACAGTTGGTTGAAAAATACACAAGAAAGGTGAAGAA
This sequence comes from Pelodiscus sinensis, assembly GCF_052426305.1. Taxonomy (NCBI): domain Eukaryota; kingdom Metazoa; phylum Chordata; order Testudines; family Trionychidae; genus Pelodiscus; species Pelodiscus sinensis. The sequence goes on from NC_143053.1 coordinate 83,918,352, forward strand.
GAGGCAATTCAATGACATCCTACCTGTGCAACAGAAATATGCATCAGTCAGCTAAGGGATATTCTACTTATCCTGTCAAAACAACCACTAATTAGTGACTCATGCAATAATATATCAGACTGTTCCAGAGTACATAGGAGCATATTTATATATTTGTCTGTAACTAGGCAAAGTGTTTTCTTATACAGTTTACTTAATCTTTGAAGAACCCTTCACGCACCAAAACTGACTGGTAGAAAATAATGGAGAAAATATCCTGCCCATATGAAAGTGTTTATGGCAGTTTGGATTCCTTAACATTATAAATTAAAACAACTGATAAATATATTTGAAGATTATAGGCACAAAACATTTTGTGGAATGATTTGAGCTCGGAGCAAATGAATTTAAAGAAAAAGCAAAGCAATGACTATCAAGATAACTGAAATCAAAAAGAGAATTAGATTTGTGAGAAAGCAAAATTGCTAAAAAGATTACATGCCTTCCAGGGGCATTTTTTGTTTATTTTGTGCAAATTTCAACAAAGTAGTTCAAGCTTATCACAATCTCTTCTTTTTTGATGTTCCTTCATCATTACCCATTCAAATCTATTGCAAGGACAATTCTGTGCTTGTGGCACAGAACTTCTAGAGCAAGAAAAAAAAAGCATAATTTTACTTTAAGGAGTAACACTTTCATAGTTAAAATTAAGTGTCCATTTGTGGAGACAAAAGTCTCCCCCTCTCTCCTGAAACATTAAGATGAAGCTGAAATGTTTTGGATAGGGTAATAATTTTAATTTGTTTTCATCAAAATACCCAAAGTTTTTTTTGCTAGATTAAATTAAAAACAAAGTTACGTCACTGCAGCAACAAATTTTAATTGCTATTCGGAAGGGGACGTGGTGACATGCAAACAAGTACATTAAAATGAAGAACAAAAACATAATAAATGAATGAACAATGTTTTAAAGCATTGTCTGAAAGATGACCAGACTTTAAAGTAGCAAAAGATCAAAGATGATAAATTCCAAAAAGCGGGCTCCTGGTAGAAAAGGATGTGGCTTATCTTAACCCCATCAACCTCACATGTCCCAGTGAGACAAGGGGTCAGTATGGATTAGATGTTGTTATAATCCTCCAGAATGACAATATACATTTACTAGTAAAATGATTACATTTGTATCCTCTGGCGAAGCTATAATAAGATTGATTCTTCTTTACAAGGCTAATGACAAAAGACTCCTGCTAATGTTACCTAGTGTTTTCAGATTTATGACAGTCTTCTCAAGACAGAAAACAGGCTACATTTCTATCACTATTCTCAAGACAGTTATTTGCAAATAATACACTGATATCATTCTACCTGTATAGATTAAAGGAAAGAGAATCTCACTGTACACCTCCAACTGTCTAAAGATTAAGGCATATCACTGTTGCTCAAAAGAATTAGATTCCTACTTTGTTAATTATAAACTGAAAACTTGATTAAAACTTTTTGAAAAGTAAATCAGCAAATGGATTTTTTTCCTAGCTGTGTAATATGGCATCTGCAGGGGCTTAAGGCATTTTGGCAGCTTTATATTCCACAAAAAGCAAGCATTTTACCTGCATCATGCTGAAAGGACAGTCCACACTGATCTCTCTTGGTAAGGGCTAAAAAGAGATATTATAAGATCAACATGACACTACTTCTCGAATATTAAGCATAGAATTATACTGTTGGCCTAGCTCTGATCCCCCTGAAAACATTTTATCATTGATTTAAATGAAAGCATTCAGGCCAATGGTGAAAACTTTTGAAAATCCCACCCTCATTATGCAATCAGGTTATTTTAATTACATATGTAATTATATTAAGAAGTCTCATTTAAGAAAACTGAAGAAATCTCCCAATTTGAAATTTCTCTTTTAAGCATGCTGTTCTGGATTACAGTGTACAAGACATTCCTGGATTGTACCAATGTATCAAGATGTAGCAAGATTCCTATAATTGTTTTCTGTTTTTGCTTGATTAATTAGTTTATTAACTGTTTGACTAGTTAGTTTGCACAATGTTTAGAAAATGTAGAGCAGTATAAGTGCAAATTAATAGCATTATTTATGTGAGATTCAAGTACAGTTGCAATTGGTGTGTGAATAATAAAAAATATAAATAGAAATATATATACTGGTAAAGAAACTGGCTTATACTATTTGAGGAAACTTGCTTAAAACAGACTAGAAAACACAGAGTTAGCAAATTAAAGAAAAACACTGCAAGAAGTAGTTTTCACTGTAAAGCCTTGTCTAGACTACGCTGAAGTTTTGAAAGAGGATACGCAAATTCTGTGGGAATTTGCATATCTTCTTCCGATCTCACTTTCAAAAGCAAAGCTTTCAAAAGTGAAAGTAGTTGGGATGCAGTTTTTTTGGCACTCCCCCCCTTTTTTTGAAAATGAGGTTTATGCGGATTTTCGAAAAAGGGGATGGAGGTTGCTGAAAAAACCCGTGTCCCAACTACTTTCACTATCGAAAGCTCTGCTTTCGAAAGTAAGATTGGAAGAAGATATGGAAATTCCCGCAGCATTTGCATATCCTCTTTCAAAACTTCAGCGTAGTCTAGACATAGCCTAAGAGACAGAAAAAGAGACGATGTTAATGAATGATATGTAAAAAAGTTGCCCACGTGTTCCCATTTGGGAGACCACACAGTGGAAATGAAGCCAAACAGCAAAGCAAAGTGAGAGTATCACTGGATTACAAACAAGCAGTAATAATTCCATCATGCCAGGAGAAGGGATAGTTCTATATTTTATGATGAGCTTTGCTGAACACAGTCTTGGACTCATGAGCCAGGTGATACGATATTACAATATTTAAGGCAGTGAGTCTGGAGGTGTGATGGTCCTTTTGTAGGCACTTTCTGAACACCTGATGATCCCTTTCAAACTGGAACATTGGTTATTGTTGTCACAATGACTTAGGAGTAAGGTAGTAAAGGGGAAACAGGGTATTTATCACTTTTACCAAGTCTAAGACAATACATAAATGAATGAAGCCAGCTAAACAAATAGTTCATTGATGGTGATAAAAAATGGAAATGAAGCATGGGGAAAGAAGACGACAAATAAAGATGCACTGTTTTAAAAGTAAAAGTTTCTTTGAGGAATATAGAAACTCTCGAAGAAAAAGGATGAGAAAGAAAATAGCATAAGTAGCTTACACTCAATGTCACAAATTCATTACAGTAAGATACAAAAAGATAGAAATATTTTGCAATTAGAACTAAAGTCTTCTAAGATATTGTAGTATAATTTCATAGATAAAAAGTAAAAGCCTAAGAACATAAAAGTGCTAAAGTTGATGGAAGAGGACAAGTCACATCAATTTCTCCATAATCAGAAGACAAACATTGATATTCTTATAATTATTCCACAATAATTAATACTAAACTTATGTCAAATACAAGTTTTTAATTATATATGGGGTAAATTGTAAACATACATGGGGTGGGATTTTTAATGTTTCTATTTCTCTAGGCCCTCCCAATATGTAAAAGGTCTTACAGAGAGGCTTGTGTATTAGAAATTATCTTTACTAGCATTACCCATCTCATTGTGACAGTAGATGTACACTCAAGTTGGCCTGGTGTGCTTCTGCCTGTCCTGGGGTCTATACGATCTTACTGGGTTCTTTGGCCTTGTATTATATGCTGTTCTTGTATTCCCCTCTCTTTGTTCCCTTTTTCTCCCAGTCTTCAACCTACTCCGTGTTTTCTCTTCCTGTAGTTCTGATCCTATTCTTCCCTCCCCAACTCTGCCACACACTAACCCATGGCTCATCCACTAACTCACTGTTCTCCACTTGCATTTTGTTTCCACACACCTCATTGTGCTGCTTTTCAAGCCTCATGACCCGCTTTGGTGTGGAGGAGGTGCAGATGGGGGAGGAGGAAGTCTTCCAGTGTATTCCTGCGTATTCTCCAATGTGACAGATGAAGTGATGGACACCTCTCCTTTTATAATAGTGTAGATGCTGCTGCATACACAGAATAAGCTGAATACTCTACAGGATGGCCATCCTGAATGGTACATTTATGCAGAGTTAAAGTATCACCATTATCATAGCTGTGTCCTTTAATATTCCACAGAGACTACCATTAATATTTGTGTCCTTTAATATTCATTCACTTTTTAAAATGAGTTTGCTTAGCTTTCTGTCAACAAGTACTAAAGAGCTCTATTGATTATTAGCTGAAAGGAATTAATATACTTTGTTAATGACATGCACTTTTAAATCTGGAGCCAGCAGAACAAACATAAATGAGTTTTTTTGGGGGGGCCCGGGCTGTAATCAGTTTTCAAAAGACATCAGTTTTAATGTCTCAGAATAAGTGGCTGTCCTTTTGCCTCAACTTAATATGCATCATAGTGCAAGGTTTTGATACCGTGCTTGTGGATTTTAGGAAAACCTTGATAGATTATTTTTCCTTCCATTTACACAAACCATACCCCACATTAATAGGAGATACATACCTCAGGGAGAACAGACAACTTTTTCTTTGGTTCTGCTGTCTTTGTATCTGTTTCAATGGTTTCCCTCTTTAAAGCCATCAACTATTTGTCATCTAAAACCCATAGTACTACTAGAAATTAGTCAGGTACTGGAGCTTTGAGAATTAGAAGCACAGAGATATGTGGAACATTTGGGCCAAATTAGGATGCCCAGTCCATTATGCACTGGCCAGGGGTGGGGTGGGGAGGAGGAGGAGAAGGAGGACACAGGGACTACTTCATCTAAAATCCCACAGCCTAAGGGAAAATGAAACGTGCTGGGAGCCAGAGGGCTGTGACCTCAAATCTTTATAGACAACTATTTATATTTTATGCTTGTCATAGTTATTGCTGTCAACCAAGACGACCTCATAACTCCTTAGTTCGAGTTAAAGACTTAGTTCGAGTTAACGTTTGACTGCCGCGTGTAGCCGCGGGCAGTTAGTTCGGAGTAAGGGGATTTAAAAATGGCGCCCAGACGGGAAGATGCAAATAAAGCCCAGGATATTTAAATCCTGGGCTTCATTTGCAAGTTCGAATGCCTACATTAGCCTCCCTAGTTCGAACTAGGGGGCTAGTGTAGACATACCCTAATATCCTAAGACCAACAAGGTTACAACAGTGCATACAAAACAGTGGTGTTACACTTTGGTCATTTGTGATACATTTCAATTGTTAATGTCATACAATGAAAGATATGAAAACAGAGATATGCAACAATTCTGCTCATAAAAACACACTCACTTGTTTATTTGTCTGGATTTATTCCTATAAAGCACTATGGGGACTTCTTCAAAGCAGTCATAAGCTCACTTTAACTGGTGGGTTCAACTGAATTTACAGCTGCTTTGCCAAATGGCCAAGGCATGCGTGTACACTAGGTACTAGTACAATGAGAGCTTCATGTTTACATCCAAAGCAGAATTTGGCCCTAATGTTTAAAAAAAACCCAATCACACTAAGATAAAGACTAGTTGAATTATGGTCACCTTGATATGCAGAGTTCAGTATGTGAAATCTCTGGGGGGTGGGAGGGAAAGTTCAAATTACTAGACAAGCCTGTTCTTTTAGAGAAAATGAGATATGCTAGCAAAAGAACTATTGTAAACATTTTTAGATCTGAGAATGTGCATCTAAAGTAAACTTTAGCAAAGATTAGTCAAATTTCCCTAATATAGTTTAACTGATTTAAGAACATCTGATTACTTCCAATAAAAGCAATTTAAAAACAAAAAGTCTTATAGGGAAAATGTACTAAATATCAGGAGATTATGAAGCTAAAAGAACTCAGCTAAAATTTTGGGCTAAGTACTTCGGTGCTTTAAACTGATGTAAACTCCATTTAAGTCAATAAAGTTATCAGTTTCCATGAGGTTATGATCTGGTCCTTCATCTCTGCTCAGTAAGAAAACACTAATTAAATCCCAGAGAAAATCTAACACATTTATATTTGTTATGATACTTGCTAATTTCTTTCTCACGCTTTTGGATATGAATAATCGGAAGCTGCTTTTTAGTTTCTCATTGATTTTATTAGTCAAACTAGTTTCTACCAAAGTTGGATAAAACTCAATTGCAAAAATATGCCTATAGCTACTACTCTATTTAAAAATCTGTTATATTTGTATTGGCAAATCCTCGAAGTCTCTGCCAACTTTGCAAATAGCTTAATGTAACATGTAAGGATGGCTACATCTGTTTTAGTGAAAAAAGAAAATCAATGCGTTTTAAAGAACAAAATTTCTTCTGCTGTCTGGACAAAGACCAATGTCTACAAACCATATTTTCTTTACCTAAACATGGCCACCTAAGAAAAATATTACAAGGTAGAGCATATATTAACAGTTTATGAAGGAAGGGAACTAAGATTAATACCACAGGTATGATTCGCTAATGCTCCATACTTTGTGAGGTGATTTAGACCTGTGCAAATTAAGAGCCAAATGTGTGTCAAATGCTATCTATCAAAATGGTAGCATTTTATATACATTTTGCCCACGGGTAGGTGACTACACAAGGTGCAATAATGTGGAGTTTCGGGTCTAGCCTGTTTAGTAGGAGAAGATGAAAGTTTTCTACTATTATCCTCAATCCCCAAGATGCCTCAGCTACAGACATGACAAGTCTACCGGAAATATCTTTTTAATGGAAAATAACAGGTTTTAAGGACAATTTTGCTCCTTCCAGGCTTTCAGTCGGGGCGGATATACGGCAGGGCGAGTGGGGCGGCCGCCCCGGGCCCCGCGCTGCAAAAAGCCCCGCGCATGCGCCGTGGCAAAGGGGCGCCCCGCAAGATTATGCTGCCCTGGGCCCCGCAAAACAGTCATCTGCCCCTGCTTTCAGTAACATCACCTCATTCTTAAAACTGTTCCTCCTTCTTGCTGTTGCTTCTGATTCTTGCTTTTCTTTAGAGATTTAAAAAAAAAAAAAGACAGAGTGGTATCCAAACTCCCTGTGAAGAACTCTTCAACAAACTGTCTTAACGGGGAAAGGATTTCCTTTTATTCCCTCAGTTCTAACACTTAAAAGATGTTTCATTTCCCTACAAGAAAATCCTTGCGTAATGAATGTTGTTCAAGGGATTCACTACTATCCTGTCAGGCTCTCCTCTTAGTTAGAGTGGTTCTCTGAAAGCATGCTATTTAAAAGTGTGCTTGCTCGACCATGTTTTTAGAGATGGACAATTCAGGGGAGGTGGGAATTTTTCATCAAATGCAAAGAAAGAGATGAATCACGTACAGTACAAGCTGGACAGCTCCATAAACTAGCATTCCTAATCTACAGTAGGGCCCAGTAGCACATGGCCAGCACGCTCCCTAACTAACTCACATGACTCCTGAAAGTGGCAATATGTCCCTGTTGTTGAAATGGCAGAGGAATGGCCATGGGGTCTCCATGCATCGTCCTCATCCCATCCTGCCTCAAGCACTGGCACTTCAGCTCCCATTGGCCAGTGATCTTGGAGCTGTGAGGGTGATGCTTTTGGGCAAAGAGAGCACACAGAGCCACTTGACAACACCTCAGGGACATGCCACCAATTCTGGGGAACCACCCAAGGGGAGCACCACCCAGATCTGCCCCCCCATCCCTTTTTGTTTCTCATCCCCCAGCCTCTCTTCTGTATCCAAACTCCCTTTAATACCCTGGGCCCTGCACTCCCACGTGCCATGCCCCAACCTACAGCCCAGAGCCCCCTCCTGTACTCAAACCTCTCCCTCAGTTAACCAGAATCATTGACATAGAGGCACCCCCCCCCATTCACCCAACATGACGGATATCAATACTTTTATTTAGAAACTGGACCTTTAATAATTCCATTAATCTGAAGTGGGCTGTGCCCACAAGAGCTCACGATACCATGTACATGTTTTGTTAGTCTCTAAGGTGCTGCAAGACTATTGTGTTTTTGTAACACTTACTGTACTGGAAAAAATGCAGTTAGTGCCTCTGGCACTAGCCCTACATAGGGTAGACTAAGATATCTTAATGTGCTAATTCAATACATGTTCTCACTATGCTGGTGAATTTGATAACTGGTATCTATTTGCTAGCTCTGCTGTAGTGGAAGACTTCATATGAGAAATTTCATCAGTTCAGATTAGCCAATACAAAACACTAGCATTACACATTATTGACAGTTCTGCAGCATGTGAAGTAACTTTCTGTTATATTACTAAACTACGTATGTTAATATTTCATATGCAATAAACTTTAAATGCACTTTATTTATGACTATGTAAGACTCTTTAAACACAGCATGACTGCTTAGGTATTTAAAAAAAGATTTGGCACTCATGTCTGACAGAATTATGAACCCAGAATCCTATACTAACCTTCTGAATGATAGTTTCCTCCTAGCCATGCTGCACAGGGAGCTTCTCCATCCCATTGCAGTCATGCCCTGGTGCTGAAACAGGCCAGCCATGAAAAGTAGACTGGAATTTTCTGTTTGCAAAGGAAGTTTATTGTAGCATGAATCCTTTAAATGGATACAGGCTATTCTGATCCAATGCATGATGAAGAAGTTTCTCCCACTTGATTATTTCAAAAAGGCTCACCAGCATAGTGAATGAAGAGTAAGAGACTCCTTTTCCACACTTTCTTTTAGAACTCCATCTGATCATTTTCTAGTTTGAATACTGCCCTATTAATTTGACATATTTCTGGTCCAATGCTGTTCCTTTGAATTAATTAGCTTGGTAATTAAAAACAAATACATTCAATAGCAGCCTTCTGCATAATTAATATTCTGAAGAAAAAGAAATGTATTCTTCTAAAATAATGCTGGTATGAGAAGAAATGAAATCATTAAGCAGGCATTTGTTTCAATGTGCGTAACATTTGATTTTGCAGGATAATCACAACAAATACACAGTGTTTCTGACCAAGGAATAGGTATGAATTCAAATAATTTTTTTTAAATGTTGTCCTATCAAATACATTTCTATGATTGGCTTAAGGTATTGAAGCAGGGAATCTACCCACCTGGCACATTTGGAACCAAACTCTCTGTGGCATGTCCTGCTTATTATAATCCTTATATAAGACACTGTAGTGTTGTCATGATTTTATAATTGACATTATTATAGACATCTATTACATAGGACCATCTATACTGCAGCCATTTGCTTTTGACTAAAATTTGATATAATGACATTTCACCAGAAATGTGTTATAAAATGAATCAGATGAGGATGTGTGTCACAAAAAAGCTGTCAACTTGATTCAGTTGCCATTTTGTGCCTTTCTATAATTAAAAAGGCAGCTTGGATTTTTTTCAGCTGAAGTTCTGCAGACCATCTGTGCAAAGCAAGTAACTCCTATGGGTAGTAAAAAAAACAACACCATCCTAACAAATATCAAGTTATTTCATTCAGAAAAAGGGGCTACTATTTCATCTTACATATGCACCTATAATTTCAAACTCTAATTTGGTAAATCTTGTCAGAGTGAACAATATTTGAATTTAAGTGTCCTAGATGTAGTATAAGACACATTACAGTAAGTACCTTTTGCGCTAAGTCAAAAACTTCTCTAATATCAGGTTATTTGTGGAACAAGACTAGCTTACTTAGCATCTTTAAAAATAAATGGTACAGACTTCAGACATTCCTTGAGTTCTCCGACACTTCCATAACTGATTTTTCTCCTCTTCTAACATAGATGACCCTTGTTCAGAAAAGGTCTCACAGTATGCAACATCATTACAGTGAAAATGTTATTTGACAAATAGTGCTAAGCACATGTAGTATTCAAAGAACAGTTAAATATACATTTTATTGCATAGTCTTTCCTGAACTTTAATATACTCTTTCTAATGGAAAATTTTGTCTGAGTAATATTTTTCTTAAGTACCAAATTAGCAGTAGAATTAACTAAGCTTTTTGAGCTGGCCCTTCAGTAACTATGAAAGCATTCAATATTCAAATAGGAAATGGAATAGCAATAATTGGAGTTCACCAGCTTAAGCAAGTGTTCCATGCTAAGAAAACCTTTAATAAAATGTTACCTATTTTAATATTTTAATGTTACATATTTTTGTAACAACTTATTTATTGGCATTTTACAAAACCTTGCCCCAATACTCTTTAAAACTACTTTAGTATTATAGTACCTTTCATGCCTGCTAACAACAGTAACTCCAACCTTGATTGCAAGAGTCTACATTCTTTCCAAACTCTCTCTAATAAACTTTGCAACTTATTTATAATATAAGTTGAACCTCCAAAATCCAGGACTCTCTGGTCTGGCAAAAACAGTGGATCGGCAGCATGAGGGTATTTGTATTCCATTTCAAAATGTCCAATCTAGTGTAACTGTGGATATTCTCATTATCTAAAAAAACATCTAGGCTTCATGGATTGTGGGTTTTTTAAATTTTACTTTGCCTCAATGAATTCTCAGGTTAGTTATGAGTTCTGTAAAAAAGTTTCTCCTCAGATGGCACCTTATTCTAGCAGAGGGTCACCCAATTTACCCTCTATATGCCTTTCATTATTCTGCATGCCTCTTAAGACCCTTCCTGTTTACCTCCTCTCTTAACTGAATATCTCCTTTTCAGTATCTCCATTTATAACAGTCTATGGGCCTTAGGAACATTTAATTTTAATTACAAAGGTGCAACAAGGAAATATAATTGGGGCAAAGTCCACATTCTTACTTGAAGTGGTTAGAGAACTACTGAAATAACGGGATTTTGAACATTACAATTGTTAGAATACGAAAGATCATATTTGCTCCATAATACAGGGCTTTCCATACAAGACATTAAACTGGCCTTATGTTTATTCTCAAACCTGCTCATTTACACAATACTTCTACTGAGATGCAGCTGAAATGCATTAGCTGGCAATTTTAGTTTTAGTATTGAAGTGGAAGCTACTGAGAATGTATCATTCAAAAGCGGGAGGAATTATTAACCATATAATGAGGATATTCTTGGTAGGACAATACCTGATCAACCAGCTTATGTCATAAGTCGTGCAACATCACATCTAGCAAGTGCAACCTCTTTGTGGTACATTGATATAAGTTAAACTGCATTTAAGGATTTATTTTTGATGTGCAAAGGAAGGTATAAGAGGAGCTTCTGTTGTATCCTTGTCCATGCTAACATTTGAACGTTGTTACGCTTGTTTATAATTTTTCACAAAATCAATTAATATACAGCTAAACTCAATGTATTCTCAAATACAGAAGAGACTAGGAAAACCAATCATGTAAACAGTCAACTTGGACGTAAACCCCCCCCCCCCCCGCCCCCAAAACAAACCCATGTACCATGATGTTCATAAAGTTGCCTTCACCTGACCTTCAAATGTAGAAGAGTACTAAGTTGTACTTTTTTCACCACCAGGTGGTACACTGGCTCTCCCTATTTAAATCTGAATTGAAGAATTCACACTTTCTCTGAATCACACCCAGAAACAATGTGTTTCTTATGTTTTGCAGAGAGTCTGCACACTACATTTTTCTCAATTACCACCATTTGCACTCTACACAGCATGCCCTTATTTATATGCCAAAGAAAGATATTCTCATTTTTAAGTTAGTCATGAGCTTGCATTCATAATGCCTCCAAGATCAGAAAAACAAGGATTCAACTGTGCATGTGCCTAGCCACTTCTTGACAGTGGGTAGTGCTTTGGAAGAGCTCACTGGGATAAGAAACAGAACTGGCTTCCCCAGGCTTTACCAGACTCTTTGAGCTGAGTGGGGTTTATATCCTGTCATTGCAGTAGGAAACCCATTCCCATGCCCCCCGAGAGTAACTGAGAGAACTCTCCTCCTCTCTCTCATTCCTGACTAGTTTTGTTTTCCCAAATAGCTTTTGCTATCTCATGGTTTAATGGTGCAGCAACTCACTCTGAGCTCCAGAAAACCACATATTTAAGGGTCAAAAAAGGTAGAGTTTTTTTCTTTTTGTAGGATGGGAAAATGCAGCTAGAGATTTTATTTATTTAGTCCCTTTCTCTATGAATTCACACTGCTGCTGGGCTGTGTATATAATAGAGAGATGCTGATAGGCTCTTATTTTTTTTGGTCAGATATGCCTTTTTGGTTTTCCTTACATCCGTCTGACATCGCCAACTGTGAGCAATCTCTGGGAAGACCTGTATTTTTCTTTTGTTATTCCTATTATGTGTCTGTACAGTGCCTTGATTCAGGTTCTTAGGCACTGCCAGAATATAAAAAGTAAACAATATCAGCTTTAGAGAGGTAGAAGCCTATTGTGACAATGGCACATTAACATGAGTAAAGCTGGTACCCTGTTCAGGGTACAGAAGTAACAGGGAGCAAGATCAAGATACAAAGAATGATTTTGGACACAGAAGGGAAAGGATGGGCTTTAATTTTAGCCTGAGGTGCTCATTGGAGTGTAATGTTTTTGCATGAAATGGAGATGGGTTAGTAGAGCCTGTACTGCTATGGGGGCTAGTTGAGAGTTCCAGGTTGGTATGCTATAGCCAAAGAACTAATGAGAAGGACTGATCTGGATCGGCTTGCTACAAGGGAAGGAGAGAGAGAGTGTTTCTCCTTAAAATACATTTCATGTAACAAGGTCACTAAAAGTTCAGCATTCCATTAGATCAAGATCAATGTTATGGAGTCTATTTTTCAAGATCATTGGACACTGTACTTCTTAGGCATGCTGTGCTTTGGACTAAAATAAACATTGATTGGTATTAATACTTAGGCAGATATTGGATTTCCTCAACATTTAATATCTCTCTAACTCAGAACCAATCTCAGTTTCATTATTCCTACTGAAAGAAAATGGCATGGAACTCCACAAAAGATTCACAATGTATATATGTGGATAGGTGTAATCTCTATGCGGTTACCAACACAATACATTGGACAGTATGAACAGATTTTCAAAGTATTTAGACACCTAGTGGGATTTCCAAAAGTGGGTAAGCAGATGGAATATAAATTCCATGCAATTCCCCATGGTATCAATGAGAGTTAGATGCCTCTCCTCGGGTACTTTTGAAAATTTCAGTCATCGCTTATCTGTACTTTTAGTTGCCTAAATACCTAACCCCCTTCTGAGATTTGGCTTTATTATAATCCCAAAACCATAAACACACAGCATAACCCTCAACTTAAGCTTCCTCACCAAGATGGACTATTTCTAGAATTTCCTCCTAGATCCAAACAAATCTCACCATTTTTATGGTATATTCTGCCTGCCAGCTTAACTCTGCAGGGTTTTTCTACCTAAACCTAGGGGTTACTCAACAGAAAAGTAACACATTTTTAGGCAGGATCATACAATCCACCACTCTATTAAATGCGTGCAAAGTGTATGCAGCAAACATATTGCTTTTATTTTAAAGTTACTTTGAAAAACATCAATGAATACTGGAAATTACCTTGAAGCATGTCTGTAGCTTTTCCTGTACAGTCAAAGGGTGAGACACTCTTCCATTTTACCTCTCGCTTAATGGCTCTAATTCAGCTCTGGTTGGTTCTGACCATCTGCCAGTTGTTGAGCTGATGTGATGGGGGGTGTTTTTGTGATGACACTACTACAAATGTCAACACTTTGAGCAAGAAGGTGAAGCTCTGAATAGACATGCCTCCTCTCCAGATGTTTCAATGTCTAGCACTGTCTGCCAGTCATCGTTCTTGAGTACTAACATCACTTAAAAAAAACCCTACTATTCCACTGTTTCCAATGCTCCACACTTCACCACTTTAAAGTTTTAAAGGTAACCATTATTCTACCCTGTTACAAACAACTATTACTGACAGCATCTCTCCCACTCCATTATCCTTTAGAGATTAGATGAACACACGGTTAACAATTTGTAGAGGAAAGCAATAGCTGAGAGCAGTCATCAAGTACAGATACAAGTAGAAAGAGCAGTAATTCCCTAAAGTGTTGCAGCCAGCTGTACATTTAAAATAGACACCCTTACATGGATAGGGTTCAAGGAAAATTCTATTTATCTTCAGCACTGCAAATTTTTATGAACATCTTTTTCTCTCATACATACACAACGCACTTTATACATGATATTATACGCGCACACGTGTGTATATAAATATACAGCCATGCATGCATCCCTGCCATAAATAAATTGGAATAAGTTTGTACTGACTGTTCTCAATAGTTTTTGATAGGCATGTTATTGTCATTTTCAAAATAGTGACATTAACATAGAAAAACAGTTACGGTACTGAGTCCATAAAAGAAGTGTCTCATTTCACAGTTGACCTTCTCTATGTGCCTGAAAGAGCAGCAGTAATGGTTTACAAATAGTACCAGAGTGATAAGTGCCTTAAAGTGGTGCCTCTGAAAATGGAAATGGAATAAAATGGGGGTAAATATGGGAAGTGATTGATACTAGGACGTTGAATAAAAATGAGTACATTTTTAGCTCTGAAGAGCAGTGGAGCTCTAGTAAGGTGAGGGAGGAGAGAAAGAGGAGAAATCAAATTTCAGCAAAGGGTAGGATTTTTAAAAGTATTCAAGGTTGACCCACATTCTTCCATAGACATTAATGAGAGGTTTACCACTGACTTTAATTGGGCAGAGATAGGATAATGCTAAACACTTTTGAAAATTCCACCCACAAGGAGCATTAGTTGCTTGAGAGACTGGAAATGAAACAGATGGGATGCTACAAGTCAGGACTAAGATGCTTTGTGAATATGGCATAGCAGCCAGGGAGCAATATTCAACTAAGGTACACAACTCCAGCTAGAAGAATAGCATAGCGGAAGTTGACGTACATTAGTTCGAATTACAATGGTGGGGACTTACACTTCTCCTTCTGGTGGAGTACTAAAGTCAACGGGAGTGCAATCAGTGATTGATTTAGAGGGTCTTTACTAGAGCTGCTAAATTGACTCCTGCAGATTGACCCTCACTGAGCCATTCTTCTGCTAAGTGTAGACAAAGCCTTAACCAAGCCAGTCCAATCCATATCACTCATTTTATAAACACAAAATTAATCCAGAAATTAAGAACAAGGGCACATTATGAAAGAATTAAAAAGATAGACATACACAATTAGTAAAAAGCCTCTGTTGATGGAAATATGAGTCCCCTCCAGAAGTCCCCATGACATATAAAGTAATTAGTGTTTTACAACAGTAACATACAGTAGAAAGAGGCAGTGGTCATAGGACTTGAATGAGATACCTTTTTTTTTCTGTCGGGCAGCTCATTAGGTGCACACGTTAGTACTGCTCCAAGATTCAATTCACAGTTATTTCTTTTTTTATGGGATATGCATTTTGCTATGAAAGTTTCTTTTTATCAGGCTTCTACAGTGTGCACACTGCATGCCAGTTTATCTCATGCAGATGATAGGCTACATATGAGACACGGGGACTTAACGCAGCCCAAAAGTGATTCCTTATAGTACGCATACATTTTGCATACTCACTAACTATGTGTTCAGAGGCTAAGGATGCTACTTTCTTCTATAGAGAAAATGGGTCTTGACCACCAACAGATGTGGTCTGGTTCAACTGCATTGGGGAAAGGATTTAATAAGCCCACAATCATGGTGCACCACATGAAGGCTTCCTGCACATTGCCTTGGGAAGTGGATGTGGACGTGGGAAATAAGCTGGAGACGGTGCATGACTGTGTGGATCCACTGCCATTTCCACTATAGAAGGATGCAGATCAATGCAGACTATCTACTATGTATTTGAGAAAGTTTCTGCATCTGTCTGTTTGTTCAAGAACTCCTCCTAAACAGTAAGAGCGAGGACCACCAGATTTGCTATGCAGCTTCCTCTTATCATAACTTAAAGCAAGGTCAGGGTTTGGTTGTGCCAAGACAATGGGATGTGCTTGGAATATGATTGTTTCACATCAAATGGAAAGGAAGGGATGTGATAGCAATGACAGTTATACCCATGAATGACCATGGGGGGAGCAGCAAGCACCCCAGTCCTGGGAACCAGCCACTGGCTAGCAGCAGCACGGCCAGCTCATTCAGCTGGCCCCGGGGAGTAGACGCTGGCCACCGAGCAGCCTGTGCTGCCCCTCCCAGCCCCAATTCAGCCCCAAGGAGAAGGCAGCAGGTAGACAGCAGAGCTCTCACCACTCTGGGCTGGACCCAGACAATGACAGATTAGACTTGTAGTATCATATATATTTTATTACATACCAAACATATGATAAGAGAACACTAAGGCTGCAAAATTGGACACCCAGAAATTAAGAAAAAGTGGAATTAAGGTTTCATCAATCCTTTCTGGATATATTTCAAATCGAGACTTTAATTGCATTATCATATACTATTTTTCCACACAATGCCTGCCTCATTAATTGCACAAGATGGATGGTGTTCCCTGAATAGGTAGTTATTCAATATTTCTTTTTTAATCCTCATCATTCAATGTGTGACTTCAGGCCTTATTTACTGCACACCATCAAAACCTTACTCTTTAATACAGAATTATTAATTTCCTCAGTCTTTTAGGGTGCTCATCACAGTATTATGTGAATGTAAAAATATTAACTTATATTCACACTATCCCTGTGAAATAAAATGAGATTGTCACCCTTGTTTTACAGATGGGACACCGAAGCACAGAAAGTTTACATCCATATCTGTGGAACTATCCACTATTTTGGATTTATCGTGTTAAGATGCTAAGGGGTTGTCTTTTACTTAGCATGTTTGTAGCACTTCATGTGTTCAAAGCAACAGCTCTGACCAAATGCAGCTGCAGTTGGGAATGTTCATCTCTTCTGCAAATCAGGCCCCAGATGTCTTAAACTGGGCACCCAGAAAGGGGGGAACACATAGAAGACAACTTGAAAGTTTGGTTGAAGTGACTTGCCCAGCATTACCTAGGAAACTCCATGGCAGAGGCAGAGATAGATTCCACTCCCTCAGGACACATTCAGCTTAAACACGAAACCATTTCTCCCTTCCTGCATTCCACTGGCTTATTCACTATACATCTTTCAATGTGTGCAACAAAGCAAGCCCGGGTTCTAAAGGTAGGAGTCTTAGTAGCTAAATAACCTCACATTCATTCCCTGAGAATTGTTCATCTCAGGCACTGAATGAAACAGAAGACTCGAGTTAAAAGACAGGCTGTGTTCACAATGCATATACTCCAGGGAACCATGCTAACGTTGCTGGAAAACTTCAGTTCTGTCCTTTCCTAACTTGAGGTACCTCACTTTGTAATCTTAACCCTTCATATGTTGTATGTAATAAATATCCAAATCCCAGCCAATTTTCTAAAGACTGAAAAAAAACCCTTAGCTTGCCAAAGCAGTGACTCCTAATTTACCGTATTTTCCGGCGTATAAGGCGACTGGGCGTATAAGACGACCCCCTAATTTTCTAGTTAAAACATAGGTTTTCACCTATACTCGCCGTATAAGACTACCCCCCCTTAAGAGACCAACCGGCAGCGCCCCAGCTGCTCTGCCCCAGGGTCCACAACAAAAGCCTGGTCTGCTGGGGGGGGGCACACTTGCTGCGCCTCTCCCCCCCCCCCCCAGCAGACCAGGGACACGGGGAGCAAAGACGCAGCGGCAGCTCTGGCAAAGCCTCAGAGGCGCGGGACCTCTCCGCCTCCCCAGCTTTGCTCCTGGTGTCCCTGGTCTGCTGGGGACCGTCTCCAGCAGACCAGGGACACCGGGAGCAAAGCCTCTGAGGACGCCGGCAGCGGGACAGCCACGGCGCGTCTGGGCTGTCCCGCTGCCGGCTTCCCCCAAGGCTTTGGAAAGCCCCTCCGCGGCTTTGCTCCGCGTCTTCCTGGTCTGCAGACCAGAGAGACGCGGAGCAGCTTTTCTCGCCCCAGAGTACACGGGCGGCGGGACCGCGAGGTCCTGCAGTCCGTGTCCTCCGGGGCGAGAAAAGCCCCGTTCGTACCTGCAAGTCGGGGACTGCCTGTATGTTTATACCCAGCGTATAAGACGACCCCCGATTTTTGGGAGATGTTTTTTAGTATAAAAAGTCGTCTTATACGCCGGAAAATACGGTATAATGTCAAAAGATGGATTAGTAGTCTTATAACAGATCTGAAACACCTAGCCTCTCTCAAATCACAACAGGTTTAAATTAGCTATTCATCTTTCCTTCCAAACTAGGATGGATAGTTTCTCGGTTACAGGCTGGTTTTCTGGACAACTCCTAAAAACAAGTTCCTGTATGTTGATTTTCATGATATGTAGTTCAACTCCAAACACACTTTAGCTTATAACAGCTGTGATTGTGTTCACAAATCTGGTGCTTGCATGAGCCATCTACATTTCTAAATGGCAAAACTATATTCAGTCATGGCATACGTACAAATGCATCATAACTGCACAAATGCACATGGACCTCTGGTCTCACTTCATGGCAAACAGATTGCAGAGACTGCATAAAGCTGGAGGTTTGCTCCCTCTTCCCATTATTGTGAAATGTTGGCTCTCTCCTTGACAGCTGCCCTCTACTCCAGAGTTGGGTAAATTTCAGTGATACCTTGTTTCCTGAGTGTATATCATTGGTAAAACACATTGTGCTATGAAGAATGGAAGGATTTTTTTAAAAATCTCTTATTATTGATAAAATTATCTTAAATTTATGGTTCACAGATAATTCCGCAGCTAAGGATGTGTAAAAAACAAAGGACAATGGAAGTATCAAAATTAAAAAAAAAATACTCAAAATACCCTGTACAGATACCAACAATTCACTTCTCTATATATCATCATTCAGGTACCTGGCTATGCAATAAAAGAAAAACATGAAAAGATAATATAGGAACTGGAGCCATTCATTAAACAAAATTTAAGATAGTGTTTACATACTCCTTTATCTAACTGTTAGTTATAATCGCTTGACACTTTTCTGGATAGCATTTTTCTATGCATTATGGTACTGGACAATCTTACAGCTTAGATGGAAAAAGATATTATCCTGAAAGCTTCTCAAATTGGAGGGAAAGGGCGCTGTATCCCAAAACCTATTAGAAACTTGGCAAATTTGAGCCTATTTGAATTCCATTGCCAAAAAATGGATGGTGAAGATATAAAACTAGACAAGATTATGCATTTATAATCACTACTGATGATTTTAATTAATTTTGACTCCGAGTTGCTTACCTATGCCAGATAATTTAGACTGAAATATCAGAGCAGTTGTAAAGTTCCAGAAAGAACAAAGTTTCCTCCAGCTCTAGCTGACAAAGCATGCTTTCCTCAATTTCCCATCAGTTATATAATCTTGGCTGGATAGAGCCTCAGCTCAAACTTGCTATCATTTATTCCCCAATTTTGCTCAGACACTAAGGGTAAGTCTAAACTACACACCTCTGTCAGCACAGGGATATAAATTAGACACATGCAAAGTGCAAATGAAGACAGGATTTAAATATCCTGTGCTTCATTTGCATAATGGTGGCCACCGCTTTTTTTTGAAATGGGGCTTTTTGAAAAAAATCCGGCAGTTTAGACGGGGCATTTTCGACAGAAATGCCCCGTTTCGAAAGATCCTGTACTCCTCATTTTTGTGGTCACCCCCTTTCTGTGGTCACCCCCGTCGTGGGTTATCTGATTGTGTAGTTCTGATTCGTGTTCTGTGAGGGAGCTGCGGCTGAGGGTATCTGCCATGATGCTCTTGCCTAGAGGCAGGCATTTTGCTGAAATGGCAATATTGTGGCAGATGCACCAATTCCAAAGCCTGATCGCCTCTGAACATAGCGACTAGGATCTCGCACCCCCTTGGCAGTTAATGTAAAACAGTTGTCATATTGTCAGTGAGGATCTGCACGGCAGAGCCTTGGATCTTAGGGTATGTCTACACTACCCCACTAGTTCGAACTAGGAGGGTAATGTAGGCATACCGTACTTGCAAATGAAGCCCGGGATTTTAATTTCCCGGGCTTCATTTGCATAAGCGGGGAGCCGCCATTTTTAAAACCCCGCTGGTTCGAACCCCGTGCAGCGCGGCTACATGGGGCTCGAACTAGGTAGTTCGGACTAGGCTTCCTATTCCACGAGGTGTACCGGTAGTTTGGAATAGGAAGCCTAGTCCGAACTACCTAGTTCGTGCCCCGTGTAGCCGCGCTGCACGGGGTTCGAACCAGCGGGGTTTTAAAAATGGCGGCTCCCCGCTTATGCAAATGAAGCCCGGGAAATTCAAATCCCGGGCTTCATTTGCAAGTGCGGTATGCCTACATTACCCCGCTAGTTCGAACTAGCGGGGTAGTGTAGATACACCCTAAGGGAGGAAATGCTTGCACACATTGTGGACTGCTGTAGTAATTGCTGCCCACTGATCATAGAAGGGGTGCAAGCGGTGGTGAAATATAATATGCTCGCCTGGTACTGTAATTGGGGGCGCTTGGGCAAACCCTTGACCAAATTTTCAAATTTGCTGTCTCAAGGCCTGGGTTGCAGAAGATTGGTTGTTTGGGGGCTCTCTTTCATTGGTTTCAAGGTCTGAAGCAGTTTTGCTCAAAGGGTTGATATTGGTGCTGTCTAGTGAAGGTTGTGTCCGTGTCTTTCATAGGGCATGTAACACTTTCTTCGGTAAGAGGGAGTATACATCCCCAGCGTACGAAGGGTAGTGTGCAAATCTTTGCTGGAACGTACTGCTTCGGTATCTGCAGCGAACAATTTTGCTTTGTCAAATGGCAGGTCCTCTACTTTGGCCTGGAGATCCTTAGGGACTCCCCTGCTTGTAGCCAAGATGAATGTCTCATCACCACGGATGTCGCAGTGGGCCTAGCCGCAGTGTCTGCACCATCCAGGGCCACTTGCCACTCCGTATGGGATATAGTGTGGCCCTCCTTAGTGATTGCCGTGAGGATAGGTCTTTTATCCTCTCCAAGATTCTGCATGAGTTCTGTTAATTTCGTGCAATTGTTGAAATCGTGATAAGCAAGCAATGCTGTACAATTAGCTATTCGTAGCTGGAGGCTTGATGAAGAGTACACTTTTCTTCCAAACACATCAAGGCATTTGTGGTCCTTGTCTTGTGTATGTGTTTTGTGTTGTGGGAGCATCAACCACTAAGGAGTTTGGTTGAGGGTGTAGGTAGAGAAAGTCCATGCCTTTAGATGGCATGAAATACTTCCTATCGGTCCTTTTATGAGTTGGAGGGGTCATGGTAAGTGTTTGCCAAACTTCGTTGGCTGCCTCAAGGATTGCTTCATCTAGAGGTAGTGCAATTTTGGACTTCACAGAGGGCTGCAGATTCTTTAGGAGTTTGTGTTGTTTCTCCTGGACCTCTGATAAAACTACCTCCTGACCGGTAGCCACGCTTTAAATAGGTCCTGGAATTGCTTGGTAGGTGTTGGGTCATTTGGAATAACTGCTTCCTGAGGAGTGGAGGATGAATGATCATTCGGTGCTATATCAGATCGGTGGATAGTTGTGTCATTCTCGATCTGTCCTTCCTCTAGATCTGAGGCCTCAGATGGGAAATGTGACTCACCTGAGTGCATGGAGGCAGTGACCTTTATGCAGGTGTAGGCGGTGCAGTGGAGGTGTGTTGTCATGCCCAGTAATGACAGGGGGACCATTGGCTGTGATGAGTGTCAAAGTAATGCCAATCAGTGTGCCACGGAGGATGTTGGTAATGCAGTGGTCTGTATGCCCCATAACATGCGTGTGCCCTATCTGGGGAAGAATGTTGTGAGGAGAACATGCTCCCTGTATCCCCATGGTAGGCACTGAATTGTGATAAGGATGGTGACCATGGTGAGCCCCTTGTTCGTAGTGGGGCTTGTAAACCATGTCATGGTGAAAGCTCAGGAGGGGACAGTGTCCTTGACTCCCTGTCATGTCCAGGAGGCGCTTATGTTTTGTGACATGAGGAATGGCGATGGGATGCAGGCTTGTGACTTGTTGCCACGCTGGTCAGCACTTGTGGTGGTGGCAAGGGTGTAACGGTGACCCCAGGGGATCTAGAGTTAGTGTGGGATACTACGGGGCGGCTGGAGGTAGCCCTATCAGTTTTCTGTGCCACAGGTGAATGTTGTGCCATAGCTGGCAATGTGCCGGGGATCTTGAGTGTGCCTGTGGTGAGCTAGGTGCCCTTAATGCCAGTGGTGTTTCTGTCACCACAGGGCAATTGCTAGGTGACCTTTTTGTGGTAACTGATTTTGAGGGCTGTTTTGAGAACATTTTTGAGCCCGTCATCAAGGAGGCTCAAAACTTTGCTGTGCCTGAAGTGCCTGGTTCATCTCCTTTGCTAATTCTTGAGGGAAGAAAGCAGGCTGGTGAGGGCCTAGGTTCTGAGCATATTCTCTTAGGAGACGGGCTTGGATGTTTGCCCTGAGGAGAAATTGCACTCGAGCCCTTATTGCCCCCTGATAATTATGGGGGTACAGGGCTCTATCCATAGACTGCGTGCGCACTGTGAGCTCCCTTTCTTTGCAAGCTCTGGTTGTCAGGCTACAGCAATGGACACATTTCTGAGGTACATGTATGTCCCCCGAACAGCATATACATTTCCTATGGGCATCAGATGCTGGCATAAATTCTCAGCATTTGCCGCATCTTTTCTCCTTAGGAGAGTCTGGCATGTCTCCCAGAAACTATCTGTAGCTGTACAAGCAGCGGAGACTGCTTGTCGGTCGCTGGTTTCTATTTCCTTTTCTTTTGTTTTGCTTGCTGCGGCTTGCTGCTGTGCGGTGCTAAAAGCTGGCGGTGGCTTTTT
Organism: Pelodiscus sinensis; assembly: GCF_052426305.1. Lineage (NCBI taxonomy): Eukaryota > Metazoa > Chordata > Testudines > Trionychidae > Pelodiscus > Pelodiscus sinensis. Next base: position 83,941,011 of record NC_143053.1, read on the forward strand.
TGTTTTGTTTTCTGTGTAAAGAGAAGGTAGTCCTGAATGCCTCAGGATGATCTAAGCTGATAAGGTGGTTCTACTTTGTCTTGAAGAGCATTCTGAGGAGGAGAGAACTGAGCTCCATCAGTGGCAGAGGGCAGTGAAGAAGGAACTGAGGAGAAGCGGGCTGCGTGCACTGCTTCAAAGGCGGAAGCGCCGCTCTCTGCTTGCGCATGCGCAGCCGCCTAATCACTGCTCTCCAAGTCTCCGATCTGTGGTTCCAGGACGAGCCCAACACAAACTGTGGCGCACCCACGGGGACATCACTCGAAGAAGAACCTCTGTTTCCTAATTAATTTGTAACAGCTTCATAGTGTTACATACTGATCTACAGCACTGCCATTCTTCAGCAGTGACTACAAGCTAGCATTGGTTTAAAAAAGAATGGCTGCAAACCCACCTCAGCTTTGAGCAAATTCACATCTTTCAGGAGATGCTGAAATTCAATGAGAGGGAAAAAGGCAGACGGTATATTAAGGAGTGCATTCTTTTGTATTTACCATCTTGGGCAGGCCTTCTATGCAAGACCGTTTTCTAAGCAAACATCAGCCTTTTTCCTCGCTTCAGAAACAATGTGTCAATTCTAATTCTCTCCAAAACTTATTCCATTTAAACCAATAGCAATGAACTCCATTGTGAGCCAATTAGCTTGCTAGATGTTTGTCTTTTATTTGCAAATAATTACAGGAAAGAGGGAGGGGAGGGACAAAAAAAAAACCCTTCCACAAACAGAATATCTGTATCTCAGAAAAAGCATAGAGATAAACTGATGCATGACTATGTTAGAGTCTGCTTGACTGAAACAAATACTTTTATATAATTTATCCTATTATAAAATGGCAACATTTTATTAATGGAACAATGAATGTGTTTCTCTTTGGTCTAGTATATGGTTTTCATGTATTTTATTTACTGTAGTAGTTATTAGACATAAGAGTATTTCATTTAAATTATTTTATGTAACTGTAATGCCAACTGTCCATTGTGTCCAAATTCACCTCTGATGCTTTATTTCATTAAACTTGCATGTCCTCTTTTGTTATCAATAAAGGCATTATGGTTAGAAAATGGCTTCACATTGTGCAGATACCTCTTGATCTATTTATTAAGCACATCTCTAATCTGAAAGGTGACACAGTAGGCGTGGCATAGTGAAGCCTGATATTTATTGTCACAATAAGGATTTCCATAAATTGCTACAGTTAGAAATAAAAAGTGTGAGGCTTTTCCCCTTTCTACCAGCCCTGCAAACTGGATATGGAAATTCAGATCAAGTTGGACTCTTCATCCAGCCTGACACCAGGCATGCAGGCCAAACCATTCAAACTCAGCAACACTTATGTAACACAGTTGCATTCTGTTAATTTGCTTAAATGCAGATGACCAGGCCTCAGGAAACAAATCTGTAACTGAACGTGAAGGAACAGAATCTCAATCTCTCTCTCTCTCTCTCTCTCTCTCTCTCCCTCTCTCTCTCAAAAACACAATATAGGCTTTTAAAAATAAAATAGCAACAAGAAGCCAAATTCTCAAAAGAGAAGATCTGTTATGATACTGCATTTTACATAATTATCTTTCAGGGTACACAAGTGCTTTATGGTAGGACATGCTGTCATATCTTATTTTAGAACAAACAAACAATGTAACAGTTATGACACTTTGTACTGGAAGACCAGAGATAATATATAGCTTCCAGATCACCATGGAAAACTATATTAGTGCTTGTCAAGAAATGAGGCCACTGGATCCACATCAGTGTGGATTTTGACTTTACCATAGCCCAATTTTGTAGCAGTTTTCCATGGTAGCCTCGGTAGAAGTGCACAGCACCCTTCGTACATACTACAATCAGATTTAATCCTCCTCAATAATTTGATTCTTCCAGTGTTTTACAGGAAAAAATAAAGAGCGCTGCTTCAACTTGCTTCTTATTAAAAACCTTTTTGATCAGTGTTTGCTATCTTCTTTTAGATGGATTGGATTCAAGTCTGGAAAAAAGTAAAATCCACTGTGTATGTTTAGAGCATCTCTTTCACTTGTCTAGGTCTCAACAAGATTATCTTTACCTTATAGCTCAGAAACTTTAAATATAATTATTTTTCTATCCCCAAATTCAAAATTTTTCAGTGGTACTATTATTGTGACATGATAAGCGTTTCAAGATAAAAAGGGTCTTGTTAGATTTAAATCTAATAATTCAGGAACCGGCTGCTCCATAAACAATTTCAAGCCATCGTCACTATCTAAAAGCCCAAGTAATCTAATATTTTTACTCTGTGCTGGGCTCGACTTTGTTGCTGAGGATTTTATTCCCCTTTGTAAGTGTACTAACAGTTTGAGATAAAAATTCCATTTTCTAATTCTTTTTTTGAAATAGTCATTTTCAGCTTTAAAGTCTTTGTTGTTGACCTCATCTATCCAATTTTGTTACATTTTGCCTCACAGAATCCAATTTTCTATCCATAGCTGCAACTGTTACATGTATGCTTTGAAATATTCTATTAATTTATTCAATAATGTGTTTAAATGGATCTTTTGAGGATTTAGTTGCAGGAGATGTGGCTGGAGTGACAAAGGAGGATGGTACAAGTTTCACATTCATTTTTGTTTCTGTGCGATAATTTTCTCTTTGGGTTTGGGTATTTCAGGTTCAGTGGCTTTGTGCAACATTCTGATACAGTTATTCATGCTCACTACTATCCAAGCCCACAAACATTTCAACATTTTCAAAACCCGGTGCCTAAAGTTAGATTCCCACATCCATACTGGGCAACTAAACAACAGCCTGATTTCCAAAAGTTGCTGAATATTCAAGAACTTCCACTTGAAATCAAACATAATATCGGAACAAGAGAAGCATTTTGTTTTTACTTCTCATTGTTTACCCCGAGAGGGGATACAGGGCTAGTCAGAAGATAGGCCTAATCTGCATTCATTAAATAGACAAACAAGATTTACCATCTTGATAACAAGCTCTTTTATTACGAGTAACAGTATTTCCTCAAAAATCCAGCATTTATTGAAAACTATTAAAATAAAAATCTTTGGGGGTATTTTAAAGGCCTAGGAAAGAATATCAACAATGATTTCAACTGTAGACTAGCCTTTCCTAACCCAAATGAAAAAAAAAGTAATAGATTCATTGTTCAAGCACTGCAAGATTTGCTACATGCCTCAAAAATAGTAAGAGGCATGATACTGAAGAACATGCACTAATTTCATTATGACACACAAAGTGAGAGTCATAACCTGGAAAAAAAAAAAAGCGAGAGAATGGAAAGAGGATGGACAAAGGTATCAGTAGTCATGTCATAAAATTAGTCAGGAGAATGTGTATGCATCTTGATGCCTCAACCACTTATTTTTTGTTTCTTATCTATGCCCCCCCTCTAGCATCTCATAGGTAAGAGAAATTAGAAGAGAAAAAGAGCATTTCTTGGGGGATTTGAATGTGGTGAGAAGGGAAATGGTTTGGCAAGCATGTTTGGGAGGAGTGTTTGAAGTATGACGGGTAATACAAAAAATGCTTAAGATACTTGAGAGAGAGAGATGCAAATGCATCATTAAGGCTGTACACAATGGAGGGAAAACATGAGGAGATCTGCTTAGAGTGAAGCAGTAGGCAGCACTGGACAGCAGTCATTTCTTTTCCTACCTTTCAGTATGGAAAGAAAGCCCTTCATCTCTTATACTAGCACGTTTCTGTTGTGCATTGTATAAATGGCCTTGAATTCTGCCCCAACAGAATATTTTATCCTTCAACTATGAACCAGTAAGTGTATATATTCATGACAGTAACACAGTAATAAACAAGAGAATAATTCAGTTTAATTCGCTCTTCAAGAGTAGATTAAAGAATCCTATATTGCCTTGGATGATTTCTCTCTGAAATCTATTTGCAATCAATGGTATCATGGAGCAGACAACAATTGGACTAAAGAATTCATAAACTCTTGAGCATTATTCTTGTTTCTCTGACATATGGGAATATATGAATACTGGTGACACTAATAGTCTAGTAAAAAGTAGAACCTGAATCCAATCTGAGCTATCAAGTATTTTCAATTTTTCATTCTTACCTCAATTGCCTTGATGTAACCAAGAGTACAACCTTAATTTCATTGTATTCACAAGCCTTTCATCTTCACAACTGTAGCTGATAACTGCTTCACTATTATTACATATAGGACTGTAAAAATAAAACATATTAGAGACAAATAACTTTGATTATGATCCACCATCTTCCTCCTTGCACATAGGAATTCAGATTATCTCAGTCTGCCTGTGCAGGCAAACAATGGCCAGAACCTTCACATAATTCCCTGTGACATGAGTGGAGAAACACACTAAATTAGCTGGGTGGAATGATTGAATCACTACAGCTGAGTGATCAAATGCCATTCCAGAGTCAGCATCATAGCTCTCTGCACTAATGAGACTTTTCTGCTTTAGTGAATCAGTTAGTATGATTTTCTTTTCTGGCACTATTAAAGTGCTGGAACTGAGGTCACCTGACAAAGGGAGACCAAAACAGTGTACTTAGTTCTCTTAAGTTAAAAAAAAATAATACTCTGAATTAGGGCTATCAAGCGATTACAAAAATATTAATCGCGATTAATCGCGTGTGATGCCCCTTTGAAACGCTGCGGCAGTGTTTCAAAGGGGCAGCACTGCAGGAGCCCCGGATCGGCTAGAGTCCCCAGCTGACCCCAGCTCCATGCAGCACTGCCCCTAGGAAAGGTTGCCCTGGCGTTTCCAAGAGGCAACACCATGGGAGCCTGGAGTCAGCCAGAATGGCACTTCAAAGGGGCAGCAACATGGAGTTGGCGATCAGCGGGAGTGCCCAGCTGATCCTCAGCACTGCGTTCTACTGCCCCCTGAAGTGCTGCTCTGACCCTTCAAAGGGGCAGCACTGCACAGAGCCCGGGGTCAGCTGGAGACTCCAGCTGATCCCAGGTTACTAATCGCGGAGCCTGCGATTAATGTGTTCATTTTTTTAATGTGTTAATCCTGTCCTGTGTTAACCACGGGCGTTAACACAGAAAAATTGATAGCCCTACTATGAATACTGGTGCGAGGAAGACTCCTTCACTCAAATTTTAAGCAGCCTCTAAGTAGACACAGTACAGAGGATGATTTGCTCTTATACCTCATCTTGGGAAATCTTGCAGTTGGGCCTTGATGTCAGGGTGAGTACCTCAGGCAAGTTCACACTTTTTATCATGCTACAAGCAGGTTAGGGGACATGGATGTGAACTGTGGCAGCTACAGTAGGGACTCTCCAGAATAGCTTGTTAACAATTCTGGCGATGGAGCGGGAATCCTCCCTGCACATCTCCATAAAGCTCTCCTACAGGAACTTGTTAATCCTTCTCACAGGGTTTCTGGGGAGGCCTGCCTTATTTCATTCTCCATGGTAGGACACCTTTCCATGCGAAGCCAGCAGTAAGTGCTCTAGCATCATTGCAGCACAAAGCATTGTGGTGTAAGGGCCAAGTGTCTGGCCACATTCAGTCAGAAGATTCAGAGAAGGCTGATATTGTGCATGGCAACCTGAAAGAAGCAGGGGAAGCTATTAACTGATGGTTCAGCACTAAACCTCCCATTTGCTCATTCCCAATGAAGCATGGCTTGGGCCCTGCCACCACGCCCAGACCTCCTCTCTCCACCTCCTCCTATCCTGCAGGAAGGGAAAGTTGCATTCTCCTGGCAATTGGGGGGGAGGGGGCAAACACCTGGGCACCACATACACCCCTGCCCTTCCTTGCGTTACCACCACATCTGGACCCCCATCCATAGGCTCGAATCCCAGCCTGTCCCTTACCATGTCTGCCACCAAACAGAGTTCAGCTGCTCCCTTAAGTACTCTGTGGTGTACCTGCTGCATAGTGGGTGCTTAAAACCATACCAGCAGCCTTGTACATAATGCATGCCTTCTGTTTTAGACAGATCTTCCTTTTATGCAAAGTTTAGGTTCTATGATTGACAATGTATCTCCTGTAAAGCCTGCCCTTCAATTTTTGTTACAGCGGGTGCAGCAGTGAGACTGCTGCACACTCCCCCAGCTCCGTCAGCTGTCTGCTTAACACAAGTCCGGATGCAAAAACGTACTTGGGATGACATGTTCAAGGAGCAAATGCAATCCGCCCACTCGGACAAAGAGTAGTAAATGCAGGAATACACTGTGACAGGAGATGAGAGCTGAGTGTGAGAACAGGAGACTGTGCAGGGAACTGGAAGTGAAGAACCAGGAAAGAGTCCTCACAGCCATGGAGGATGTGATGCACTGCATGGAGGCCTTCCAGGACAGCTACATGCACAGGCACCTCTATCCAGCCCTTGCAGAACCACATACCCTCCTCATCAACTTCCACAGCCTTCTCCCCCAGTGGCCCTAGAACACAGGGTGGGGTGGGGATGTCCAGGAAAGCCTCAGACTCAACCCCTAGGGATATATCCCAGAGCAAAAGGCTGTCATTCTCACACTGCCTCCACCGCCCCTCACAGCTCCCAGCTTCAGTTCATTTTCTGTCCCTCTTGTGTTCACTGAATAACAACACATGATTTCTGAACAGCAGTTTCCTTATTGTTTGTGTTGGGGGAGCAGGCTTACAGGGAAGCATGCTTAATGCAAGCCACCTGGTTAAAGGCAACATGCATGACTCACATCTCTGCCTGGGCATTCATAAGCTGTTTTCAAAAGACGCTCTGATTCGCAGTGCCCCTCGCTGTGCTCTCCTCATTGCCCTAATGTCTGGCTGCTCATAATTACTGGCTGGTGCTGTGCCTTGACCCGCCACTCTGCCATATAACTTTCCCCCTTGCTCTCACAAATGGAGCACACAGCAGGCTGCCACAACAACGGGAATGCAGCTTTCGCTGAGGTCTAACCTAGTCAGTAGACTGTGAAAACTTTCCTTTAAATGCCCAAAAGCACATTCACCACCATTCTGCACTTGCTCAGCCTGTAGTTCAGGGGTGGACAGTAAAAGAAATGTCAGCCTGCAGGATTAGTCCCTAGCGGGCCCCCACCTCCATGCTTACCCGCACTTCCGCAGGTATCAGAGGATCACAGCTGTGGTTGGACACAAATCACCATTCGCAGCCAATGAGAGCAGCGGAAGCATCACGGACAGGACACCACTTCCCGCCACTCGCAATGGCTGCAAATGGCGATTCATGGCCAACCAGAGCTGCAATCCTCCAATACATGTGGAGGTGCAGGTAAGCATGGAGGTGGGGGCCTGCCAGGGACTAACCCTGCAGACTGGATTCGGCCCGTGGGCTGGAATTTGCCCACCTCTCGTGCAGTTGAACTGCTCCTTACTGCAGTCCAGTTTCCCTGTGTAGGGCTTCATGAGCCACGCGAGCACGAGGTAGGCTGGGTCTTCAAGACCACTACTGGAATTTCAATGCCTCTAATGATAATTTTCTAGCCTGGGAAGAAAGTTCCATTTTGCAGGTTTTTGAAGCAGCAGGAGTTCCTAAAGGTGGGCACGTCATTGCAGCTTTTCCAAACATCCCATGTTGATGTTGGTGAAAGTTTTGCAGCCACTGCTGATCATCCCATAACTGCATCACTATATAGCTTCACCAGTCTGTGCTGGTCTCCTAGAACCAGAACAAGTATTTTCCTGTGTCAAGAGGATAGAATGCCATTGGCATTTGCCAGTTGCTCAACTCAAGTGCTTCACAGAAGAGTACCTTCATGGCCTCCTGAGATTCTTCCTCATTCCAGCAGATGCTGGATATGCTGTAGATATACTCCAGCATGGGACACACCATGGTTAATATGATTGCAATAATATTTTGCTTCTGAATGGGTTTCATGATAACCAGGGGAAAAAGGGAGTGCAAAGACTGCCATTGTTTTCAAATGGGGGTGGGGAGAAGGAGAGTAGGGAGGAAATGAGTGAGTTATGGGACACTGATGACATGTACCCAGAACCACCCATTGCAGTTTGGTTCCCAGTGTGCACTGGGAGCAGAATGCAATGTGGCAGCAGAAACTGCGGGATAGCTACCCATAGTGCATTGCTCTCAAAGTCTATGGCAGCCACCCTGCTGGGAATGCACTACTTCAAACTACGTCAAATTCTTGCACACAAGGACATTTACCGTCGACTTCACAAAACTGGGTGCTAAAAATCAACCTTAATGAATTCAACCTTATCTCATATTATAGACAAGGCCTTATTTAGTTTTAACAGCCACTAAGCAACAAACACATTCTGTTGCTTAACATGAGCAAAGAAAATATGTATTGATAAGTGCTGCAAAGCTTCTAGAAAAAAATCCAAGATCTCTTTCATCCAAACTGTAAAAATGTCACTTGCTAGTAGTCATCATAGTCAATAGCCAAGATTTGACACATCTCAACCTAATGTACTATAAGGAGGCTTGATTTTTAGCTATCCTCTGAATACTTCTCACATATATAAGGTAATTAGGTATCAGGGTGGCCACTGTGAGTCACTCAAAGTCCCTTATCACTTCTGAAAATCTTATATGTAGATGTTCACTAATTATCTCATAGGTGTAACTCAGGAAACATAGTAATTTCCTTTGTACTTTGGACACTGTAAAGGTATTTTAGATACCACAACATTAGAGGGATAAGGCAGATGAGTTACTACTTTATTTCAGACAAGATTTTAATCTTACACAGAGCTTTCTTTCAGGTCTGGGAAATGAACCTATATCGGGGTGGGCAATGATTTTTATATGGGGGCCACTTCACCAATATGGGTAGCAGTCGCTAGCCACCCCCAGAAGAGATGGGGCCTTAGGTGGAATGGGTGGGACCTCAAGAGGAAGGGGTGGTTCTTTCTTGGCACAGTGTGTGGGGACGGGAAGGAGACTTCGCATGCTCCCACATGAGGTGGAGAAGCACAGGGAGTCTCCTCCCCTCACACCTGAAGTGGCACACGGCACCCAGAGGGAATGGCCACTTGTTTTGAATGGCTGGCGGTTCCTCTCTGGTGCCAGGTGCCCTTGGTGGGGAGAGGAGATTTTGTGCACTCCCCCACCCTCACATCTCAATTGGCTTAGCGCGGGGACACAGCAGTGCGGGCCACTGGCCGGATCAACCTATGATGGACAGGAAAAATGCTTATCACTGTAATAAAAATGCATAAATAAGTTGTCCATTGTATTGATCCACAGTGATAGATGCCCAAAGGAAGATCCTTTGGGTATTATTAAAGAAGGCAAGCACACCTCACTTGAGAGCACTGGACAAGGACGACAATATTATGGCAAATATTCAAATGGTATATTGCAATTAGTTTGTGAAAGAAAAGAAAAAGAAAACGAGAAAAGAAGAGAAAAAAGATAAGAAAAAGGAAAAAAGAAAATTTTTAATTATTTGTGATTTGCTATTGCAGAATCAGCAATAAGATACACTTCCCAAAACAATTTAAAGCATCGTCAATTTTACTAGGTTTTTAAAAATACCCGGTATGAAAAATGTTGCCATTTCATGGTATTCCTAAAGCTGGAGACTACTTCATTAAGGAAACTGGACGACAAGTTTCACAACTAAAGGAGGTCACAGCTTAGTTACAGAAATTAGTATAGTATATTGCCCATGAATCACTCCGTCAGCTCATGCACAAAGAAATGGATTGCTCAAAATTTGACTCCAGTCACAAATCCTAGTGAAAGTGGACCAACATTAAGTCTGTAATTAAACCAGAAACGCCAAGTTCCATATGATCAAATAAAATTTTGTAGCACCATAAATAAGGAGACAGATTCTGTAAGGAAAGGAAATAACACTACATACTAAAACACGGAACCATGATAATAACTCAGAATGAGCCTAAATACAATTGTGCTGCTACATGTGTAGCAACCAGAGAATCTGACAAGAAATTAGAATGGAGAGAGCATGCTAAAGACAGCAGTTTGAACCATCATATCTCAGCATTTTGATTCAATTGGGCAAAATTCTTTCTGCATATTTTACTACTTTACTCATTAGTGTACTAATACCTAAGAAGTAATACCTAAATATAATATAAATTTCCAACAGCCAAGATAGCCTCTTGTCATTCACTATTTAATAGCCATTACACGCCATATTTCAAAGAGTCATAAAAGCTTTTACATTTATTTTCTGAAACGATTTTAGGAAAACTCATGGGACAGACCATATTCAACTATTTGGAATAAAATGTCCAAAATGTAAATAGAAAGTTAAATGTTTTAATACACAACAGCTTAAGAAGTTATGCAATCAAAAAGCCCAATCCTGCAAATACTTACACACATGAATGACTTCTCATACGAGTTGAGGTTTTTTTCAAACAGGACAACTCACGTTAGTAACATTAGGTGCGTATGTGCCCATAGGTTCGAACATAAAATGTGTCCCTACTGAGCTCTTGACCACTCAATCAACCAAGAGAGCATCCTTTTTTTCTGCTGCGTTTTCATGTGTCTTCCTCAGGAACTGTTGTTAATATTTGTGCCTGAATATTCATAAACTGTTTGAGCAAATGCCTAGTAGTACTGAGGAAGAGGGAGATAGTGAGGGAGAGAAATTTTTGCCAGAGATTTATTCCCCCCAATAGGAGTAATTGTGCATTATAAGTCAAATACGAACGCCTAGATCTTTCACTTAATTTTTTACTCTGCCTTAATTTTTTATGTTCATTGTAAAACTGATTTTTTTTTCAAAAAGCATTTTGAAGTGTAATGTTTGACAGTTTGGATGTCAATACCACAAATTTGAGAAGCAGTTTTGCTGCTGTCACAAGGATACTGCAGCTTTTTAGAGAAATATTAAAAAGAGATGGCTGATTTTTTTAAACAAAGGAAGCTGGAAAGTGTACTAAAACTCAAATTTTGGACACACATAACAATATGCTATGTTTCTGCTAGAATATTAAATGTAATTTAGGGTATGTCTACACTACCCCGCTAGTTCGAACTAGCGAGGTAATGTATGCATACCGCACTTGCTAATGAAGCCCGGGATTTGAATTTCCCGGGCTTCATTAGCATAAGCGGGGAGCCGCCATTTTTAAATCCCCGCTGCTTCGAACCCCGTGCAGCGCGGCTACACGGGGCTCGAACTAGGTAGTTCGGACTAGGTTCCTATTCCGAACTACCGTTACTCCTCGTGAAACGAGGTGTACCGGTAGTTCAGAATAGGCACCCTAGTCCGAACTACCTAGTTCGAGCCCCGTGTAGCCGCGCTGCACGGGGTTCGAAGCAGCGGGGATTTAAAAATGGCAGCTCCCCGCTTATGCTAATGAAGCCCGGGAAATTCAAATCCCGGGCTTCATTAGCAAGTGCGGAATGCATACATTACCCCGCTAGTTCGAACTAGCGGGGTAGTGTAGACTTACCCTTAGATAGTACAATAATACCAGTTAATAAACAGGTAATAAGAATGATCATCTGCTAGTGCAAACAAGCATAGCTCTACTGAAGCCAATGAAGCCATAATGATTTACAATCATCTGAAGAACCAGAAGTCTTATCAAATCCAGTGGGAGAGAGAGCAAGGCCTTTTCAACGAGAATTGTTTTAATGCTCACAATTTTTCATTTGCACAAACATACATTACCGTACTTACCTTTCTTTAAAGGTAATATAAGAACTAACATAAGGCAATCACTGTTTTCAAAGCTCTCATTTTTAATCCAGTTGCTTAATATTTGATTCTTTGAGTGTAAAAAAATGGAACACTAGATTTAATTACAAATACCTTTACCTTTGCTAGTTATTTGAGAGGAAAATGCATTCTTTTTAACTTTTAAAAAAATAGGATTGCTATCCTGTATCAAAACTGAACTACTTTAAAAATCTATCTCTATGGCTAAGACATAGGAGTTCTATTTATATTGTTCAAATTTGAAAAGAGAGCATGTTAATCAGTCTCACTGCATGAACAACACTAGTGGTAAAAATAATACCTCAAAACAATTTCTCCACTAGATACTGTACAGTGTGTGCTCAGCTATATGCCAAATACACAGAAAATAAATTAACTAGAAATAAGTCTATGTTTTGAATAATACAGCCTAAACAATAGCTGTTATGGATAAAAATAAAGATACAACAGAACATCAAGAGATAACAGAAACAGGAAGAAACAATTGTTAAAAGTTTGCAAAAAAATGTCTCGCAGTTAATGTGGATCTGTATTCTTCCATCTTACTCAGTGCAGCTGTTATTGTCAAAAAACCTATACAAAATGAACCACAATGTCTGAAGATTATAAAACCCAACTGACAATATTACAAGGAATAAAAAAAGAGCAGAAGTGCTGCACTATACACTATAAACATGCATTTCTGAATATAGGACATCAGCATATATTAAATAACATATTAACAGAACTCCAAGGAATACAACTATGAAACATATTGCAAAAGCATTCTATGTTGGGGTTCTGAAAATAAAACAGTTTTAAAAATGTCATGCAAATGCTCCACTGCATGCTTGTATGCTACCTCTTTGGAGTTATAGTATTGTACATTTATGTATATATGCATCTATTGTGAACAGCCATATCCAAAGTCTTCCAATCCAAGCCTTCATCATACAGAAACTGACACTAAGGTCCTTAGAGTTGTGAACAAACATCCATTAGGCTGACACTACCAAATTCTATTCCACTTACAAGGCTGAACAGAAGCCACCAGAGAGGAAATACTAGTATTTATCCTCCCCACCTGCTCGATTCTTATGGTGGCTTCCTGTAAAAGAGAACCTTTTATCTCATGATGCTCCCCACATTTTTTTTTTAAATAAAGATGGAAAAATATTTTGTTTAACTTCCAGTGGCTGTTTTACAACAAGAGGCTCTAAGACAGTCGTTCCCTGCACAGTCTGCAGGGGAGTTTAGCCCTATGTTTACAAACACAGACAGAGTGAAAGATCCAAACAGCCAAAAGACAAACACATTATAAAAATAGTATAAACTTACATGAATGAAGTGACAAATAACATGGTATAATACACATGCTGTTCACCATCCAATATATTTTAACTTGCCCTTGGACTCCAGAGACAGAATGTGTCACTTTTTTCTCTTAGTATGTGAGAAAATGAAAGAAAGGGAACTTAAAAGAAAAACAAGAATAAGTACAGGTAGACTTGCCATAAAGGGCCAGGAGCCAGGAATTCCTTCATCCCGGTTCTAGACGTGGCAGGCTGCCAGATGCAGAGGCACAAGAAGAAGAGACTCATTTTGGTTATCTCAGGGGCAGTGGGCTACTGAAGATGAATGTGCCAAGAGATACCCCAAAACTGCTTTTGTTTCTCAATCCATTGGATAGACTTGTGGAAAACAGAAATGATGCCTGTGGCTGAGGGACAATGGCCAAGAATTTGGTTCCCATGACTAAATGATGGAGTCTCTTTTTAAAAACTTACATGTGCTGTGTTTAAAAACCTGAAAGATTCCTTCCAAAGTTGGTTTATAAATTGTTGATTTATGTTACTATAAACAACCTGACCATCTCTCTAAAATCCTCAGAAAACATGCTAAAGACTTTGCTCTCCAAACTTGTGAAGTTGAGTTCAAGGTCAGTGACTTCACAGTTAAGCTAGTACACTCACTCAGTTCAAATTTAAAGTGGTACCTCTACACCAGCAAAGGAGATGACATGAACACTAACATGCCTGTAAAATAGGAACAGACCCAAAAAACATAGCCTTGTAGGGTACCATATTTGAAACCTGTACAATGAGGCATCAAACTTCTCTGAAATATAAATATCTTTCCTTTAAGAGTCAGCTATATTTATTGGCAGTTGCATGTGCCCCTACATTCAATCCTGTGCAATCTATTCACGCACCAAAAAGTTCTGTCTGCAACATGGAATGTAGTAAAAGCCTCTTTACTGCTAAGAAAATGGGTGGGAGCTTATGGTGGGGAAATGGAGACACTACACATAAAAACATATAACTTTTCCATTCAGTTGCAGAGAGATAAGTATATGATACAGTCTAGTGGTTCTATTAGAATCTACATCAAATGCACTTTATAAGACATGGAAAATAAATTCCATTCCCTGATGGGATTTGCTTTGTTCATCTGACTGAGAATAAAGAATCAAGCATGCCACTTGAAAAATCTAAGTGAACAAGTACCAGTACCATTCACTCAGAATTGTAACTGAAGTCAATGGTAGCTGTGCTTCAACTATAAAAAGGTACCATAGAAAACTAAGTACTCTTAGGGCCCCAAATGTCTACAATTGGGCACACAAAATTACTGTACACTTTTGATGTCTCTCTCTGTGTCTCAGTTTGCTATGTGCAAAATGCAGATAATACCCCTACTCACTTCACAGAAGGTACTCTGAAAACAAATTAACTAACGTTTGTGAAAAACAAACTGTGATGAGTCTGATCCTACTCAGGACAGCGGCTACAATGTTTTTGAAGAATGAGGTAAGAGAAAAATTCATTGTTTTAATCCTGTTAAACAGTTCTTATAAATGTTTCATTGACAATCGCTAGTGCCTCCTTTCTTTAAAGCAGAGCCAATGGGGAAATTTTGGTCAGGGGTGTGCCTTTTGCCATGCCTAACAAAATCCACCAAAACCAATTTTCAGGTATTCAGATTATTAGTATTTGAAAGCTAAATTCTTCAAAGAATCTAATAGCACTGGGCATAATCTAGCCCAGGGCTACAGGAAAAAGCCCTTTAATTGTTCCTTTTAGTTGCCAGGGGTTGTTGAGGAGCTGCGACATAACACTGAGAGCAGGGAGCCTGTCTCTCTTGTGCTCTCAATGATTCCACAACAGATACCCCTGGATCATGGAGGAGAAGGAAAAACAAATTCCCCTGCATTTGAGTCAAAGTAGGGCAGGCTGAGAAGATGCACACAATGAGGCAGGGGTATCATAATGCAACATATAAGGGGAAAGTATTAGGGATACATTGGCAACCTTAATTAGAGCATTTCCTAATTCTTGAATGCTTGACTTTATGTTAAGGTTACAAAATTTAACCTTAAGGTAGAGTCAAGGCTTTCTATTAGACAGAGTAATGATTATAGCACCCCAGTCCCCAAACTTTTCCAGTCATATTTCCCACCCCTTACCAGTAATAGAATATGTCTACACACACCCTCCATCTTGGCACAGCAGAAAGCAGAGGAGCTTGGGCTGAACGTAGAGCTAGGGTCAGAATTGTTTAGATGCCTATGTATACTAATTTGAAAATTTTGGCCAAGAATTTTAAGAATTTTATGTTAGTCTGATTCGCAGTCTCTATTAATAAAGTTATAAACATTTTACAACAGCAGAATGAAAAGCTAACATATACTGTAAAAAAAAGGAAAATGTAATTAACAATGGTGTTAAACAATGGAATACCATTTACATTTTCAAATATATTGATTTCAATTAGAACAAGGAATATAATGTGCTCAGTGCTCACTTTATATTAAATTGGATTACAAATACTTTCACTATAAAAATGGAAGTATTTTTCAATTCATCTAATACAAACACTGTTATAGAAGCTTTTTATCATGAAAGTTGAACTTACTAATGTAATCTTATGTACAAAAAATAACCACATTCAAAAATAAAACCATGTAAAACTTCAGCACCTACAAGTCCACTCAGTCCTACTTCTTGTTCAGCCAATTGCTCAGACAAATAAGTTAATAGGAGATAATACTGCCTGCTTCTTGTTTATGTTACCTGAAAGTGAGAACTGGTATTTACATGGCACTGTTGTTACCAGCATCACAAGATACTTACATGACAGATTCGCTGAAGATTCATGTGTCCATTCATACTTCAGTTATCATTCCAGAGGACACGCCTCTATGCTGATGATGGATTCTGCTACATAACTCAAAGCAGAGCAGACTGAAACATGCTCATTTTCATTATCTGAGTCTGATGTCGCCAACAGAAGGCTGATTTTCTTTTTTAGTGGTTCACAGTTCTATAGTTTCTGCATAAGAGCGTTGCTCTTTTAAGACCTCTGAGAGCATGCTCCAAACCTTGTCCCTTTCAGATTTTGGATGACATCTCAATTCTTAAACCCTGGATCAAATGGTGGGGTTATTTTTAGACATCTCACATTGGTACCTTCTTTGTTTTTTGTCAAATGTACTGTGCAAGTGTTCTTAAAATGAACATGTGCTGGATCATTATCTGAGACTTATCACATGGAATATATGGCAGAATGACAGTAAAACAGAACAGAAGACACACAATTCTCCCCCAAGGAGTTCAGTCACACATTTAATTAACACATGTTTAAAGCAAGCATTAGCAGCATGGAAGCATGTCCTCTGGAATGGTGTCCGAAGCATGAAAGGGCATATGACCGTTTAGCATATTTGGCATGATTTGAGCTTTGAAATGAGAGAGTGAAAGATAATTTTGCGAAGATCTTTCCATATATTTCAAAGATAAGACATGACCCCTACAATGACGACACTGACAGTTCCTAGTAATTTAATTGACTGAGGGCTAGGATTGCATGTAATGATCAGGATTTGTGCAATTTCAGCTATGGTAAGAGTCAGTGAGTTAGAAAGAATAATCAACATACTCAGGAGCTATGAACTCCACTATAACATCAACTTCAGCTGTCATATCTTTCCAGCTAATTGCTTGGCAGAGAAGACAACATGAATGTTAAAGATTAAGGAGCAGATATTTTAAAGGACATTATACCTCAATTCTTTTCCAGATGAGCTATGGAGACAGATCTTGATGAATAAGCATTTTCTCTCTATGACAAAATGATAGGTAGTTTGCATATCACCACACAATGCATCAAAATAAGAATCTGTGCATCACCTTCTGCATGAGGATTTGCCTAACCCCATGTGTGTATATTTTGAACTGAACACCCTCAAGCGAGGTGCCAATCCTGCAAACATTTAAGTGCATAATTTAACTTTAAGCCCAGGAGTAGTTCTATTGATTCAATAGCACTACTTGGATGTTTAAATATATACATACAGTATGTGAACAGTTTGCATGATTGGGGACATAAATGGATCACTTTTCATTTTATTAATTAACAAAGAAGCACCATCTGTTATAAAGAAGTGGACAAGAAGAGGTTGTTTCTATAGCACTGAATATGAAATGTACCTTCCACACAGTTTGCGTATGCTGATAAATGTGATCCTCCCACTACCAACAGTTGCTGCTATTCCTTATTTTATAGCAACCAAAAAGGTATTAGGCACTTCCGAGAAAATAGAAAAAAAAAGCATTCAAAAAAAAAAAAAAAAAAAAAATTGGAGTCTAAATTACAGCCCTAACACAATGAACAATGCTGACAAACAGTAAGTGAAGAAATCATGCAGATGGACATGCTCTGGAGCAGCATGGTCACTACCAACACGGTATAGACATGTGCATAACTGGGTAGGTCAGGCTGTTGGTTCTTTTAATATATGCCCTAATCAATCATTTTGAATCTATAAAAAACATTGAGTTACTGATGGTAAACTCTACAGAAGAGGCAACCATACATCCATCAGAGGACATGATGGGCATACCTGAAAGAAACACGGAGATATTCCACACTCAGCTCTATCATCAAGCTTCAGCACAAGTTCTTCAACACACAGGAATCTTCCCACATGGAGTAAATCCATATCTAATTAGTTCCATGCCTCAGGAAAAAATGGATGCAGTGCAGGAACTCAAAATCCAGGCAAATAAATAAAATCAACTAAGAAAATGTTCACTGGCAAATCAAGTTCCACTATGCCAGCTTTTAATGACTGAACACCATGACTATGGCAAATTAGAGTGACTAAAATTTAATAATACACTAATAGGATGACTGGATTAGTCAACTTCAAAGATACCTGGGTTTGGATTATCAGATGCTATATCGTTAAAGATTGAAGAGACCAGATCACTGGGAACTAACTAACCCATAATGTATACAAATTTCTAGCCATTTCCAGGCCCTAGAGAGGAAGCCAATATACCTAAAGGTATGATACAGACCATCAATATTAACAAGCATCCTAGAAATCTATATATGAAAATCATTCTTTGCCTATGCTGCAAAAATTGAACTGTGACTTTCAAGCAAGAAGTTTATTTTACAACAAAAATTTAGAGATACTTCCTACAGAGAACAAATTCCCATAAGACTTGTACTTGGAACTGTGAGAGAGAATAATTTGCATTAATTTGATCAATTCTAGGATGCAGAGCAGATCCAAATAATAACTGGTTGAGTCTCAAAATGGTAAATATTTCAGGATATGAAAATTATTTCTTTCCTTAAATTGTTATGGTAAGTCAAACTTAATGTTTTGGGCTTATGAAATATAATTCCACTAGCAATTCTGCACAATAAACTATTCTTGTATGAACTAGTCTGGTTCATTATTGAATAGTATATCCTTAGGAATTTTTTGGAGGCACATAAGGTAGAAGCATCATTTAGTGAACATGCCAAAAATGGTTAGGTTTCCCCCATATTGGTGATTAAGAGCATATAGTTTTGTACTGTCATGTCCCTAACCATGTATTTGAGTACACCACTCTCACACTGTAAAATTTAAGGAATTTTCTTTCTGGATTATAGGATGAGTTGTTATAAGGTTATTTTTATCTGATTTTTTCCAAAGTTGACAGATCCATTCTTGAACTGGCTTCATCAATTTGGGTTCTTTCATAAACATATCATAACTATCTAGAAGAATCTATCACTTAAGAGGGTAAAAGTATGTTAAAAACCTTATAAAAGGGCTTAAAACAGTTAATAAAGGTAATAAAAATGGAGAAAAAAATCTGAAATAAATAGGGTGAAATTCAATATGGACAAAGTATTCCATTTAGGAAGAAACAATAATTTGCACACATACAAAATAGGAAATGACTACTTTGGAAGGAGTACTGCAGAATGGAATCCAGGGGTCATAGTGAACCACAAAATATGATTCTACAGTGTAAAACTGTTGCAAAAAAAAGCAAATATCATTTTAGGATGTATTAGCAGAAGCATTGTAAGCAAGACTTGAGGGCTACGTATACACTGGCATGATTTTCCGGAAATGCTTATAACAGTTTTCCGTTATAAGTATTTCTGGAAAAAGCGCGTCTACATTAGAAGGATGCTTTTCCGGAAAAGAACTTTTTCCAGAAAAGCGTCCGTGCCAATGTAGACGCGCTTTTCTGCAAAAAAACCCCAATCGTCATTTTCGCTATCGGGGCTTTTTTGCGAAAAAGAAATCTGTGCTGTCTACACTGACCCTTTTCCAGAACAGTTTTCCAGAAAAGGACTTTTGCCTGAACGGGAACAGCATAGTTTTTCCGGAAAAGCACTGATGATTTTACAGTAGATTGTCAGTGCTTTTCCGGAAATTCAAGGGGCCAGTGTAGACAGCTGGCAAGTTATTCCGGAAAAGCGGCTGATTTTCCGGAATAAGTGGCCAGTGTAGACACAGCCGCCAAGTAATTTCTCTGCACTGATTAGGCCTCAGAATTATGTCCAGATCTGGGTGCCATACTTCAGGTAAGATATACACAAATTGGAAAAAATCCAAAGAACAGCAACAAAAAAGATTAAAAGTCTAGAAAACATGCCTCAGGTGGGAAGATTGGAAAAAAAGGATTTGTTTAGTCTGGAAAAGTGAAGACTGACAGGAGACATGATAATGGTCTTCAAGTACATATTAAAGTTTGTTACGAGGCGGGAGAAAAAAAATGTTCTTAACTTCTGAGAATAGGACAAGAAGCAATAAGCTTAAATTCTGGCAAGGATAATTTAGATTGGAAATTAGAAAAAAAAAAGACTGGTTAACCACAGGAATAAGTTGCCCAAGAACGTTGTGCAATCTGCATAATTGGGGATTTTTAAGAGCAAGTTAGACAAATATCTGCCCCTTGCAATCCTATAGTTCTAGGAAAATATTTATCCTATAGTAACTCTAGTTCTTGAAGATGTGTAGTCCACACAGGTTCCACTCTTGGTCCGCATGTACTCTGTGCATGGGAGATCAAACTGGGGCTGTCATTGCACCTGAGAGCCTTTGTGACTTCTATAGCTGAGGGTAGAAGTGGTGAGGCATGAACAACTGCCGTTCAGTTCCCCCACTCATAAAATTCCCATGACTCCTATTAGTAGGGATGGAGAGTGGGTTGTAGAATCTGTGTGGACTACACATGTCAAATAACTTGTTAATAAAGGGCAAGTAACTGTATTTTCTTTGAATGACTGTCCACATAGATTCCACTCTTAGGGTACGTCTAAACTACATGGCTCCGTCGATGGAGCTATGTAGATTTGTTGTTTTGGCAAAGTCAAATGAAGCCGCGATTTAAATGATCGCGACTTCATTTAAATTTACATGGCTGCCGCGCTGAGCCGACAAACAGCTGATCGGCTGTTTGTCCGCTCAGTGCGCTAGTCTGGACGCTCCCCTGCCGACATCAAAGCCCTTTGTCGGCAGCCCCGGTAAACCTCATCCCACGAGGAATAACGAGGCTGCTGACACAGGGCTTTGATGTCGGCAGGGGAGCATCCAGACTAGCGCGCTGAGCGGAGAAACAGCTGATCAGCTATTTGTCGGCTCAGCGCGGCAGCCATGTAAATTTAAATGAAGCCGCGATCATTTAAATCGCGGCTTCGACTTTGCCTATGTGTCTAATCTACATGCCTCTGACAACAGAGGCATGTAGTCTAGACACAGCCTTAGTGACATGTAAGCAGAATTCCCCCCTGGAGATGGCTAAGGAAACCTATAGTAATATGCCTGGACAAGTGCTCTGTCAAAGCTTGCATCTGATTTGAAGGCCTGCAGTAACACACAGTGAATGGTGAATGTATAGATCAAACTCCATATTGCTGACCTACAAATCTCCCTTCAGGGAGTTTAGGGAGGCCAGTTGAAAGAGGTGACAGAAGTGATCTGAGTTCTAGTCTAAGGAGCTCTAGATGGATCCTCTGCTACAGGAACATGGCAGGTAAATATCATTCTGAAATCAGTTGGATAGTCTCTGTGAGGATACTGCCTATCCTCTTGTCCATTCTACAATTTCCATAAACAGTCTCAGACAAGTCCTACTCATGTAAAAGGACAATGTGGAGGGGGTTCTCTGGCTGGTGGAGAAGTATGGGTGGTCCCTTAAGGAATAATATCATGGTATGGTAAGAAAATATTGAGAGGCCTTGTATTGAGGGATGGTGAGTGAAAATGATGGCCCTTAATAAAACTGAGTGATAGCCACAATTGTTTCCATGAGAGCAATAGCCCTAAACAGTCAGAAGCAACCCCTGCAGGGATGACAAGTTGTCCTCTTTGGACAAAAAAAGCCACCTTCATTTAGGCTTGCTAGACTGTTTCATGGACAATTTCCTACTCTGGAAGATGATGTCCAGAAGAGACGCTGAACATTTCCACTCACTGGGCATCAGCCAACCATCATTCAGACTCTCTAATGCAGTGCCAGCTACTACTGCGCATGTAGGCCCTAGATAATCTTCTTGGACAGCAAGGCAGTCAGATTCAGTGATGGCCTCCAGGTTGAGTCTTATCATGTCTGTGTACCAAAGCAGTCGTGTCCAAGTGTGATGGTTCCCTGGGGTTCCCAGGGCTGCGAGACACTTTGTTGCAATCTGCTTTAACATGAGGAGGCCTTGTCTGTGCCTTCCATGGGTCTGTTCCTTGATTGCAAGCCTCACACAGCACAAGCTGTGCCTCTGCAGGGAAGCAATAGTCACACTCCAACCCCTGAGCCCACCAACCATCCTCCTGGACTGGCTAGGTTCTGCTCCACTGGTGACTCACAGAATTCACAGATCCACTACTTCCAAAGGAATAGCACACTTCAGCTTACCAGTTACACCTGAGGATCACCACTCCACTTAACACACAACACTTAGATTTGAACAGTGAAATCAAGTACAGGTTTATTTAACAAAGAACAGGCATTCATGAAGAATTAGTGGCAACAAATGGTTGCATATAGAATGAAATCATAACACACTTTCTAGACTCTAAACCTAACAAGTCATTCTCCCATCTCAAAAATTAGTTCACCCAAAGTTTTTCTTCTTGATTTAAACAGTCAAACTGGCTGTGATCCTCAGATCAGAAGACAAGGCCAGCTAGCAGCTTGTCCTCTTAGTGAAATGTATCTCTGCACTCCCAAATATAACATTTCAACTAGGGATGTTAAATTTAGATTAATCAGCTAATCAAATAGTCAATGCAATTTGCATCCACTAGTCAATTAGTTGATAAGGGGGCCTCCGCCTTTGAAGTGTGGCAACAGTCCCAAGGCTGGTGCTACATTTCAAAGGTGAAGGTGCAGGGAGCACGGGGCCAGCGGGGAATCAAGTAGTCCCCCACTGTCCCCATGCTTCCCACAGCATTTCAAAGTGGCAGCGTCGCATGGAGCCTGGGGTCTGCCACTTTGAATCACCGCCTCGCTCCCCCCCCCGCCTGCCTCTTTCTTATAGAGGCAGCGGGTGTATGGGGGGGAAGTGACTAGTTGTTCACATCCCTAGTTTCAACCATCTATTGTCTTCACTAGGAAACAGGATAACACCAAACTGAGGCTATCATGGTGATAATCCCTGAGTCATGACTGAGCTTCCAGAGGACACTGGGGATTACAAGTATCCATGGAAGCCCACACATGAGGTCTGGAGCCCATGAGATGAGGTAAACATGAGGAAAGTACCACCTTTGGCATTTTTAATTGTGTAAATGTCACACACATCGTCTACTGTTGATCTGTGAAAGACTTTCTTGGATGACCAAGAGTTGGTGTGACCTCTCAACTCTCTTGGAGAAGTCTCTGCTGAGCTAGTCCACCAAGGGTTTCTGAATCCCTAGGAGACAGTACTACAGGGTGACTGGTGCAAAATACTCCACAACCACATACTTATGGCCTCCTGGTACAGAGTGGGAAGATCAGGCCTCTCCTTGCTGGTTCATGTAGGGCATTGCCATTATGATACAAATATTTTTATGCAAAGATTTTAGAGAAGAAAGAACAGGGGACTGAGAAAGTGAACACTTAAAGTCTAACAGCAGGGTTTCTTATAAGTGTTCTCAGACTACTTGATAAATCTGAAAACTCAGAGTTCTACAGCATCTCTCAAGAGTGCAATATAACAGAGACAGGAAGCCTCTTAACCATACCATTGTTGCAGTGGAATAGACTTCCCTTGTACCCATTCTCTAGGCAGTATATAAACAAGACTGAAACCAAATAATGTGTCATAAGGAGTACTGATCACAACTCTGAATAATCATACATTTAAGTGTTGGATAAAAAAGGAACAGAAGCAGCTCATACATATATACAGAGGTCCCACCATTGTTGTTAAAATAAGGAGAATAGAAAGAGAAGAATTATTCAGCTGTGCCAGCCTGTTGGAGAAGAACAGCCCCTGAAGTGACTTTGTGATTGCATAATGGACTTTTAAAGAGCATCAGAGAAAATGGAGGGCCTTTGTATAAATCATGAGAACTTTAAAATCAGACATGTCAGTACTAGCGGGTGTTGATAGAGAAATTGCACCCAGAGCAGGAAGAGCATTCAAAGTTGGCTAAGGGATTCTTTGCAAGTGTGGCCCATGAAAAGTGGCTTGCAGAGCTATGGCGCTGGCTGGAGATAACCAGCTGGTGTTTAAATATCTGTACCAAAGTGACTGTACCGATAGCTATGGTCTTGTCTTAAACTAATATGATAAGACATTCTGCAAAGACTAAAATATTCCATTCCCAAGAATTCAAAAGACCTCTTCCACTATCCAATCAGAGAATGAGCATCTCTCATTTTGGCTGGACATTTCAATTTTTCATCACAACTATAAGTCACTACCTGATTGTCTGTGCCACCATCTCCAAGAAGGGGAACCAAGTTGACTACCTAGAGCACATCTACACAGCAGGGCTAAAGCTGAAATAAGCTACCCAATTTGAGTTGCATCATTTGAGTAGCTTAAGTTGAAATAGCTTATTTTGGCTTTTGGCGCTGTCTACACAGCAGGAAGGCTGAGAAAGAGCACTCTTCATCCGACTTCCCTAACGCCTCCTAAAATGAAGGTTATAGGAGTCAGAGTAAGAAGTTCTCCAGCTCAACATTATTTTGATGTTATTTCAAAATAACTGCTTGTTCTGTAGAGACACACTATGTTATTTTGGAATAACATCAGTTATTCTGAAATAACACTGCTGTGTAGATGTACTCTAGGAGAAATAGGATAAAATGGCCTGTCTGCTTCACCACATTGCCTCCTGAAATCAGAAGCACCTGGAAGGAAAAAAAAAAGACAGAGGTTTTGGGCCAGCCACCTGACAGTTCTCTGGGTAGTATCAAGTATGTTGCTCAGATGGACATCAATAACAGTCCTCTTCCTTTCTTACAATTTGGGTTGCTGTCTGGCACACAAGGAAAAAACCATAAGTCATGTCAGTCCTCTGTTCCACTTGTATTTGCACCAGTGTCAATGCCTGCTGTGAATAGTTATTGAGCCAATTGAAATGATGGCTGAGCAAAAATCTGACAATAGGTAACAGACTTTCTCTTGCACGATGATCAAATTAGTTAATGGACTATTTCCCAAAACCCGGCACTTAATTAATACGAAAGTGTACATGATTGTACACCAATGGAGTGTGCTAAAATAATAAATAGCAAAAGATAATGAGTTAGAGCAACAACTAGCCTCATGATGGTAGAAGAGATATGTATACTGCAAAGTTCTCTCTCAGCCATTAACACTAAGAAAAAACTAGGAGGTGGTTGGGCCATCCAGCTCCTTATGCCCTCTGTTAACAAGTACATCAGGATGCACACAGACACCTCTGTACACTACTATTCAAGAAGATCTTGCATGAATGGGGTACAGGCATTCCAGGAACAAAATCTATGTGGACAGTCATTGTTTAAACACAATCTAGATTGTGATAAGTGAGTGAAAAAGGAGAATAGAAGTAATTTTGGGGACTGTAAGTTAATCACTTTAAACAAATGAAACAAACAAACAAAAAACCCCTGAAAAATTCCCTTTTTCAGAACAAACATTAAAGGGATTTCTGGAGGAGAGAAATTTTGTTGCTTTGTAAGATTTATTGTTATGAATTTTTAGGGTGGATAGATATCTAGATAGTCATTTATCTAGATAGCTCAATCTATGAAAACTTCATTCTAGATCAGGTGTTTTTGCTTTCAAGAGGGAGACTCACATTTAATAGCAGATCACAGGTCCTAAATTCTGAAACTGAATAGATCGATTCTGTTGTGCTGCACTCAATCTATTGACCTGACAGTCAGCTAGTCAATCAATATTCTGAAGTTTTTAGCACTTACCCCAGATCAGCCAACACAACATGAACAGCAATACTGGCCTAGTTACTTGCTCAGCTAAAAAGTACGTTGAAGTCAGCACCAAAGGAATGTATTTTATAGTGCAGCAGTTAAAGCCTCCTACACTGAGAAAAGAGGGGGGAAATGCTTTTCAACTACCAGTATTGTCACCCCAGGAAACAGCCACAAACGCTGCAAACCTGCTGTGCAAATGGCACAAAGATTCTGAGCTTTATTGCCAAGGACTAGTTTATGGCATTATCTAGCGTACATTTTTTTATAACAAATCTTTTGAAATAAGTGGATTAAAAACAAACAATGTCAAGCGTAGCTCTAAATGGTACACACCATACTTCTATTGTTTACAATAGAAGGCTGACATCTAAACAAGATTTTTTTTATCTGCTTTGTGTAGCATCATCATAAAATATAAAGGTATTAGAATCATTAATTGGCTGGAAACTTTCTTGAAGGACCATAGTGGCAAATGAGAAAGCAGGGTGACTGCTCCAATCAAAATGACCCATTACTGAGGACATTTAGATGAAATCCAATACCAGACAAACTTCCCTATAACTTTACTCTCTTCTTTCATCATTATTAACCTCTTGGCTAAACAGCTCTCTTTTTCATAGCAGTGCACCCACATTTTCAAAGGTTCTCCTCAAAACTCTTTTGCCATCTCTACCTCTTTTACATTTTTTTGTCTATGTTAAGGACTGCAATCTCCAAGAGTGTCAAGCCAGCAATTTTCAGTAACATTACATACATTTTATTTAGAAAACAACGTTTTATATAATCTAAACTAGATGTGTATGAAAAGATCTATGTAGGCTTGTTGTCCAAAAACAATCAGAGATACATATCTACATAAAGCAGCATAAGAGGAAACAGTAGCAGTCCAGCCCATCTTAAGCTGTATCCATATATTGTCTTAATATGGTGTTAAATATTTAATTGTTTACGGTGCACATTTGTGCGCCACCCCAGAACTACATAGGTCTAAATTCTACACTGATTTCCACATCACATTATTTCATTAACATCATGGAGTGTTAGTCGTTAGCCTGCAATCTGCTCCTCAGCAGTTACCCATATATATATTGAGAGGACAATGAAGTCCAACATATGAATACTTTTGAAAAGCCCAGTACTAAAGTAATCATGGATATTAATGTTTGTGCAAGGTCCCAGGGCTCTAATCTTCTAATACAGTTAACAGAAGAAGAGACTAGACTCTCAGTATTCACTGTCATTTTCTCTTCCTTTTGCAGATCACCATCAAAGCTTATTTTCCTATTGATTTAGATTGTGTTAATAATTAAACAGCTGATGTTTTTCCCAGTTTCCTCTGGTTGAGA
This sequence comes from Pelodiscus sinensis, assembly GCF_052426305.1. Lineage (NCBI taxonomy): Eukaryota > Metazoa > Chordata > Testudines > Trionychidae > Pelodiscus > Pelodiscus sinensis. Next base: position 83,967,701 of record NC_143053.1, read on the forward strand.
CTCAATAAAAAATGGTAATCCCTCTTTATTACATTAATAATGTAATAAAGTGGCTTCTTACTAACACAGTATCCGGTAAATACAGCACTGGTTCTGGAGTAGGGGATGACATTTTACTTAGGTCCAAAGAAGCCGCATTTTCCCCCATTCCACCAATTATTGCCAGCTGTACAGTAGGAAGGAAGCTTGCTAGTTTACATAATATGTGAAGGAGCTACACTATTAATAGCTCCCTTTAAACAGTACTTGGAGCCTGATTCATGGGGAAAAATATGCGTGGAGGTGTTAATTTTGATGCAGGATTTTTAATGCATGTAGGGCTTAAATGGAATGCCTGATTTAAAAAAAAAAGCCTGGTTTTATGCATATGTAGCAGCATGAGGGCTGAATGTGCACATTCGCAGAGGTATATTAAATGCAATTCAGGGAAGAGACCCTTTTTCTTGTCAGTTGAAAGGCTAATAAGGACTGTACTGTATTATAAATCCCAACTGTACTTTATGAGAACAGAGGAAAATGTGCTTGCATCTCAGAGCCAAATCTGGCCCTTCTACGGCTCAAGTATCAGATTGGCAGTATTTATTTTCTAGTATTCCCACAGCAGAACCATTACCAGAAGAGAATGAATGACCGAGAGTAATGCTCCTTGCACCTGCCAGGTGCTCTCTTTCAATGCAGTATAATCATTTTAAAGCTGCCTTTGGGATTTGATGAGTCATGGTGCTATAGTGGGAATGGTAATAAAAACTAATCACTTGTGTTTTTAAAGGAAAATGTCTTCTGCATAGCTTCAGTCCTATAGATCCGAGTTTATCCCCAATTTTAGGCCCAACTTGTTAAGATTAAATAAGGGACAGTGTGATCAAATGCAGTGTGGCCGCCTGCAATAAGAAAACTGACATATTTTGATTGCCAGGGTGAGATTTATGTGAAGTGGCGGTATATAGAAGTGATTATGTAAAATTAATAAGCAAATTACTAATCTCTGTCCAATTACAAGAAACAATAAGCAACTGAAATTGCTTTTAAAGTTCACGGTATTTATCAAAACGTCAACGGTGAAACACCTCAGCTGTAAAGGCAAAGCTCCTTTTATGGCAATGACATTTTAGAATAGTTTTCTGCTATTTTAGTAGTTAAATATATGAAAGTCTAGTAAGTCATCACTAAAATGGTACAGCTTTGCAGTTGACTAATCTATCTCGAGAAAATTTGTACATGTATTTGTTTTTCATGTAGTAATAGCATATAATGTAGCAATCCAAACCTTTGATACCTAAATATCTAACTGACTTAAAGCGCTGCCATCTTTTTCATAATTCTTTTGAAAATTAGTCTCTCTGGATGCTAGTAAATGGCAGTCCATGACATTTTAATTTTAAATAAACCATCTTATGTAATATGGACATTTGAAATATAATTGGTATGTAAGGAATTTTATTCTAGATGTCTATTTGGAAAGGGTAAAATATTTGGGAAAAGCAAAGAAATTATCTACTTTTGTGCAAATAGACTGTCAGTACCATTAATATGATTATAATATAGTTTGGCACGTGGCTGATAGTATATCCTTAATCTCAAAACTTCCTAACTACATGATCTGTTCTGAATAAAAAAATCTAGCAGAATCAAGTTTGGCTAACTTTGATCTACAGCAAAGTTATTTTCTGTTCTTCTTTACAAGAAAAAAGAATGAACAGAGATGGAGACTGACCTAATACAGTGTCCCAAAGTCTTCATATCACCAGACACATTGCTCACGGCTGACATTTGAAATCACAGTGAAAGAGAAATTTCAGGAGGTATATTTAAAATAAAGTTAAATTAGAGATATGTTCTAGAAAATATGAAGTCCCTAGTTCCACATACAAGTCCCAGGGTATATTTTGCTGCCATAAAAAACACACTGGTCAAATCAGTGAGCACTGGGAACTATACTAGTGTAGACTCAAGGATTTCCTTTGAAATTTTCCTGTTTGGGGAGGGGTAAAAGTAGAAGGGAAAGTGTCACTCTCCTTGGGTCATACTCAGGGGAGTCTTCTGATGCTTAGACATTGCTAAATTTGTAGGGCATCCCTGCTCACGTCTTCACTATACTAAATTAAGTAAAACTGCAATTGAAAAATATGGGATTCCTAACTCCCCACTCAAGACCTTTCAGTAGAACCCTTTTCCATGGTCCCTGGCTAGGGCTTCAGGGCTGCAGTATAGAATGCATAATGGCTCACCCAGAGGTTTTGCAAAAACCTATCCAGCCTAGCAGCCAGACTTAGAGGTGTAGTGAATCAGTGAAGTTCTAAAGGCATTCCTCTTAGGGGCTGGAGCCAACCTTGCCCACATCACCACCTGGAGCAGTTCTGACTGTTACCACAGGAAAGGAGAAAATCAAACTACAGAACACTTTTTCTTTTGGCATCCATCTGATTCCTGTTCCTTTCTGTTCAAAAGGGTAGAGGAAAAAATCCATCTTTCAGAAATTAAAGCTGGAAAGGATTTAAAATAAAAATTTGTCCCTTTACAAACAGAAGATTGTTCCTATGGTACATTTTCTAAACACAAGGTTCATCAAAGTCAATTAAATGTAACATCCCTAAGATCTACTAATATTCAACAAAAACACTAAATTTATAACATTTACTTAAAATAGTTAATTTAATACCTAAAATGAAAAATACCTAGTAAAACTATCTATACAGATGCCTGAAACAACTATATATAATACATATACAAACATTAGCTGTATAAAAATTAAAGTGCATGTGTCACATGTATACACATTTAAATTTTCCAGCACTATTTCTTTTTCTAGTTTTAGGAAGTATAAAATGTATAGTATGTTAGTATAAGGATATTATTAACTATATACTATTTAAAAAAAAAGAGCAGATATTTTCTTTGAGTATTTGAATTTATCCTGAATCTGTAAACAATTTTTTAAAAAAAAACATGACTTCTGTTGAAAACCTAATGCTGGGAAATCTCTTTAAAGAAGCAAAAAAAAGAGAAATCTGCAGGGTAAGAATGCAAATTAACAAAAAAATAAAATATACATTTATCCCATACACATATACTACCATTTGAGGTTCTTTTTTCCTTTGATGCACAGAGCTGTCCAAAAAGCAGCACCACAGATTGGCAGGAAACTTGGAAGTTTTGATTAATCCAACATACTGGAGCTCTTGGCAACATGCCTGGATGCTTGAGATTACTGCTTCTATAGCAACTCCCTTGGGTGATTGCATTGCTTTTCTTTTTCCTTCCTCTTTCTGAAATGTTGCTCTTCAGGGGGTTTTTTGTCCTCGATAAAAGCAGTTTGCTCCATTTAGTATTGTGTGCTGCACTACCGTTCCATCCTCACTCGGTGAATGGTACAGCTACACATACAGCTATCATTACAGATCAAAGACATCATAAAAGAGTCGGCCATATGCCTTGTCATCTGGCCAAACTGATGACACAATTCTTTCACTTACAGAAGGCTGAGTAATTGGTATGAGGCATACATATTCAGAAGGTTTTGAATTCATTTGTATTTCTTTATTAGCAATACTATTTGCCGTATTTTTCAGACTAAAATAAATATGAATTAAACTTTTCAGTTTGATTGTACACAGTTAATATTGCAGTAGTACCAATAATAGATGTTTATATCTAAATTAATTTATGTTTAGCAGATTTTGTATTCCTACCTTTTTTTTTTCAAGGCACTCATGGTTTTTCTCTCAGGATGACTTAAAGAACGTTAATATGAAGCATGTGCTACTGTTCTCTCCTATATTATCCTTCAGTGGAAGCAGGGTTATGCTTCAAAACTCTTACCAAAGAAATGAGCTGATACAATTAACTCACTATTTTTTAATGGCTGAATATATATAATAGCAGGGAGTGAGTATAATGCAGAAAGGAAGGTCTTCAGTGGAAAACAAATTTAAGCAAGTGACCGTGACTTTTTCTAATAAGCAACCTATCTGTGCTTAGAGCATAATTAGGGAAAGGTTATCACAAGGTCTATAGTTAGAGAACTTCTCTGTTAGGAGATGCATTGCAAATGTAGAGTATGTGGGATTAAGTCATAAGAAATGTAAGTAGCCTCAATTCCTAAGGAAATTAATGAGAGTTGTGGATGTTCAGCCACTTGGAGGAATGTATCTTGCTGGAATGAGTGCCTAGAGAATAGACAAATGAAAAGCAAGCACAGAGCTTTATAAAATGTACTTTGCTCATTTGGGTTTTTCAGTGATAGTTTAAAACAGTTGGATTTCACTTACTCTCAGCAGTTAAGCAAACTGGTAATCTTCCATCTTGTGCTCCAGAATCATAGGCTATGTCTACACTGGCATGATTTTCCGGAAATGCTTAAAACGGAACAGTTTTCCGTTATAAGTATTTCCGGAAAAAGCGCGTCTACATTGCCAGCCCGGGAGGCAGCAAGCCGGGACTGGAGAGCCCTGACCCGGGCAGACCTGAGGGGTCTCCGCCAGTGTTCCAGCACCGGAATCGGCAGGGTCATCCAGGGAGGCCATACCGGGTAAGTGCCAGCACTGTCCCCTGCCCGGGGGGGAGGGAAACCAGGGACCGCGTGTGGGCAATGCCTTCAATGGATCACGCAACCACCTGTGCACGTGCGAGCACGTGCCATGCCACCCTTGGGCAGGTGGCTCCAGCTGCGTGACTCCCAGGGGCCATGTCCCAATAGACACATGCGTGTGTGAAGAGACCTGACATGCTCCCGATCCTGTAAGATCCTGGAAAATTTTTTGAAGGAGAAAGTAGTTAAAGACATTGAGGCTAACGGCAATTGGGACAAATTATAACATGGTTTTACAAAAGGTAGATCGTGCCAAACCAACCTGATCTCCTTTTTTGAGAAAGTAACAGATTTTTTAGATAAAGGAAATGCAGTGGATCTAATCTACCTCGACTTTAGTAAGGCATTTGATACAGTACCACATGGGGAATTATTGGTTAAATTGGAAAAGATAGGGATTAATATGAAAGTTGAGAGGTGGATAAGCAACTGGTTAAATGGGAGACTACAGCGGGTCATATTGAAAGGTGAACTGTCAGGTTGGAGGAAGGTTAATAGCGGAGTTCCTCAGGGATCAGTTTTGGGGCCAATTTTATTTAATCTTTTTATTGCTGATCTTGGCACCAAAAGTGGAAGTGTCCTAATAAAATTTGCGGTTGACACAAAGTTGGGAGCTATTGCCAATTCAGAAAAGGATCGGGATATCATACAGGAAGATCTGGATGATCTTGTAAATTGGAGTGATAGCAATAGGATGAAATTTAATAGTGAGAAATGTAAGGTTATGCATTTAGGGATTAATAACAAGAATTTTAGTTAGAAGCTGGGGACACATCAGTTGGAAGTAACGGAGGAGGAGAAGGACCTCGGAGTCCTGGCTGATTATAGAATGACTATGAGCCGCCATTGTGACATGGCCGTGAAAAAGGCTAATATGATCTTGGGATGTATTAGGCGAGGTATTTCCAGTAGGGATAAGGAGGTGTTAGTGTCATTATACAAGGCACTGGTGAGACCCCATTTGGAATACTGTGTGCAGTTCTGGTCTCCCATGTTTAAGAAGGATGAATTCAAACTGGAACAGGTACAAAGAAGGGCCACTAGGATGATCCGAGGAATGGAAAACCTGTCTTATGAAAGGAGACTCAAGGAGCTTGGCTTGTTTACTTTAACCAAAGGAAGGCTGAGGGGAGACATGATTGCACTTTTAAAATATATTAGAGGGATAAATACCAGGGAGGGAGAGGAATTATTAAAGTTTAATACCAATGTGGACACAAGAACAAATGGATATAAGCTGGCTAGTAGGAAGTTTAGACTTGAGATTAGATGAAGGTTTCTAACCATTAGAGGAGTGTGGTTCTGGAACGGCCTTTCTAGGGAAGTAGTGGGGGCAAAAGATCTATCTGGTTTCAAGATTAAACTAGATGGGTTTATGAAGGGGATGGTTTGATGAGATAACATGATCTTGGTAACTAATTGACCATTCATTATCAGTGGGAAATAGGTCAATGGAGGGATGATAGAAGTTACTATAGAGAACTTTCTGGGTGTCTGGCTGATGAGTCTTGCCCACATGCTCAGGGTTTAGCTGATCACCATATTTGGGGTCGGGAAGGAATTTTCCTCCAGGGTAGATTGGCAGAGGCCCTGGAGGTTTTTTGCCTTCCTCTGTAGCATGGGGTACAGATCACAGCTGGAGGATTCTCTGCATCTTGGGGTCTTCAAAGTATTTGAAGGCTTCAATATCTGAGATATAGGTGAGAGAATTATTCTAGGAGGGGTGGGTGAGATTTTGTGGCCTGCACTGTGCAGGGGGTCAGACTAGATGATCATAATGGTCCCTTCTGACCTTAGAGTCTATGAGGACGCCCTCCCTTCACACACACCCTCTACACAGAGACAGGGGACATCTCCCCCCCCCCGGCCTGCCCACACTATACACGGCACAGGGGCATTGGTGCGGTCTTGGGGCAGCTCCCAGTCCCGGGGAGAGCCAGACATCTTGACCATGGCCTCTGTGGGAGCACAGCAGCTCTGACAGTGCAGGGCACGGTTGCCCTCACATCGCGGGGCAGGGGCTGGGCATCATCCACTGTGTCCCCAGGGAGAACTGACCGCTTCTCTTCTTTTTCTACAGCTGCACCAGCTGCTTGTGCAGGGCACACCACTCCGCCCAGGATATGCTTCCGCACCTGCGGCCTGCTCCGGACTACCACCACAAGGCAGGAATACTGGGACCAGCGCCTGGGGGCCCTGCGAGCCCTGTACCGCACTGTCAAGGTCTGGATGCGGGAAGACCTGCAGCTCCGGCTGGAGCAGCTGGCTGAGGACCGAGCCAGAAACGCTAACCTGCAGGCCCTGCTGCAGAGCAGGGTAAGTGGAAGGACGAGAGGGAGGAATGGGGCACAAGGCTCCAGTGGGGCAGACAGTTAGAGCTCCCCTCGATGGTCCTCCCAGATGGCAGCCTGCAGACAGCGCAGCCAGGCTGCTGGCAACGTGTCCTCAAGATGCAGCAGAGTCCCCGGGGGCAAGTCTGGTTCCATGTTGCAGAGTGCCGTGGTGTCCCAACTGAGGGCAAGCAGAGCACTCCGAGACACAAATGCGTTGCTGTCCCTCAGCAAGGTAGACCAGCAAGCAGAAAAACCTGAGAACTGTCTGTCCAAGATGGGAGGTTGGGTCCTTTTAAGCACAGCCCTCAGCTAGCCTGAGGCAGCAGCTCCACACTGTAAGTCCTAACCTGGTGCCCTGCTGGCACTGGTTCCAGCCAGCCTTAACTTCGGTTCAGGGTCCACTCAGTGTGGACATGCTATTTCAAAATGCTAATTTGAATTAGTTTTCAGGTCTAGATGCACTAATTCGAATTAGCTTAGTGTAGACATACCCATAATTTTTATCAAATACAAAATAAACCTCTAGAGTTCATATAATTGTGAAGAAAATCTTCAAAATATTACTGTATCAGTTTATATCAGTTTCATATTTGCCTGCGTTTTCAGAGAGCCTGAAATAACTCTCAGAATGGTTCAAGCTTCTCCTGTTCTGGGCTGTTGACTCTGAATCCAAATGGGTAGAAACAGTTGCTCGCTAATGTCGCTTTGGGTACCTGTCTCAAATTCCCTATTTTCCCTGGAGCACAAGGATCATGACTAGGCTTGGCCCCTTTCACCTTTCCTTGGTGAGGAAAAGTTTCTTACACTAATCCAAGATTACCAGAAAGTGATATATTATTTAGTGAAGATCCTCCCTATCTGTTATGAACAAACATTGTACTGAGGCAGAAATTGGGTTACAATTACTCTGGTGAATACTATCACCTATTTTTTTCCCAGTCTGTCCACTGTGTAGCTTAGCATGAATTATTGATAACAATGCTTAATAATGTGCTAGAGGTTGACTGGGACTTCTCAGGTCTGACAACATCCATAGTCCAGCCCAGATGTTCCCTGACCAGAAAGCCTGGCAGCAGCAGCGCTGGTTGCCTTCCCAGCATCCGCAGCAGGGTCTGGCTTATAGCAGCAGCGCTGTGCTGGCAGCAGCAGTGGGGCTGGTGGGTATGAAACCTGCCCAAGGCTAGAAGCTGCTGAGCTACCAGGGGGGCAGCGGTGATCTCCCTTGGTGCAGCTTACTCCCTCAATGGTCCCGAGGGTGCCAGACAAGGGAGGTTCAACTGTAATATATTGTCAATACATGTTATAAAAATAATCAAGTCTTATCTTAATACTAAAATACGAAATACCTTTATATTGCTAGAGTAAGGAAGGAAAAACTAGAACTGGGGATATTTCAACAAATAAATATGTGTTTTGTACTTGAGAGAGATCTTCTACACCACATGGCAGAGTGGGAGATATAATTTGGCTTCCGACACCCATTTCTCATCCTCTGACTGGCATGGGCACAGAATATTATAGTGGCAGCACATTCACTCTCTAAGGGGAGTGTGGGAGTTTCATCTCTCTCTCCAGCAGACACTTCTGGATGCCTGAAGGAATTTCACTGGCAGGCTCTGAAGAGATGCACCCTCCCTGAAGGAAAGGTCACCAAAACAGAGTAAATGGGAGAGGGACAGGAGAGAGAAAAGTCAGAAGAGTGCACTCAAAATGATCAATCACTAGGAAATTTGGATTATTAAAGGAAAATGCTCAATCAAACTAGAGCAATATTAGATAGTAGCCAATTAGCCCGTCATAAGACGGGATTTTCAGGTCTCTCCTCCACGTCGGTCTTCTCTCCTGAGCCTCCGGTCTCTCGCTCTGTCGCTCTCTCTTTCTCTCTCTCCTGCCTCTCACTCGGGGGACTGCGGAGCCCAAACAGCCATTTGGGCTCCACACTCCCCGTGCTGCATGGGGAGCGCAGAGCTCAAATGGTCGTTTGCGCCTCTTGCTGCCCCGCAGCAGCCCGGCTGAGTGGCGCAGAAGTCAGCCGAGCGCCACGGCGGGAGGCAAAGGGGGGTGGTGCGGTGACGTTCATGGCCGGGGGCGGGGCCTGGAGCCGCTGTCACACCACATGTCACCGCCCCGCCTTCCTTCGCCTCCTGCCGTGGCGCTCGGCTGACGTCTGCACCGCTCAGTCGAGCCGCCGCGAGGGGGAAAGCGGCGCAAGCGACCGTTTTGGCCCCGCACTCCCCATGCAGCACGGGCTGCCCAGAGGGAACAGCCAGCATTTCAGCAGCAGCACCGCCCAGAGGGAACAAACAGCATTTTTCTCACTTCACATTCTAAGCTTCAGGACATAACAATATCAAAGCCATCCTACTGCTAATATAGGGAAATTGGGAAGGACTTCCTCTTCTGGAATTCAGCAAGATTTCTCCTGACCTGCTGGATGTTGTGTAGCAGGTCCTTTTGACCACGGCCTCTCACATATTGCCCATACTGCCACACTAAAGCCCCTCACAAGAAAAACACAGGCTGCTGAGGCGGATCCAGAGACAGAGCTTGAGGTCCCTCAGGTGCTCAGCACGGTTCTCAGTAAACGGAACTTAACTTGGCAAGCACCTGGGCCAAAAAGATAAGAGAAGGGACACAAGCTGTCCCGTACACTAAGTTAACGAGCACTTAAAAAACAGGACAAGATAGGAATAAGAGAAATGAGCTGTCATATACATCAGTTAACAAGCACCTGGAACAGGAAAACAAATAACATAGCTAGCTTTCACATGTGCCAGTCATGTCTGCATCAGGCACTGACCACAATGCCTTGAGGCAGACGTGATGTCACAAGGAAGGAACCCTAATATGGTATCGGATATCAAATAACCCTAATATCGTACCGGATCTCAAAATTATAGTATAAAGCACCCTGAGCCCTAAGCTCAGGGAGGTTCCGTATCAAGATAGAAGGCATGTATCGTCCAGCCTGGCTAAGGGGTTGATCACCCAAGGCCGCCTCCCACCCACTGAATCACGAAAGGGTGTACGAATCCGGAGCATGCTACGTGTTGTTTTGTGTCTGTGCATCGTAATTGTTACTGGGCTTGTGAGTATTACTTACTATATCGTATTAACCATTTCATATTTAGAGGTTGTTAAGTATATGTAGATTAATGACTAACTCCACCAGCTGTTCAGAGATAACCATAGAAGGATTGGCTACGGGAGGAGTTTTTATTATTGCTGTATTGGTTTTATTTGTTGTATTCTTTTTTTGCGTGCTGCGCTGCCTAAGATGAATCAGACAGCAATTTAATATAATAAAACTGTAGTTAATAAAGTTTGAACAGGCAGTCCCCGACTTACGCGGATCCGACTTACGTCGGATCCGCACTTACGAACGGGGCTTTCTCGCCCCGGAGGTCGAGGTAGCGGATTGCTACCTGCGAGCTCCGGGGCGAGAAAGCCCCGTTCGTAAGCTGCTCCGGTGCCCCTGGTCTGCTGGAGACCGTCTCCAGCAGACCAGGGGCACCGGGCGGGTTCCCGCGCTTCTGAGGCTTTGCCAGAGCAAAGCCTCAGAAGCGCGGGAACCCGCCGCTGCTGCTGCTTCAGTCGCGGTGCCTGTGGTCTGCTGGGGAGGTCCTCAGAGGAGTGGGACCCCCGGCGGCTGCGGCTTCAGTCCCGGTGCCTGTGGTCTGCTGGGGACGGTCCCCAGCAGACCACAGGCACCGCAACTGAAGCGGCAGCAGCGGGCGGGTTCCCCCGCTTCTGAGGCTTTGCCAAAGCAAAGTCTCAGAAGCGCGGGGAACCGCCGCTGCTGCCGCTTCAGTCCCCTGCCTCTGGTCTGCTGGGGACCGTCCCCAGCAGACCACAGGCACCGTGACTGAAGCCGCAGCCACCGGGGGTCCCGCTCCTCTGAGGCTTTGCCAGAGCAAAGCCTCAGAGGCGCGGCACCCCGCTGCCGCTGCGGCTCTGCTCCCGTATCCCTGGTCTGCTGGGGGGGGGGGGGCGGGGCGCGGCTAGTGTGCCCCTTCCCTCCCCCAGCAGACCAGGCTTTTGTTTTGGACTCTGGAGCAGAGCAGCTGGGGCGCTGCCAATTGGTCCTGCAGCGCCTTCTGGGCGCTACTGGACCAACCCGGCAGCACCCCAGCTGCTCTGCCCCAGGTCCTGATTCAGCCGCTGCTGGTCAGTTTCAGCAGTGGCTGAATCAGGACGCCTGGGGCAGAGCAGCTGGGGTGCTGCTGGGTTGGTCCAGTAGCGCCGAGGAGCGGTGCTACTGGAGCAACCCAGCAGCACCCCAGCTGCTCTGCCCCAGACGTCCCCAAGTCAGCCGCTGCTGAAACTGACCAGTGCTGACTACAGGAAGCCCGAGGCAGAGCTGCTCTGCCCCAGGCTTCCTGGAATCAGCTGCTGATCAGTTTCAGCAGCAGCTGACTTGGGGAAGCTTGGGGTTCTTAAATTGAATCTGTATGTAAGTCAGAACTGGCGGTCAGTTTCAGCAGCGGCTGAATCTGGACGCCAGTTCCGACTTACATACAGATTCAACTTAAGAACAAACCTACAGTCCCTATCTTGTACGTAACCCGGGGACTGCCTGTAATTGGGTAAGTGCATTTAAGTCTCATGCTTTCCTCCTTCGCAGCCCCAGTCCCTCGCCACAAACGCCACCCCTAGACAACCTTTTGAACCTCTGGTTCATCACTGGAGAGATCATTGTTCAGTTGTGGAAGGTGCTTATGACAGCAAAGGTTATAATAGTTGTATTTTATAGCACTGCCATCATTCGCAAGCCTACTGATCAAGAGACTGGGACAAGGAAAAGTAATCAGCAACTGCACCTTTTCCCAGCTCTGCAAGTGAAAATCATTAACAGAGGATCACTTCATTTCTCATAATTAAGAAAAAAAGGTTAATTCATTGCTAATTAACTATCCGCATGTGGACACATGAGAGGAAATACACAAAAGTCTTCCCCCAACTGCTTGAACTGCCATCTAACAAGCCAAGCACAATCATGGTCCTTGCGCCCAACAGAAGTAAAGAATTTTGAGTCAAATCCCAAATGTGAACTCAGATTCCCCAAAGAGGAAAGGGCAAGATTATGCCCATTTTTCACACTGACCAGCAGAACTGGAATGTCGTATGTGGGAGGATACAACTATATCTTTACAGCTGCAGTGTCACTGGTCTGAGCTCCCAAAAACATGGTACTTGACTCAGGCATAGTAGCTCCATCTTTGCACCCTTCTCTTAATGGACTGTGATTTAAATCTTTTTCTATTCCAGCAAAAGCATATCCCATCTTGTTATGATGGGGCTGCTAGTCATATAATTTGTGTTCTTTTCTTCCTTCAATACAGTTATAAGGAGAAAAACTGGTAGATTAGATTTCAGGCCCAATCCATTGAATGGCATTTGTCTCAAACTTCAGGAATTTACATTTTCAGGTCTGAAGTCCCAATATTAATTGCTACAACACTGACTAAATAAAACCCAGCATGTTGAGGGCCAAATTCTGTGCATATCTCTTTTATTTCAGTGGGAACCACACACATGAAAACCTGGGTAGGATTTTGCCTTGAGAAAGTTATTCATGATATCAGTTGCAGTCGTTTACCCACCTAACAAGCCTGAAAAATAAAATCCTTTTTACAATGTAGACTACAATGATCACATAACTAGAACATCACTGAATTATACACAAATTTCCCAGACACTCTTTTCTCCTGATAGATACATCTATTTGTTCATTTGAAGCCATTTCTATCATATTTCCCTTTTTCTCAAAGCCATTAAAGTTTATCACCTATCACTTACAGCTGCTGCATTTGTGAGAAATTTAATGTCTGAAAAATAAGATGTGACATAACCATATGAATTTCTCAGCCCTAAAGGAAGGTATATAGCTGAAACATTAGAATTGTGAGAAAGGGAGAGTTTCTTCTTTCTTCTTTTTTTCAATGACAATGTAACACTTCACAGGCATCCAAAACTTGATTGTCACTAACAGCATGGCTTCTTAAAATGTGAAAGCTATATTGTATACATACTAATGAATATTCTGAGATGATCAGGATAGTGAGAAAAATTGATGATCTCATAATGGCAATGGAAGACAGAAGACAAATGTAATTCACACCCACCTCCATGCACATATAAACGAACATCAGATCCAACCTCATTCATGCAGAAATTCACACAGTCTTTCAAGAGCAGAAAAAGGACCTGGATTTCAAAAAAGCAGCACATGCAGAGGTCTGCCTGTCTGGCAGCCATCTCTAGGCTCCTTACAGAATTTCGCCTCACCTGATGAGTGGAACTACAGAAATACAGAGCTCCCTCTTAAAGTGGAAGGAAGCAACAGATGCGTCAGTCACGGAACTATGTAATAAGTCTGGCTATATTGCATCAGATCAGTTGTCCAACTAGTTCAGTATCCTGTCTTCCAACAGCAGCCCATTCCAGATGTTTCAGAGGGAGTGAACACATCATGGCAACTATAAAATGATCCATCCCATCATCTACTCCAGCTTCTGACACTCAGAGGCTATGGACATGCAGAGCATAAAATTATTAAAAAATTAGACTGTGTATTTATAAAATGTCTTTTGTCTGGCAACAAAAATTCCTCTGGAACCTAACCCCCCTACTTACATTAACGCTTAAGGGGAAACTGTAATTGCTTAACAGTGTTTCACTTAAAGTAACATTTTTCAGGAATATTTCAACATTAAGCAAGGTGTTACTGTACTTGGACTTTCAGAAAGCCTTTGACAAGGTCCTTTACCAAAGGCACTTAGAGTAAGCAGTCATGTGATAAAAGGGAAGGGGTTTTACTGGACAAGTACCTGTTTAAAAGAGAGGAAGCAAAGGGAAAGAATACATAGTCAGTTTTTGGAATGGAGAGGTAGAAGAGTGGTGTTTTCCAGGGATCTGTATTGGGAAGAGTGTTGATCCTGGTGATAAATGATATGGAAAAATGAATAAACTGTGAGGTGGCAACATTTGCAGATGATACAAAGATTATTTAAGAAATCTAAGTCCAAACCAGATTGAGAAGTTACAAAGGGATCTCATCTCAGAATACTGCGTGACTGAGCAACAAAACGTCAGATAACATATTCAATGTTGATAACTGCAAAATAACGCATGTAGGAAAACACCCCAACTATAGCTTCAGTTTGTAAGAGGTGTTGCCACTCAACAAAGAGATCCTAAGTCATTGCAGATAATTCTCTGAAAACATCTGTTCTATGTGCAGTGGCAGTCAAGAGAGTTAATGGAATGTTAGGAACCATTAGGAAATGGATAAATATAAGGCCAAAAATATCATAATGCCACTATATAAAACATATGGTATGGCCACACCTTGAATGCTGTGTACAGTTTAAGATGTCTTATCTCCAAAAGGGAGGGGTTTAAATGTATAGCTCGAGAATGCTGGGGTTATCAGGAAGGTGAAAGTGCAAATGGAATTGCGACAGGCTAAGGATGTGAAGGATAACAAGAAAGGTTTCTACAGGCATGTTAACAAAAAGGTGATCAGAGAGGGTGTGCGGTCCCTACTGGATGAAGGAGGTAACCTAGTGACAGATGATGTGGGGAAAGCTGAAGTACTCAATGCTTTCTTTGCCTCTGTATTCATGGACAAGATGGCCTCCCGGACTAATGCACTAAGTGACACAAGATGGGATGAAGATGGACAGCCCTTGGTGGGTAAAGAACAGGTTAGAAACTATTTAGAAAAACTAAATGTACACAAATCCATGGGTCCGGACTTAATGCATCTGAGGGTACTGAGGGAGTTGGCAAATGTCATTGAGGAGACTTTGGCCATTATCTTTGAAAAGTCATGAAGATTGGGAGAAATCTCGGATGATTGGAAAAGGCAAATGTAGTGCCCAATTTCAAAAAAGGGAAGAAGGACGATCCAGGGAACTATAGGCTTACCTCGGTTCCTGGAAAAATCATGGAAGGGATCCTTAAGGAATCCATTTTGAGGCACTTGGAAGAGAGGAAAGTGATTAGAAATAGTCAGCATGGATTCACAAAGGGAAAGTCGTGCCTGACCAATCTGATTAGCTTCTATGATGAGGTAACTGGCTCTGTGGACGTGGGAGAGTCAGTGGATGTGATATACCTTGACTTTAGAAAGGCTCTTGATACGGTCTCCCACAATATTCTTGCCAGCAAGTTAAGGGAATATGGATTGGATAAAACGACGGTAAGATGGATAGAAAGATGGCTAGAAGGCTGGGCCTAGCGAGTAGTGATCAATGGCTCGATGTCAGGATGGCGGTTGATTTCTAGCGTAGTGCCCCAAGGTTCGGTTCTAGGACCGGTTTTGTTCAATATCTTTATTAATGACCTGGATGAGGGGATGGATTGCACCCTCAGCAAGTTTGCGAATGACACTAAGCTAGGGGGAGAGGTAGATATGCTTGAGGGCAGAGATAGGGTCCAGAGTGACTTAAGACAAATTGGAAGATTGGGCCAAAAGAAATCTGATGAGGTTCAACAAGGACAAGTGCAGAGACCTGCACTTGTGACGGAAGAATTCCAAGCATAGTTACAAGCTGGGGACCAACCAGTTAAGTAGTAGTTCTGCAGAAAAGGACCTGGGGGTTACAGTGGATGAGAAGCTGGATATGAGTCAACAGTGTGCCCTTGTAGCCAAGAGGGCTAATGGCATAATAGGTTGCATTAACAGGAGCATTGCCAGCAGATCTAGAGATGTCATTATGCCCCTTTTTTCGGCTTTGGTGAGGCCACATCTGGAGTATTGTGTCCAGTTCTGGGCCCCTCACTACAAAAAGGATGTGGACACATTGGAGAGGGTCCAGCGGAGGGCAACCAAAATGATTAGGGGGCAGGAGCATATGACTTATGAGGAGAGGCTGAGGGAGTTGGGTCTGTTTAGTCTGCAGAAGCGAAGAGTGAGGGGGGGATTTGATAGCAGCCTTCAACTTCCTGAAGTGAGGTTCCAAAGAGGATAGAGAGAGGATGTTCTCAGTAGTGACAGATGGTAAAACAAAGAGCAATGGTCTCCAGTTGTGGTGGGAGAGGTCCAGGTTGGATATTAGGAAAAACTATTTCACCAGGGCTGTGTCTACACTGGCATGAATTTCCGGAAATGCTTAAAACGGAATACTATTCCGTTTTCAGTTTTTCCGGAAAAGGAGCGTCTACATTGGCAGGCTGCTTTTCCAGAAAAGCCCTTTTTCCGGAAAAGCGTCTGTGGCCAATGTAGACACGCTTTTCCGGAAAAGAGCCCCGATCGCCATTTTCGCGATCGGGGCTTTTTTCCGGAAAAGACTACTGGGCTGTCCACACTGGCCCTTTTCCGGAACAGTGTTCCGGAATAAGGACTTATGCCCGAGCGGGAGCAGAATAGTTTTTCCGGAATAGTGGCTGATTTTGTACAGTAGAGCATCGTTGCTTTTCCGGAAATTCAAGGGCCAGTGTAGACAGCTCGCAGCTTATTACGGAAAAGCGGCTGATTTTCCAGAATAAGTGGCCCAGCGTAGACACAGCCTAGGAGGGTAGTGAAGCCCTGGAATGGGTTACCTAGGGAAGTAGTGGAGTCTCCATTCCTAGAGGTGTTTAAGTCTCGGCTTGACAAAGCCCTGGCCGGGTTGATTTAGTTGGGATTGGTCCTGCCTAGAGCAGGGGGCTGGACTTGATGACCTCTGAGGTCTCTTCCAGCTCTATGTTTCTATGATTCTATGATAGTCAGTAATGGATTTAAAAGTAGCCAGCCATCTATAAAAAAAAAGTAACTTCAAAACCAGACTACAAAGAGAAACAACAGAGCTGCAATTCATTTGTAAATTTAACACAATCCAATCAGGCCTGAATAGGGATTCACTACAAAGGCAATTTTCCCTCTCTTGGTATTCATACTTCCCCACCAGCTGCTGTGAGTGAGCCACTTCCAAGCTGACTGAATTGACCTCAGGTTTTTTTTTATATATATCTATTAGTCTTTAAGGTGCCACAGGATTCCTTGTTGTTTTTATGGGTTGAGACTTTCATAAACTACTGTAATTGTTAAACTTTCTCTGACAGTTAGCCGTCTGCCTGTCCTTTCAGGCACATTTAGCATCTTCACCAAGATTACTCTTCCTAAACTTGGACAATGTATAGAAGCAGCTCGAAAACAAAAAAACAAGCAATGCAAGAATTGAAATTGATAATATCTAAAGAATTCAACCTACAGTCCCACACACACTTGCAAAGATTAAAATAAAGTGCATAGAAAAAATAGTTTCCAGATTACAGCTACTGTGAAAGTTTTAATGTAACTCCTGTACATAAATTCCAGATTTTAAGAGATTTGAATGTTTAACAGAAGAATCTCATATAAAATTTAAGACAGTGACTTATTATAAAATATCCAATTGTAAAACAATACATATTAAAATATTTTATATTAGATTTGGAATATAAAACATTATGGTACTAATATGATAAGATAGCACAATAAAGTTAACCAACTTTTGAAGATGAAATGGCCTATTCATTCTGTGAGTGTCATAGTTCAGTCATCTAACCTGATTGTCTTTGAATTATTATCTTCAAAACATCTGGGTGTATCAGACTTTTCTGCTGAGTAAAATATTTTTTATTCCACTGACTGAAATGATTCATTATTTGCTCATTATGGATCTGAATAAAAATGAGTCCACAACGTTATTTATGAACTTCCGTACTCTAATAAAAGAACACTTGTTTCAATCATTTGCTTCTAGCCACTGAAATCCATATTTTTAGAAGAGTCCATGCAAATGGTGCATGCTGAAATGGAAATTTACATGTGAAAATCAAGGGGCTGCATGTCTAATAGCTCAATTTGCAAAGACAAATATAGATTTTTGTGAACACAAAATAACATGTCTTTCTCACCAACTAAGAAGATGGTCCCCATAAATATTACCTCTTCTTCCTTATTTCCCCATGCAAACAAAAACACACATGTGCTGAAGTCAATTTTGCTCTAAGTACATATAAAACAAATGTAAACAAAACAATAAAAATTCTTCATAATTTAGAACAAAATTTCAGAACAGCATAATGTTTCCATAACAAACTTAATGTATTGTTTATCTGTATACTCTCCAGGTTGAACCTCTAAAATCCGAGTCTCTCTGGTCCTTCTGGATCATGGATATTGCTGGACCAGACAGCCTTGGGGTTGGGCTGCCAGTGGGAAGCATAGGCATGCTGGGAGTGCAGCCCTGGAGGCAGCAGGACCAGTGCCCGAGAGCACAGCCCCAGCCAGCAGGAGCTGGAACTTGGGCCAGAGGCAGTGCGATTAGTGCCCAGGAGTGCAGCCTGGGCTAGCGCTAAGAAAGGAAACCCAGCCAGAGTCAGCACAGCCCCAGCAGGGTTAGAAGCAGTGGCCTGTGGCAGAGAGAAGGGCCAACAGCCAGGAGGGGAGCTTGGACCTAACCCTGACTGCTCAGGTCCCGAAGGTGCTGGTCTAGGGAGGTCCTACCTGTAGTTGATCTTTTAGTTTTAACAACTCATGATATAGTGTCTTTTGCAAAATTACCTCTGCAAAAGTTAAACAAAAACGAGTCTCATTTATTTATTCCAAACTACATTATGCACTATTTAACCTGGAGTAAAATACTAGCTCCATGGACATAGTAGTTCAGCACACTGCAGTCCTAATACTGTGATTAATGCTGAGAGCTACACCCAGCATAGCCTTCCTAATCTCTAGGCTTTCTAATTTATAGCAGAGATGGATAGGCTATCAGTAGGGAATTATAAGGATTACTAGCTGTTTATCTCTCCCTTGCAGAGACACTTTACTGCTTACAGAATTACCATAAATCCTCCAGCTACAGAGCTACTTCTATACTTATCTGGAATTCTGGTTTCCTACCGCACCAGGGTGCAAAATGTTTTGTTAGCCATTGCCAAATTATTACGAAATGGAATAGTGAACAGATGTATTTTTTATAAATGATCTCAGCACAGTGTCAAGACGAGTCATGTTCCTTCACTGGTAATTTATGTTGCCTGCATGTTATCTTATGTTCCCTCAAAAAGCCAGCACTGTGATCCTGTCCACACCAATTAGAGTTCAGCATTAAGGCTTAGAGGTTGCCTTAAAGCATCACCACAGGTGAAACTGTTCAACATATCATTTTTGAACGATCAGCAAGTTATATATCCCACCCCCCAAAGAGATTTCATTGTTATGGCCACAGGGAATATTATTGACCTTCATATCACTAAACTTAAAGGTTTGTTAGTGTTTCCATATAAAGCCTTTATTTTCAGGACCACTAATTTTTGTTCTAAGCTGAAACTAAACAGAGACTCTGCTGCTTGGAGCAGAAAGTGGGAAGGGTCTTATTTTCCTACATGATGTTTGGCGTATAAATGCTTATATTCTGTGTGTGCACAATGGTAATTTAAAAGGGAAAACAGGAGGTGCAGTAAATTTAAATAGTTGAAAATGTCTTGCAATAAGATTTTTTTTTGCATGGGGACGGCTTATACATTCAATGCTTGTGCATTATCCCACAACATTCTAATTTGATAGCATTCTAACAGCCTTTTAGTTCCAATTGTTGCCCTATCACGTACAAAATGAATTCCCATTGAATTCAATAGTATGTACACACTGGGCCTCGCAAATCAGAGACATTTTAAGCAGTGCAGAATTAAAAGCTTTGATCATGCAATTGCATGCATCTCTGCATTTGCACATATTTCTCGGATTTACAAAAAAAAGTCAGGGGAATGTTTCTGTGCTCAAAATCCCATTGTGATGAACATTCTTGCCGACCTTGGAGACACATTTTCTCATTTGCACCACTCTTTCCTTCTTAATGGCTATTCAAACAAGCAATGTACCTACATATCTTTGCACCTGAGAAAAGCTTTAGCAGTTATACATTTAAAAGTGTATTACTCAAAAACATGAAAACTTTTTTTTCTCTTCAGTCCCTATAGTTTTTCATTTCAGTTTGTCACACACACCTGAAATACTCCTCTGAAAAAGAAAACTAACCTTTTTATGGCCTACATTCCCCCCCCTATAACCTTGTGGAATGACTCAACACAACATAGATGCAGTCAGCAAGGCCTTTTCCTCGGGAGATCATATTTATAACAAGAAATCAGAACAAGTTAATAAAAAGAAAAAGAGTGACAGAAATTCCCCAGATGAGGTTCAGCTGAATTCTGCAACTCTTAGGTAAGGAGTCCTGCCTTCTACTGACATTTTCCACTCTCTAGACAGATCTTTAGCTGGTGCAAAGTGCATAGCCCTATCATATTCCTGCTCTTGAGCACCTGTGAAAATGAGAGCAGGAGGAGGGGAAAACTTAAGGTGAGACTAGTTCCCTGGGTCAGAAAGGCTCAGTCAATGCCCCCGCACCACTGTCACACTCTGTAGCAGAGTGAAAACACTTTCTTACTTCTGTCATTTTTTTCAGTGCCTGCTGAAAACGTAGAAGATTGTTTGGATTTATCAAGATGGATTTGGCTAGATTTATACAGGCAGATTTGGCAACCCTTCCGTAGGTACTTGAAAACTAATCATGTATTTACATGAGATGTGACGCTCTAAACTGTACCATCTGAACAAGCATCTGTTATTGAATTAGACAGGAGTAAGAATTTTAGTAATACAGCACATTTCTCATCACCATCATCCAGGGGTTCTCAAAAGGTGTTTGGGACCCCCAACGTGTATTATGGCTCCATTTTAATTAGGTTGCTAGGGCTGGCTTAGCCTTCTTGTAGCCTGGGGCTAAAGCCAAAGCACAAGCCCGGGGCTGCGGGGCTCAAGTTACAGGCTCCTTGCCTATGGCTGACAGCTTTGGCCTTTGCCCTTCCCTCCACACTAGGGGCAGAGAGGCTCAGGCTTTGGCCTTCCCCCACTAGGGCGGTGGAGCTTGGGTGGGCTCAGGCTTCAGTCCCCCTTCCTGGGATGGTATAGTAGTTTTTGTTGTCAGAAGTGGGTTTGAGAACTCCTGCCATAGTCCCATTACAATTGTAACCAACGGTGCCCTCGCTGGCTATGTATACATTTCTCTACAGGACCGTATCCCCCTGTTGATTTCTTAAAATTGTAACCCAAGGGCATAGCCCAGAAACAAGCCACAATTTGTTTCCTTTTCCCTCTTATTTCTAGAAGTCAGTAATTTGCTTCGGGCCTAATAGCAGCAGCAAACTAGTGACTCTTGCTGGCTCAGCTCCACTGACACACTTGCTGGAAGGGCCAGGCCAACTCTCTGCCCATTCCTCTCCCTTCCACAGCCATCTGCAAAGGGAAGGGAATGTGTGCACACTACCCCTTATGCTTTCATGCCTCAACTCAAGATCTGGGTAGC
Organism: Pelodiscus sinensis; assembly: GCF_052426305.1. Lineage (NCBI taxonomy): Eukaryota > Metazoa > Chordata > Testudines > Trionychidae > Pelodiscus > Pelodiscus sinensis. The sequence goes on from NC_143053.1 coordinate 83,988,961, forward strand.
TTGTGTAGTTTAAGGAAGTTATACAGGTGCTTTCAAACACACCTCTTTAGGTTTCTGTATGTCAAGGTTATAATTTAGCCTCTTACACAAAGAAAAGTTTATTTTAATTTTCCACCATAGGCTGTAGGATTTTGTGGTAGATTCTTAACTAAGAAACACCTGGCTCCAGAGAGAGCACAGAAAACAAGAAAAACACCATTTCTAAATATATTTAAATTAAATACTCCACTCAGTACATTTATTTTATTTGTACGAAAATAAATACAACTTTCATTACTGCATTGCAAGTGCAACTGGATTGGGGGAGGGAGGGAAGAAAGTTTAGGGAGGAAAAAAGGGTTACCTTGAAGCCACCTGCCTATTTTGTACTAGTTAGAAATACTAGTCAAATACTGAAAACAGTTTGTAAATGTGTTCGTATTTCACATGGCTGACCTGTTTGTACCCTTTTTATTTGTTAATAGCCACAAAAGTGGGGGTTTGTTAACATGTGTGCTTGGGAAATAATTGCTGTTTGTAGATTATTTCACCTGAGTGACATGCAATTGACTTGTACCAGGATGTAAATGCTCCAGTATTTTCAACATCCTGTAAAACCCCCCAAAACATATGCTATCCTTAAAAGAAAAAAAACAATGGGCTGACTGAGTCTTCAGGAAGACAGTGGCTCATGGCTCTCGAATGACATTTATGAGCTCAATTCAATTATGAAAAATTGTATTTGCTATCAATTTTTCTCATTATTTGCACAAAGTCAGAAACTAGTCATTGCCAGTATGAAAAGAATTAAAAAAGACACCTTCCTCTTATCCTGCTGTGCTGCGTCATAGTGCTGTCTATTTCATTTAGGACTCCATTCAGTGGGACTATAGAAACAAGTGAAAATTATCTATGGCAGAAAATTCATGGACTTACTAACAAGCCAGGGCAAAAAAATTACAATAAATATGATTAAATGCTAGTTATCCTCAAACAATGCTGACCTAAGATTGATTTTCTTTGCCATGAGCTGTAAAAATCCTCCCTTGGCTCTGACACTAAATATTGCATAAAGATCATCACCTGCTTTAAATATAAAGTACATGCACTGATCCTCCCCAGCTGAATCCTACATGAAGCTATTCTTACTTTCAGATTACTGATAAATCTTAGCACTGAAAGTAATTGTGTCATTCTATAAATATCTGTACTCTACCAAAGTATACTCAGCTGCACCTTAGGGCATACATCATCTTCTCCCTTCAGCCTCTGTCCCTCTTTTTTCAAAGACTAGTGAATAAACCTTCATAGAATAGATGAAACAAAGCCCAAAAATGCTAAAAATTTTGTATGCAAAACCCACTGGTGGAGACTATCACAGAATTGAAGTACAGAGGATGAGGTTCTCAAACTGGGCCCTTACTGTTGAGTTTCAAAGGTGCAATGGGAAGATCTGAAAGACAACTGTCTAACAATACATGACAATATGCTGATTATAAAATAAAATATTGCTGAGGGCGAAAAACGTCACCATCGTCTTCTACTGGTAAACATTCAGCAGAACCATATTAAATGAGGTATATATTGTAATCAAATTGCAATCATTAAGTCAGAAAGACTGGAGAGGGAAAGATAAATATGGAAGGTCTCTTTTAAAGTGAAAATAGCTCAGGAAAAGTACAGTAGCACTGGGAGAACCAAACCCTGGTCATATAGATTATATAAAGCAATACAGTCAATCATAAGATGGCTTTCTGAAAGTCAGAAGCATTAGTGTCCACAGATCACTCAGCTGAAGCAAAAGAGCAAGTGCCTACAGAGTGGAGGCTGAGGTAGGATCCTGCTTCCATTACCATTTAGGGATAAAAATGCTCAGGAAACTTCTTATGGAAAATGAAATTTTCATCTAAAAAATAGCACCGGAGAGCTTTTCTTTAAGGAAACAATCAGCTATACTTTATATTGCTCGCAGAAACAATACAGGCACCCTTAGAAAAATGTCAAAGCATTCCGCAGAGGTGTCTGTGATTTTTCTTTCTCTCCTCCTGACAATCTCCATGTGCAAAGCACATGCTGTATTTGCTGCAAACAAACATTATTTCCTAACTTTGAATTTTGCTTGAAAGGTATTATCTATTAATTGATGCAAGAATCAATGTGTTAAATATGCAGTGATAGGACGTCAGATCTTTGCTTGCTGCACTATGATTATTTATGAATGAGCACCTAAGGACACAGTCAATCACTGATAAAACTCTTACCTAATCCTCACACTCAATACTTCAAAACACCATGAAGTAAACTGTTTTTCACTACAGTTATACTCAGAGAACTGTCTGTCTAAACAATTCCCTCTTTTCTCTTGTGAACCTTCAGGGTTTCATAAGTCAAGATCTGCATATATTATTTGTACTAATAAAAGCTACACTATATTTTCAGTCTATTTTTTTCTCATAAGAACAATTGTAAGCAATACTGTAGAGCATGTAAATGATGCATGGCCCAGATTAGAGGTGAACTCAACAGGGACACACTGAGCCACTATGCATCATTAGTGCTTCTGAATAGCTTGATTACTCTACTAGCAAATTCCATGAGCTGTAATTGCTCGTGCAATATTTTCTCAGGAGTTTCGGACAGGTTGCATCTGTGTGGTAAAGATCTTGTACAACTCCATTCATTTGCCTTCCCATGAGAGATTGCAGGGGCCAGATTCCCAGGACTGCTCAGAGGTGATTTAACAGCACAGACAACTTGAAACTCAGCCTAAGCTGATATTTAGGAATTGCCACTTCCAAGGGGAATCACTATACTGCACTGGGCTGCTGAAGTAACTCTATAGCCACCTCTACAAAACAGTATAGATGTCTATTCCCACTTACCAGAATAGTGCACCTTTTGGGACTGTAAATTTAGAGCAGACCAAGGCTCCTCTAAAATTTAATTTGGAATTCCATTAGAATTTAGCAGCCCCAGACTATGCAGCTGACATGCCACTTTCCCACACATGACCCTTTATGGCCCCCAACTACAGCGGGTGAAAAAATGCCTGGTCTTCAACATTTGGTTCCATATAGACATCTTTATCTAGAACCTCTGCATGCATTCTGCCACGCAGACAGACAACAATGAGGTCCCCTAGTCACCGTAAAATATTTCTTTAATAACCCCCCCCCCCATGCTTGTGCACAGATGATATTGGACTGTGTTTTGTATACCTTTTAATAGGAAGGCTTTTCTTCTCTGCAATCCTTATCCTCCCCCTCCCCCCCGACTTATCCACATCTCCTCTATGGACTAGATGGGAGGATTTTCTCGCTCTCTAGATTGGGAAAGCTTCTTTACAAGGTTGACCACTCCACAGGCAGCCAATAGGTGTCCGGCAAAATACAACCACTAATTAATGTTCATCATTCGATTTTTAAAGACATAGCACTACCCTAACAGACTCACAATCACATAAAATGTAGCAACAGAAATACTTCTTGTCCATGGACATTACAAAAGTACCAGGATCCACTTGTAAGAACTGGATTTTTTCCTGGTGTCCTTTAGGCAAAATTTCCCTTCCTTCCATCGTTCACTAGGCTGTGTGGTGATTTGTTGATATGTGCTGCATGAATATAATTATAATATGCTTTTCTAGTCTTTCGGGCAAAAGCACTTCAGTAAATGTAAAGGTTTTTAATCACTCACTACTTCTGCAGATGTACAACAAACACCAAAGAAATAAAGCAGGCTCAAGTGAGGCATCAGACAGCATCACTATACGCTTGTAAAAGATCATAATTTGTTAGACATGATAAATAAGTTCTTCCATAACATTTTCAAGTCATTATGGTGGATTTGAGGATTTCAAATTTAACTCTCTTTTTAGTCCGCTCTTTGAAAAGTTATCTATCTTTGAGATAATTTGTTTATTATTTCAACTGTGTATAGTGCTAAGAATATTTTAAAGGCTTCTAGGAAAGTGAATAAAAACACAGCCAATAAAGTTAGCTGCTGTAGAAAATCATACATCATTCAAAATGTGAAAGTACCAGAAAAGATTTTAGGATCATTCCAAAGGAGAGATGTCCTGACAGAAATATTGCACAGTAATATTATGTCTATGCACAACGAAAGAGAAAAATCAAACAAAATCAACTGTAGTTTTTTTAGCTGAATTTTATTAAGACACAAGCATGTGTTTGAAGTAGCGATAAAAAAAATCCAGAATTTTGAGAGGAACGCCAGATTTTCTGTGTTTTTTTATTTCTCATTCTTCATGCTCACTGCTTTCCTATAGCATTGCTTTCTCTAATAAGATGCTGCAGGCAATGCAATGGGTAGCAGTGGAAAACATGCATTTGACAATCGTTATTTTCTTGGGGAAGCAGCATTGCAACTTCCATTTTCAATGCAGACAAGTTGTCTGAAAAGGCTGAAAAATTCCTTAGGGAGATCTTTCCCTTTGGAGTTTATCATAATACAGTCCCACATCTTGGTACACTGAATCCATCTTATCTGTGACTAATTACAGGCAGTCCCCGGGTTACGTACAAGATAGGGACTGTAGGTTTGTTCTTAAGCTGAATTTGTATGTAAGTCAGAACTGGTACATATTGTAGGGGAAACTCTAGCCAAACATTTCTCCAGAGCTCAGTTTTATTCTCCCACACCTCACTTCCCTCAGTCCTTTATTCTCAAGCTGAGATGTCTGCTGAGAAAACCCGCGGAGGACGTGGGCGGCGGGACCGCGGCGCGTCTCGGCGGTCTGCTGGGGGGAGGGGCGCAGCTAGTGTGGGGTTGCCTCACCCCGTTTGTAAGTAGGGATCCGATGTAAGTCGGATCCATGTAACCCGGGGACTGCCTGTACTTCAAAATGTAAAAAGATTTGATGCCAGAAAGAATGACTATTACATCATACATCTTAGGGGCTATTATTACATTCAAAATAAAGCAAATTATGAAGATGAAACAAAAGGCATCATCTCTCTTTTTACAAGAATATAGAAAATAAGGCAGGAGTTTTGAACAGAATAATAAATGTTACTATAAAAAGACTTTAGATTTTCATATATCAGCAGAGATTTCTGGCTGGAGGTCAAAGATATCATGCCACTAAAACTTAATAAATGCAAAGTTCTGTTTTCATTCTTGCTATGCTTTAGTTCCATTTTAGAATACTAATAGAACAAAAATCAGTGCATTACTAGTCATCCTTATAATTCTCAAGTGGTCAAGTAGCAATTATTAAGTTTTAAATCATGTGGGACCAAATTTTGTCAGGTTATTCTTCATGAACAATGCTTTATTATGCAAACAGTCAAACACCGATTGATTAAACTACTAAGGCTGGCAGAATTAGACTTGATTTTTAGCATTCTGTCTTGTAAAACTACCTCAAACAAGCTACAATTGCCTAGAAATGCTCTCTCTGTCATGTCTTGTTACTTAATTCAAGTCACTCTCAGGAATGCACTGTTACAGCCTAGGGTTTATCAGCATTTCTTGTATACATCACAAAAATCACAGCTGACATGGTAGCATAGAACACCCTCAATCATCTAGTCTAAAACCCAAAGGAGGCTATTTTAATTCATTTTTACTGAAATTTAGTGTACATGCTTGTCAGACTGGAATCTGATTTTTATTTAGTATTAGCACTGTATAGATATATGGTTTTCCTTTCTTCTAAGTAGCTTGTCACATTTTAACAAAAAGAAAACAAAAATAAAAGACATTGCATATACATAGCTGAGTATATGTTATGTCAGACAGCTCTCTCATACTTGACTTGTGTATTGAAACATCTGATTCATAAAGAATCGTTTTTAAATTATCTACAAACAGTTCTTGTTCACTTAAGGTGATAAATTCCACTTTTTTTCCCCCGGAGTTCACCTAAGTTCCTGGAAACAACCACCACTCTCACCCCTACCAGCCACTCCCCCTCTGTAAGAAAGAAAACATTTTGCAAAGATATGACCATATGTATTAAGGCCCTGATTCATGAAAGCATATGCTTAATTTTATCTCCATTGGTGTATACACATGCTTGAATACTAACCAATGGATTGGGAAATAACTTCCTTGGCACTTCCAAGCTCGAACTAAGTTCCACATATTAATATCACCACATCATGGATTTGACATTACACATCCCCACTATGTTTATTGTGTATCAAAAGTGTTCTCGGGAGCCTCAGTTACACTTGTCAAAAAGTAGCATGTATAACACTTCAGAGCTAACCTCAATACAATAAAACTCCAGTGGTCCGGCATCCAATGGTCCAGCACTCCTGATGGTCTGGCACCATCTGGAACCCGGAAGTGGTCCAGGCAGCCAGACAATTGGAGCTGCTCTGCCCCTGGCTTCCCCGATTCAGCCGCTGCTGAAACTGACCAGCGGCTGACTTGGGGAAGTCTGCGGCAGAGCAGCTGGGGTGCTGACCGGTTGGTCCCACAGCGTCAAGGGGCGCATCCCCCCCACTCCACCCCAGAGCCCTCATAGCCCCCCCTTCCTATAGTCCGGCATATCTGATAATCCGGCACCCCCTGGATCCTAAAGGTGCCGGATTATCGGAAGTTTACTGTATACCTTCAGATTTGGTAAGTCAGCAAAACACAATGTATGACAACCAAAATGACTTCATTTAAAATTAACAATCAGTAGGCCAGGAGGGAGGCATGTATTCAGAGATTTAAATACCACATCACCATGCTGCTGCTGCTGAGGAAATAAAAGCAAACAGTCACTGTTTATGCAAAATCCTATAATATGCACAACATTCAGATATATAACCAGGACCATGCCAAGAATACATCGGGTCCAAAAGTTAAAATTAACAAGAAAATAAAATATATTCCCCTATGCCATACAGAAGAAAGCAGATGTTAAGTAATTCAATCATTCTATAGATAGTCCAGAGGGGGAGGGGGGCGGGAGGAAAGCACTTTCCCAAACCCACAGCAGTATTAAGGAAGGGGATTCAGTAGGCTGAATTTCCTAGTTCATTGTAGACACTCAAATAAAGATGAAACTAAGATCGGGGCGGGGAAACTTAAGGCCAGGGGCCAGACCAGGAACCTAAGGCTTGGGAGCTGGATCTGTCCCCAGCTTGCCTGGATCTGCCCCTCAACATCAGGGATCCAACACTGATGCTCCATCCCTGAGGCCACCCTGCAGTCCTCCCTCACACTATTGCTGGCTGGGGAAACAGCAGTGCAGCAAAAGCACTGCATTTCCCCCCCGCCACTCCAATTGGCTATACTCACGGCCAATAGGAGCAGGAGGGGGTGGTGCTTAGGAGCAGCAGGAGACAAGAAGCTATGTGCATCCCCAAGGAGTTGAACCGGGTAAACACACCCCCATTGCCCACAGACTCCACACTCTGCTCCTGCACCACCTTCACTCCTGCACTCGCACTTTGCTTCTGCACCGCACCCCCACCCAAACCCTCCACTTCATTTCTGCATCCACCGTCCCACTGAGACCTCCAACTCCAATCCCCAGCTCATTCCTGCACCCTACCACTCTCCCAGACCCACCAACTCCAACCCACTCCTGTATGCTCGATCCCACCCAGACCCCACACCCCAAACCCACTTCTCAGCAGCCCCCTCCCCCACACTGAACCCCTCATTTTTGGCCCCACCTAAAATCTACTAGCCTGACGCCCCCCGCCACCGCCACAGCTCTGACATGCTAAAGGAATGTGGGAAGTGTCTTTCTGCTTCTCAGTCAGGGGCCACATTAGTGAGGTGTTTTTCTTACTTCTAATTTTTTGTGACCCGAGATTGGTTTTTCTATGGGTTAGCAGACCCTGATCCCAAAAAGGTTCTCTACCCCGATCTAGATTTCAAAGATCCCAAAGTTTGTAAGGTTCTGAATCCAAGATTTTGCCCAGCTCTACTCCAGAATCTTCACATTATTGCAAAGTGGTTATTTTATTTTCAGTAGAAGCCCATTTTGTTCTCAGCCCTCTGTATATCCATCTTTGCAATAACAGCATCACAGAATTTGAAAGTGTCTGGATTATGTGATAACCACCCACCCTTTCTTCTACAATATTTTACTGTTATTAGATCGGAATCCACAAGAGAAGCTTCTGCAAAAATATAGTTGGCAGCTTAGCAATCATTTCTGAAACGGAGTTTACAAAACCATGTTGAGAAAGTTGGACGGCCTCAATAACTGCAAATACTGACTAGAAAGAAGTCCTTTGCTAGATACTGAACATTTTCACCACATTCATATAAAGGATTTGAGCTTTAAAATTAAAGCTTACTTCATTGTGCTCTTTTCCAATATCAGTCAGCAAGCTCCTGGAAAGACTCCAGTTATGAAGGGTAAGAGCAAATACAATAAGGACATGACTATACAATAGACATCCTATATTTTTAACTTTCTTCTTAACAGAGGAACCAGCTCAGGTAAAGGTACATTCTCATGATGCTGATGCACAGAACAGTTTTCAAATGTCAAAGAATTCTCAATGAGTCCTGACAATAGGGAACACTATTGCTGAAAAGCTAAAATGTGGCTGAAGTAGGCACAAAGGACCCAGTCCTGCAAAGTGCTTAAGTAAGATAGGTGTAGGCAAACTGAAAAAAGTCTCTATAGATCAGCAGCAGTAGTACAGATTGCCTGGAACTCTCATACACAGAGTAAGAGAAATAAAGGAATAGTTTATCTGAACTAAACAAAAAAACACCAAGTTTTGTACTTAACATTTTGTTTGTAAGCATCTGCTCATTATAGATTAAGAGAGTAACAGATTCCTAGATTCCAGATTCTTAAGGGACTACTGTGATCATATAGTCTAGACTTTTGTGTAACAGGTCATATAATTTCCACAAAATAATTCCTTTTGAACAATAGCACATCATTTAAAAATTATCCAATCTTGATTTAAAAATGGCTAGTGATTGAGAATCCATCACAACCCTGGGTAAATAGTTTTAATGATTCATTACCCCTCACTGTTAAAAATTTACAAGTAAATTGTCATGGGAAGGTCCTCATGGATTGTTAGCTGCTTAAAAGACAGGAAACAAACAGTAGGAATAAACAGTCATTTTTCAGACTGGAGAGAGGTGGTATGCCCCAAGGCTCTATACTGGGACCAATCCTATTCACCGTACTCATAAATGATCTGGAGAAAGCGGTGATCAGTGAGATGGAAAAATTTATAAATGATACAAAAGTGCTCAAAGTAGTTCAGTCCAAAGCAGACTGTGAAGAGCTTTAAAATGATCTCACAAAACTAGGGAACAAAATGGCAAATAAAATTCAATGTTCATAAATACAAAATAATACATATTAGAAAACATTATCTCAACTATACATATAAAATGATGGGGACTCAATTAGCTGTTACCACTCAAGAGAGTTCTTGGAGTTAGTGGCTAATTCTTTGTAAACATCCACTGAATGTGCAGTGGCAGTTAAAAAAGCAAACAGTGTTGAGAATCATTAAAAAATAGATACATACTAAAACAGAAAATATCATATTGCCGCTACATAAAAGCACGGTACACCCACATCTTGAATACTGTGTGCAGATGTGGGTCATCTCATCTCAAAAAAGTTATTTTGGCATCGGAAAAAGTTCAGAAAAGGGCAATAAAATTGATTAGGGGTATGGAATGGCTGCCATATGAGGAGAGGTTAATAAGACTGGGACTTTTCGGCTTGTAAAAGAGGAGACTAATGGCATGACTACACTGGGGAGTCATTTCAAAATAACTCCCCTTATTTTAAAATAACAAGGTGAGTGTCCACAATATCAAGCCTGTTATTTGGAAATAACAGCTCCTACTTGTGAAGAGGAATAAGCTCATTTCGAAATAGCTATTTCAGGAGTTATTATTTCAAAATAACTTAATTTGAAATAACCTGGTAGTGTAGACATAGCCTATGGGGGGGATATGATAGAGTTCTATGAAATCATGACTGGTGTGGAGAAAGTAAATAAGCAAAGATTATTTACTCCTTCCCATAATGTAACAACTAGGAGTCACCAAATAAAATTAATTGGCAGAAGGTTTAAAACAAACCAAAGGAAGTATTTCTTCAAACAACACAACCTGTGGAACTCCTTGCCAGAGGTTGTTGTGAAGACCAGGACTTTAACAGGGTTCAAAAAAAGAACTAAATAAATTCATGGAGGATAGGTTCATCAATGGCTATTAGCCAGAATGGGCAGGAATAGTGTTGCTAGCCTCTGTTTATCAAGGTTGGAAGGGGCATCCGGGGATGAATCTCAAGCCTGTCCTGTCCATTCTTTCTGGAGGATCTGGTATTGGCCACTGCTGGAAGACAGAATACTGGGCTACATAGATCTTTGGTCTAACTCAGTATGACCATCCCTATGTATGCTTTATTTCCAGTCTGAATTTGTCATGCTTCAACTTCCAGCTGTCAGATCTTGTTATACCTTTGTCTGCTAGAGTCAAGTGTCCATCCAGCCATTTTTTCACCATCTTATTAAGCTAAATAGAGTCAGCTTCTTGCATCTATCACTATAAAGCGTGTTTTCTAATTGTTAAATCATTCTCAGGACTCTTCTCTGAACTCCTCTCCAATAGAGTCAACTTCTTCCTTGAATTGTTGAGACCATATCTAGATGCAGTATGCCAGCAGTAGTTGCACCAGTGCCAAATACAGAGGTAAAAAACACTTCCTGATTTGTCTAGTTATAATGTAAGTTCCTAGATGCAGGGGACATCTCTGACTCTATGCCTGTACAGTGTCTAGCATGATGGAAGCTTTAATCTCTGAACAGGACTTTATAGAAGCAGCTGTAATTCAAAATAACAATAGCGAACACCATTAAAGTCTCATATACACAAGTGCTAGAATTAGGGATGCTGGTGATGCCCCTGGACTGTATATTCCCATCATATACAGGACTTAAGAGTTTGGATTCCATTGCTCTCAGCATTCCCTTCTATACAAACTGTTCCAGTGCCCCTGCACATGTACTTCAAGTTTTTCATATGTCTAAGTACTTTGCTGGATTAAGACCATGACCTAGGATAGTTTTGCCAACAATGAGAGAGCACAGACTACAGCAGCCACTGCAAGGTAGACTCCCCTGATTCCTGTCTGCCAACCTTCAAGAATGTGAAGAAAAATGAAATGGGTTCACAGTAGACACACAGGAATGACTGAAGATTGCCTTATAATCAGCATTCTCTCTAATTTTCCCCACAGATATGAGAAATGAAGTTTGTTATGTGTACTGCCACCCCCATCACCTCCATATTGGTGCACATAACAAAAATTCATGTTCAGCGGGTGGGGTGGGGCTGAGTGTTGGGGCATGAGGGCTCCGACAGGGGTGTGTGTGTACAGGCTCAGGTAGGACCAGAATGAGGGATCTGGGATATAGGGTGGGAGGACTCAAGGCTGGAACTGAGGTTTGGGGGCATGCTGGCTCTGACCAGGGTTGCCGATGCAAGGACTGGGCTGAGATTAGGGATTTGGGGTGCAGAATGCCCCAGGGCTATGGCAGGCAGAGAAGATTCACCCCAGCTTTCCCCCTGCAGCAGAATCTGAGCTGGGGGTGGGGGAAGAGGCACCTATCTCCATTGCAGCAGCTCCAAGGCTGGGACCACAGTATATAGGTGCCCCAGCCACAGCAGTTTTGTCCCTAGTAGGTTTGCAACTGAAAGAAGGGCCCTTCTCCCCAGCTGTGGCAGGACTGTGCGGATTGTGGCTGGGGGAGGGGCATCCTTTCCCTGCCCTCTCGGGTTCCCTAAGCACCTGCATGGCTAGAAATAGATTACAGTACAGCTGCACAGCTGACAGGGAATTTAGTTTATAAACTGAGATCACAATCTATTTAGCTTAACAAAGAGAAGGTGAAGAGGTGTCTCGATCACAGTTTAACTGTGTGCTTGGGGAGCAAACACTTGTCTATTTATAATGTAAGTTGTTAGTTGCAGGGAACATCTCTGACTCTGTGCTTGTACGGCATCTAGCCTTATGCCTTCCATCTCTGAACAGAGTTTTTACAGAAGAAGCTGTAATTCAAAACAACAACAAAGAACACTATTTGCTGTTGAAGGAAGCAGACAAAGATAACAAGCTCTGATGGCTGGAATTTGAGGCTAGACATATTTAGACTAGAAAAGCACAATGTCTTAGCAATGAGGGACAGTTAATTAACCGTTGAAACAATTCACCAAGGAATATCCAGTGCAATTCATCACTAGAATTTTAAAAAATCATTTAATTGATTGTGAATAGTGTTTTGCACTATCAGAATAGCTCTGAGAGAATTAATTTGTACAGAGTCTGAGCTGCATTCAAAAGGTCAGGTTGGGAGGGTATTTGTTCGGAACAAATGAGTAAAGAAAAAAAACCTTTCTGAAAAGGCTATTGTATCATTGTGCTGAACTGCAGTACAAATAGAGTTGCTAATCTACTTTTCAATTAGTTTTATCTCATTATATCCCCTCCAACTTCAATTTCCAACTACTTTGCTACATTTGTGTTTCATTAATACAGAGGGAGTAAATGGGGGTGATTTAATTATTAATTACAAGACAGGTGATGTACAAAGAATTGCACAAAGTAGTAGATCTTCATTAGTTTATTAAATGCCTTTCATTGAAGAATCCTACAGTAGGGCCAATGGTTAGAAATTTTTTTCTAATAGATATTTTTTTTACTAATATATTATGGGCTATAGGAGTGCCACATCCACAGTGCTTAATGCTTCACCAGATGTTTATTTTGTTTTGCTATGTTTAGTGGCTACAACAGATTACAAAGCAATCTCAGTAGGAACAAATTAAGTAATAACATAATTACAGATGAGACAAAATGGCCAAATATAGCCAATGCACCTATTACAATTAAATTCTCTTAAAATGGATTCTGTTGAGAACAGCTATTAAAAATACTGCTATTAATATTTTTTAAAGTAAGTTTTTGATAATAGGAATAAGACCAAAAAGAACCAATTTCATTATCGTTGTTTATATTCATTCTGCTGAAACTTAGTCTGGTTTTTTGTCCTGATTGTTTAGCCTAGAGGTTGGCAACCTTTCAAAGAAGAAGAGCCATTTTTTGTTTTTGTCTTTGACCAAAATATCTTGAGAGTCATATTACACACACAGTCAGCAGGTGTACAGCAAATGACAAACAAATTCTGAGAAACAAAATAGGTGACGGCATAAACTGGCTTCAGAGGGAGTTTGGTGCAGGAGGGAGCTCTGAGCTGGTGCTGTGTTGAGCTGCAGGAGAGGGTGAGAGGAGTGGTTCCTGGCAGGATGTTTGGTACAGACAGGGGGTTCTGACCTGGGCCAGGAGAGATGGCGCAAGGTGTAGGCTCTGGCTGGGAGGTTCTTACCACAGGTGGCTCCCAGCCAGGGGAGCAGCAGGGCTCAGGCACATCTCTGCATGCCTCTTGGGAGGAGAGGGACAGCAGGTCTCTGTGCACTGCCCACATGTACAAATATTCCCCTGAAGTGCCCACTGGCCAGCTCCCAGCCAGTGGGAACTGTGAGGACAGTGCTTGGGGAGGGATCAGTGCACAGATCCATCTCCCCTTCCCAGAGATGTACCAGCAGTCAGCCACTGGAAGCAGCATGGGATCATGGGAGGTGGGCAGCCAGCCTGAGCCCTGGATAAAGAAGTGAATGAAGTAAATTTGTTGCCCACAAGTGGGCAGCTGATAGGGTTGCCAGGTGATTGAACCAAAAATACTGAACACTCCCCCCCGCCCCCCAAAAAAATGGAGAAAAAATTCTGAGGGGAAAAAAAGGGGGGGGGGGGAGACTAAAGTTGTTGAGCAAAAAAAAAAAAAGAACTCCAACACTTATTAAACAAAAAATTAAATAAAAAAAATAAAACAGCATGCCCCTTTCAGAGTGAATGCAGAGTTAGAATAGGAATAGGCAAAGAGGAGAGGTTGAGCACTAAGACCCAGGAAAGGCATTGCTTCCCCTTGGTCTTTAGGCTTTTTGCCGGTGGCCATTTTGTGTTCTTGTTCAAGCCAGAACTTAGCTTCCCTGCGGAACCAGGAAAGCATGGGGTCTGCGGGCGGGGGGTGTCAGGGTCCGGGGGGAGAGGGGAAGCTGGGGGCTGGGCCCGGTCCCAGGCGCTAGGGTTGCCAAGTGTCTGGTATTTTCACCTCCTGGCTACGGAAAAAAAAAAAAATCAGAAAATACCAGACATTTCAGGTTTCTGGTATTTTCTGAATTTTTTTTTTAACCAGACAGGAGGTGACAATACCGGACTGTCCAGGTCAGTACCGGACATCTGGCAACCCTAACAGCTGAAGAGCAGCTTTGGAGTCACAGGTTGCTGACCCCTGTTTTAGCCAATACAAATTGTTATTTGCGACTTTCCACATCCCCTCCTCAGAAAACACCCTCTCTGGAAAACTAATCATCTCCTACATTAACACCTGTATGTAGCAAAAAGAAATATTAATTTATATCCTGAAACTGGGACTCTGCAAAATCCTTGTTCATTCTCTCCCCTTGGTGTCTTTTTGAACTTATTTAAAAACAAAAAACAAAAAAAGTTTTGCTTCAATAACCAAGTGTCAGGGTCATGCTTTGCAACCAGATCAGAAAGGCAAAATGAAAACTAGTCATTATATAAAAAAAAACCCAAGAGTCCATAATGTAATATTTTGTTATATTGGTATCTCTTCCTGTGACTTATAAAATACAATCTTAGGACCCAAAAATCTAGATTGGTGTTCAGAGATTGCAAACTTCTCTTTCAAAGGTATAGAGGCGGGGGTGGGGAAGGAGAAAAGAAGAAATGGCCCAAACAAGATCTTCCTATACAATGGCAGCCCTAAAGATCTTAAACCAGAAATGTTCTTATTTCAAAATCCTTCTGAAAGCTGATCTTTTGGGGTATGTCTACACTACAGCGCTAATTCGAACTAACTTAGTTCGAATTAGTTCATTCGAACTAAGCTAATTCGAACTAACGCAACCAGACTAAAAAACTAGTTCGAATTAGCGTTTTGCTAATTCAAACTAGCACGTCCACATTAAGTGGACCCTGAACCGGGGTTAAGGATGGCCGGAAGCAGTGCCGGCAGGGCATCAGATGAGGACTTAGAGCGTGGAGCTGCTGTCTCAGGCTAGCCGAGGGCTGTGCGTAAAAGGACCCGACCCCCACCCTGGACAGACAGTTCTCAGGGGTGCCCCGCTTGCAAAGCAGTCCTGGCTTGGAGTGCCCTGAGTGCCCACACTGGGCACATCACAGCACTCAGCCATCAGACCGGCTGCACTTGCCGCAGGCTGCCATCTGGGGAGAGGGGGCAATTGAGGGGCTGCAGGAGATCTTCCACCCCCAGAAGCCCGCAGAGCCAGCCCAGTCCTCCCCATCGGGGGCTCGTACCCCATTCCTCCCTCACCTCCTTCCACTTACCCTTCCCTAGCCCCCCTTCCTGATGTACAAAATAAAGAAAATGTGTGGTCAAAAATAGAATCTCTCTTTATTGAACAAAACTCGGGGAGACTGGGAAAAGGAGGTGGGAGAGGGGAAGAGAGAGGGTGGGAGAGGGGAGGGCAACTAAAATGATCAAAGGTTTGGAAGAGGTCCCATATGAAGAGAGGCTAAAGAGACTGGGACTTTTCAGTTTAGAAAAGAGGAGACTGAGGGGGGATAGGATAGAGGTCTATAAAAGCATGAGTGGGGTGGAGAGGGTGCATACAGAAAAGTTCTTCATTAGTTCCCATAATAGAAGAACTAGAGGACACCAAAGAAAAGGAATGGGTAGCAGGCTTCAAACTAGTAACAGAAAGTTGTCCTTCACAAAGCAAAGAGTCAACCTGTGGAACTCCTTGCTGCAGGAGGCTGTGAAGGCTACAACTAGAACAGAGTTTAAAGAGAAGTGAGATCAAGTCATGGAGGTTGGGTCCATGGAGTGGTATTAACCAGGGGGTAGGAGTGGTGTCCCTGCCCAAAGTTTGTGGAAGGCTGGAGAGGGATGGCATGAGACAAATGGCTTGGTCACTGTCTTCGGTCCATCCCCTCCAGGGTCCCTAGGGTTGGCTGCTGTCGGCAGACAGGCTACTGGGCTAGATGGACCTTTGGTCTGACCCAGGACGGCCATTGTAAGCTCAGGGCTCAGGGTCGGGGGTCTCAGTGGACCACCTTGATTTTCATGCACACCTGCTCCTGGGTGGCCAGGCTGGCAGCTCTCCTGCCCTAGACAGCCACTTTCCTGTGCCTAGGCACTAGATCAGGCGGGTGCCTGCCTCTTGCGGTCCCGGGCAAGCTCCCGGGAGCTGCCAGCCTGGTCCCGGGAAGAGGGGGAGGGCTGGGGGGCATCGGGTGGCTGGCTCGAGCCGTGCCAGGTGCAGGGTCTGCTAGCTGGGTGCTGGCAGGCTTGCACCTGGCATGGGCATCGTAGCCAGCCGTGCCCCTTTAAGCTGGTGACCCCAGAATGGAGCATTCCTTGCAGAGAATCTCAGCATCTGTGCTGATGAGGGTATTTGATCTGAAGCAATAATTGTGGCAGTACAACAGACACAGCAAGTCCCTAGGCACAGCAAAAGCCCCTGGCATAGTCAGTATGGATATGGATGACTTCACCTCAGTGATTTAGGAGGATTGCTCCATTGAGACTGGAGGTAGTCAATCTTGCTAGTCCTTGGGAGAACTGATACAGGGAGACCTGAGACGACATTGCATGAGATAGTACCTGGGAGCAGCAAGTCGAAGGGCTCACTCTTCCATCAGTACCAGAACAGCCTTCTGTACAGGCGTCTTGCACTCTGTACTCTGAAGAGCCCAGTGCAACTTCTTTTTGCGTTTCTGGGGCTAGAACCATTCTGAAGACTTGGGCTTAAGTGAAGACAGTTCCAGTAACAGACCTCCCACAGCTCCTGTGCAGAAAAGCTGGGGGAAGCACTTTGGGAAGGAATCAAAGAACTTCCCTTGGATGACTAAGGGGGTTCCAACTCCTGTCTAAGGGCAGCCTCACCGAAAATATAATGGAGATGTTCCTCCTCCTACTTTATTCTCCTGGTCTTGATTCTATGACAACTAGGCTAATGGACAAACTGACCTATCATACAGTCCTCCCTCAAATACCTGAGACAGTACAACTGAGGGTCACTGATTGGCACAGCCTCTTTGCAGCCTGAGTAAATCTGAAACCTATGGATGGTGATAAGACTCCCCCAGTAGTAGGTGGGACATAATGGCCCTTCTGACTTCAAAAAAATTACTAAGAACTAAAGTCTGAAATACATTTTTTTTTAAAAAGAATGTTTTTATAAATGTAAGCATCAAGTGACTAAAAAAAGTACCACTAGATAAACCGAATGGGTGCTATACTTTTTGTTCACACTTCTCTGTAGGGTCATGGACTTTTGCAAGATCTCAAAGAACAACTATCAGAATTTTTTATTAGATTGATGAAAGTGATCCATGTGAGACTTGTCACAAGGACATTAAAAAGCTGCTTCTTAAAAAAAGAATCAAACCTGACAAATTACTACTCTTTAAGGTTAGGGATTTCCTCTTCTGAGCACTAAGCAGAATAGGAGACCTACTTCACATTTCTGTTAACTGTTCCATATTGAAAGTAAGTACTGAATATAATTTTGGAACAATCAAAGAGCACCTGTCTACAGTTTCTTCCTTAGTGAAATTTTAGACTAAACTCTTCCTCATTTATTTCACAGGAAAGGTACTAATTATATCTATCACATTTTCAAGTAAAGCCATAGGCTATACATCAGTCAAACAGGAAACAAAATCGTTCCAAGAAATATTTTACTTTAATAACTGCTTTAAAATAGCTGGTAACATTTGCAAACTCTGTCATTACATTTATAACCAACAGTTAGCATCACTTGTGCTAATTTGTTTGTCAGATGAAAAAGTTCTGCTCTGCAACTAATAAGGTAAAACCACATTCTGTAACAACCCTAGGGTGTGTCTAGACTACATGGCTCCATTGACGGAGATTTAACTGCCGCTTCATTTACATAAAAATGGCTGCCACACTGTGCCGATCAGCTGTTTGGTGGCACAGCGCGGTAGTCTGGACGCTCCGCGGTCAACAAGGGAAGCCCTTGTCAACTGCCCTGTTATGCCTTGTTGACCGCAGAGCGTCCAGACTACCACGCTGTGCCGCCAAACAGCTGATCGGCACAGCACGGCAGCCATTTTGATGTAAATGAAGTGGCGATTATTTAAATCGGCGCTTCATTTCCCTATGTCTAGAAACCTAATCTACATGGCTCTGTCGACGGAGCCATGTAGTCTAGACATACCCCTAGAGTAAAGAGGAACAGAAATTAAATCCCTATTTTAAGACTGGCTGGACAAGCAAATAACATTAATATACTAATGAAAAGCTTTCCTAAATTATCATTTATTCACAGAATGAGCTTTTAATTTTAATTTTTGTTATTCAAACTCATAACACAACTTAGGTAATAAGATATTAGCATGCTATCTTTTTTACTATCCATGATCAGACTTTGCAAGTACCAGAGTACACTTGTTGCACACAAGCATCTTCCTCATTTTTAATATATAAAACTTCATATAGAGAGACCTATAATAAAGATAATATGTAGTTTAAATGCAGGATTAAATTGCAACTTTTCCCCTACACAACCTATTCCAAAGTGGAGGAAAAACAGTCAGAAATGTTTTTACAGAGACAATGTTTCACACCAGATGTTAAAATATGTTAAATAAAAGATAAATAAAATAAAAGAAGACACTCTAAAGGAGTCAGTGATGTGTTTATTTGCTGGAATGTAGTGAACAGGCAATCTTATCTGCTCACTCTTCATATATCATTGTCTCTCCTCTGTATTTTAAATGTACACTGTTAAAAAAATTGACAACTACTATAACATAATAGCCACGTATAGGTGTATGAACATCCCAACCTCTACCCATCCACCCTGGGAATTTCTTATTTGCCTAGATTCACTGAGGTTATGGATATAATAGGTTTTTTAAATATAACAAAAAAGGGACATAAATATTTTGGCACCAAAGAAATAGTTACTTTGTGTGTGATTAATCCATAAGAATAAACTATTCTTAATGAAATGGTCAAGAGCCAATCAGAACAAACTTTGTGTGACTGCATCTTAAAAAGATCTTCATAATAGCGAACATTTCCCACCCAAGATCCATCTCCTATGAGTTCAGATAATCAAAATAGCAAAACCATCTTAATAGGGTTTTGCTGACTACCACTGATTCCACTACAGGTTGGACCTCGCTCGTCCAGCACCTGACTGGCCCCAAACGATGGGATTTGCCAGACCAGGGAAGGTCCCTCACCTCCTGGCCTGTGCTGCCACTGGGCTAGGGCTCCAGCCTGCCTCTGCTGCTGCCCCAGCCCCCGGAGCTCTCTAGATGTCGCTGGCCCTGCTGCTGCCTGAGTGCCACAGCCAGACTTGCGCAGCCGGGGGCATAGCTCAGCAGCCGCCTGACTCTGCAGCTGGGGCTGCACAGCCAGGGCTGGGGCAGAGATCTGGGGCTGGAACTCTGTGGCCAGGGACAGAACTCCCTGCTGTGCCCCCTGTGCCCCTCCCCACACACAAACTGGGTAGCCGGTGTCCCCTAATGCGCTCCTGTCACCACTGCCACACCTCCTTGGCTCTGTGGTCCAGGAACAGCCATGGTCCGTGCCAGACCACAGATGTTGCTGGATCAGGGAGTCCCAGTTAAGGGAAGTACATGTACTCATGCAAATAGTTTTTAGGTCTGGTCAAAAGCAATATCAACTCCTCGACTGTGTCTAGACTGGAGGCATGATTTTCCGGAAAAACTTGCCAGCTGTCTACACTGGCCGCTTGAATTTCCGCAAAAGCACTGACTTCCTACTGTAAGAAATCAGTGCTTCTTGTGGAAATACTATGCTGCTCCCGTTCAGGCAAAAGTCCCTTTTGCACAAAGGTTTTGCACAAAAGGGCCAGTGTAGACAGCTGAGATTTGTTTTCCACAAAAAAGCCCCGATCGCAAAAATGGCAATCGGGGCTTTTTTGCAGAAAAGCGCATCTAGATTGGCACGGACGCTTTTCCGCAAAAAAGCGCTTTTGCGGAAAAGCGCCAGTGCCAATCTAGACGCTCTGTTCCGAAAATGCTTTTAACGGAAAACTTTTCCATTAAAAGCATTTCCGGAAAATCATGCCAGTCTAGACACAGCCCTGAAGTTAAGAATATTGGTCTCATTTCTTACCTACAGTATCATGTTTCTTTATAGATGTGGTGAAGCTGTGACAAGATTTTTCATGCCTCCCTTAAAGGGCCCTGCTCAGACTCCGCCAAAACTTTTCTCCCTTAAGCATTTGATGGAAACACTCATAGCTGAGCATATGAGCAAACATCTCCTTCTGTGCCCAGTTTATTTCTATAGATGTGCAAGGGCTGGAAGTTTCACTTCTTGAAGTAGTGCAGTTTCAAGTCCTCACTTTGAACCCAATCTGAAGCCCACTGAAGCCAACAGGAAACTTCTTGTTCACTTTACTGGGCATTATTCAGATGCTGTAACACACCACCTGAATGGTTACTTCTCTAGTTGTATCACACTATGTCAACATGCCTGCACTGGCCAATGGGAGCTTCAGAGTAAGCACTCGGAGCAGGGACAGTGCATAAAGACCTCCTGCCCTCCCTTAAGCCACAAAGACAATGTTGGCTGCTTCCAGAAATGGAGTGGAACAAGTAGGCAGGGAACCCGTCTTAGCCCCCTGTTGCACCACTAGAAAGTCACAATACTATCACCCTTACTTCAGAGCTTTGTGGCAAGAGAGCAGCAGCTGTTGGTTGAGCATCTGGCTCAGAAGGCAGCACTTTAGCAGCAGCAGTGCAGAAGTAAGGGTGGCTATACCATACCATGCCATCATTACTTCTGTGCTGCTGCTGATGGCAGCTCTACCTTCAAGGCTGGGCTCCTGGCTAGCAAGTGCCACACAAAAGTAAGGGTAGCAGTACCACAAACCCTCATACAATGATCTTGTGACCTGCCACAATTCCTTTTGGGGACAGGGCCCCTACCATTACAACACAGTGAAATGTCAGAATTAAAATCTAAAATCATGAAATGTATGACCATGACACTGACCAAAATGGACCATGAATTTGGTAAGACCCTATTTAAGACATTTGGTGTTGTTTCAAAATGTCCTCTATCTGGAATCATGAGACTAGGTGAATCTCTCATATTTTCATTTTTTTTTTAAATGAGAGCTGGAACATGGAAACCCTAAAGGGTCAAAACCCAAGACGCAAATAAATAGGATCCAGAATTTGTTTTTTAAAATCACATGGTTTTTAATCCAAATTTATTATTGAGGAAGGGTCTCACTCATACTTGTTGTTGCTTGAGTCTACCACTGCTAAATCAGGGATAAGTTAACACAACAGGGGTAAGTTTCTCTCAGAAACTCTCACCATGGCCTTAGCCAACAAGCAGTTATAGGAATCAGAAAGGGTCTGACTGCAACTTTTGCCATGAGAATGCACACTCACAAATGGATTGTGTCCAAGACTGCAGTGGTGACCCACAATTACACACCAATACATGGAATGTTACTACTGGCATGGGGTTAGGGTTTTTTTGGTATCTATTCCCCAGCCTCCCTGGCCACTTTCTCGTGTCAGGAGGAGAGAGGTACATCTCTGGCACAACTTCTGCGCTCCAAAGAGCAGCAATGTGAGAAGCCTAATGCAGGTTGTAGAAGGAAAGGGCATGTGAGGGTGAAGTGCCTACTTCCTTCTGTTCCCTTGTGAGGCAGCATAGGACCAGAGCAATATCTGGCCCAAAATAACCTGTTGTTGAACAATAAATACATTCAAATAAATGACAAACAGAAAGAGATGCTGAACTCTCCAGTGCCCTATTTACTGGGATGTGTCCACTCAGCTCTATTCATAACCATAGATCACAACTATTCACACTTTTCGGCATGTTGAGGGCCTCTCTGGACTTTGGTAAGGAGAACTCCCTCCTGCTCAGCAGTCTGGAATTCAGACTGCATTAGAGCTATGCACTGCTCTTTGGAGTGTTTCTCTTTTTCTCTGGTAAAGTTTTCATGTGGACTGGTAAAAAAAATCTTTGGATGCTCTCTCTTTTCAGAATCAGGAGCAAAGACTGAAAACACAGTCTAAAAACTGCAGTCTAAACAAAACAGACTTATAGGAGTGTTGCCTTCTTGAGATGCAGATCAGCTTCTGATCTTTTACCCAGTCCTAACCCAATGCTCTTAGATTGCTCCAGTGGGCTCCCTGAAAGGCTGACACGGTTCCCCTGTTTCATGTTCCAGCTGGTTAGTCCTTAACTCCCTATCCTGGAGCCCTGACCTGCAGCCCCACCTGCAGCTTTCTAACCACTATCTAGCTCCTGCCTCTCCTAACACCACCTGGACACCACCTTACCATATACCATATGACAAAATTCCTACCCTTGCACAGAAGTGTATATTTATTGCACTCCTGGAAATATGGTTTGGACAGATGCTGCTACAGACAGAGCAGAGCAAATAATGAAAATATTTATTAAGAAGATCCCCTGATTAAACCATTCAATGAATATGTTCATGAATTATTCACCCACTCTATAATTCGAGCAAATAATGAGCAAAATATCTGAATAATTTATTTGAATATTATTATAAAATTAATCAAATAAATTATTCAAAATTGCTCAACCACTTCCAGCTATATCCAGGCAAAAGGTAACTAGACCACATTGCAGGTTTCTTGTAGGTGTATTTTATTCTTCATTTGAAAATTTCATAACGTTCATAATGTTCCAAATACAGTCTGCTGCAATTGGATGCCGGCATACATACCACTTTTCATCTAAGATAATATGAAATTGGCCTTAATTGATACTTGACACTCCTGAGTACTGTATGACTAGAACAAGTACCTGGCCTCCAGAAACCAAAAGTCTCACTTTTTTGGGGACAAATTCAGTTTTCATCATACCTATGAGTGAGATTCACAGTATAGATAGGTTTGTTAATACATGTTGAACATCTCTATCCCAGAACTCTCTGGTCTGGAAACATCCATTGTTGGGAACGATTTTTGTTAGCCAGATGCCCACTTGTCATGGCGGTGGCCAAATTTCCCATAGTCTATCAAGTTTGTTTACAGCCAGCAGTCCTAGTTCTCAGTATTCTGTGCTGTTATTTAGCTCTACTTTACACCTAACTGTCTTTTAACAACCCAGTAAGCAGTGGAAGTGTTGGTAATGCTGTCACACAATATAGACCTCCTGCCGTCTGGAAAATTCTCTAGTTTGGAACTGGTCAGGGTGCTAGACTAGAGAGGTTTAACCTATATAGGCTTCTCTAAGGCACAATTCTGGAACTCCTGATTGCAGTAAGCAGACAGTCTTTAAAAACATACATTTTCCTTTTTGATATTCTGTATAATACAAGTTTATGGCAAGTTGTCAGTTGTATTCAGTTTTAGCACCTAGACACTGTAGTGATGTGTTCTTTAAAGCTGCTTAAAATAGATTAGATAGACTTAGTGATTACATAGCCTTTAAAATTATAGTGAAAGCACTAGAGCTTCTCTAAATTATGCCACTAAAAAAAATCAGAGTTAGAAGTTACGTAACTGTAAGGTTCCTATAAATTGCTTCTTGTTGAAAGTTATATAAAACATTTTGAAATCTGTCATGTTCCACCTCTTCTGGATTTATTTTTAAAATTTTCTCACAGAGGTACATCTGCTCAGAGTACATTAAGGGTAAAGTTGCATCAAGAACACCACTCTTTAAGGTTAGGCTCTATTCTGCATTTAAAGTAGGTGTTTAATCTCTGTCTCAGGATGCCTCAGGATTAACCAAATCAGAGTATGTTGATTCCATGGCAGATAGAGGTACAGAGGAGTCTATCACCAACCACTGCTCACTACTCCCTGTTTGCTTGCTACTCTATACTTCTTGAAAAACACTGACTAAAAACAGCAGCTCTCCATTGCAAGGACAAACATAATGCATCTACCATTTGTCTTTAAGCACTCTTTTCTATCTAGAAAAATATCCGAGAGGAGAAAAACATCCTTTTTGAGTTAGAATCCTGGAATTAGCCGATCTGATTAATTGCTCCTCAGAGAGTGTGAATAAGGAGGCTTGAATGAGGAAAAGAGATGGGGGAGAAAAGACAGGAGTAGAGCTAAAGTGCTAAAGGAGTTAAAGAACTAACGGAGTAGAGTAAAGGAAGGCCCTTGCTGCAGTTAGCTTACCTTTCATGACATTTATACAGAAGCCTTTTCTCAGGAAGTTTGAACTGGTGGTTGGGGCATCATTGTTCATTTACTTGTATCCACAAAGGTAAATGATGGCAGTTTGAAATCCTCAACAATATGACTCTTGTGACTTTCTAGAACTTTGTCTGTCAAAGGAATAAAAAAAGGACAATTAAAAACATAAATTAATTGAAGAGCTACAGCTTTTAGATTAATAGAATCTTGTTTGAAACTGTCAAAAGAAGCCCTTGAGATATACGGAATTCCTCATTACAGACAAGAATTTCTTTAAAGGTAATTAAGAATTTCTAATTAACTAGCAAAGCAGGAGACACTTTTGAAATTTGAATGATGCACTTAATTGTACACTGTCATTCCTGGATAACATAAGAATCTATTTGACCATAATGAGATATTTATACTATACATAGCATATGGTATCAAGCCATTTCACAAATGCCACCCTTATCGGTTACCTTTTTATTGACCTAGGTAATCAACAAACAACAACAATAGAGAAGGTGGGATTCTTCATGAATGATATGGAGATGGAATGGAGAAGTCTATTTATGAAGTAACAGAAAGATTAGGAATAATGCCTTTGACGGAAAAGGAAGAGATTAGCAGTTGCACATCTCTGAAACTTCAACTAGTTATTTTGTACAAAGGCTTCTGAAAAACGAGGAAGAGCTAGGAAGCACATTGCTGTTAAGACACCTCTGAATGCCACAAATCATGGTATTGCCAAGAATATCTACTAACCGAGTTCAATACATAGCAAAGCAGACAGCAGGTAGGGTAGGAAAATCACAATGAAATGAGCCAGCTATCCATCACTGACCACCCAAGTTATTAAATCCACAGATGCTGCAAAGCATTTGATTAACTCAAGCTGTACATAAAAGGGATAGTTTGACGGCAATAATTCTGTCTTCTAAAGCATATCCCCGCTTCCACTTCTGAAAATCATTCCCCTTTTTCTCCAATCTATTCATTGCTCAATCTGTTACACATTCCACACTGACAGCAGCTGATTGCAGTGGATAAATTCCTATCTTTCATACTTTGTTCATTAGTTGGAATATTTCTTCCTTTGCTGATGACATACTCAGCACATTTCAAATAACTATATAATATAGAAATTTAGGCTTTTTGTTGGATTTTTAAAAATTGCTAGTAGTTACTGGAAAAAACAAAGAGATAGATTTGGATAAATGTTTAGCTGAAGCATCCAGTAACTCAAAGTAAAATAGGCTTTGATAAAAGAAGAATAATTATAGCATTTAAAAATCTTCCTAATCTATGGCAGTTTCCTGTTCTGGGTCCAACTCAGATAAGATGACATAAATAGAAACAATGTAAATATGAACAGAAAGTTAATGGAAACAGATCCACTATCAAGAGACATAAAGAAACTATAGCAATTCATACCAGAGAGAGAGAGAGAAGGCTCCAAAGATAGGGCCACAAATCACCTCCTTTCCCACATATAATATCCCTGAGGCAACTGCAACAGTTGCTTACATGGAAAAATATCATCAGAAAAGTACTAAATGTGTATTTATCTGTCTTTTACATGACACAGAGGCTTGAAAGAAGAATCCGGACCACGTGACCAGCTACCTCTCTAAACCATGACCAAGTGTTCCACAAACCATAGCCTGAGAAGCTCTCCAGTACTACATTCTGGGCTGCTTAATTTTACCCTCATAACCACTTTTGCTGATACAGATACAGGTATTATACATTTGGATTATCTATGTAAAAAACCCTGGCATTTCTTCTAGTAATGTTATCTTACAGCTACTGTCCCCTCTTTAAAAAATATATAACATTTTCTTTCACTGAAAAGTGTTAAAGAAACATCTATCAGGGATGATCTAGATCAGGGGTTTTCAAAGTTGGGTTGTGGGCCTGTCTAGGTAAACTGCTGGTGAGCCGCAAGATACTTTGTTTATCTAAGCATCCATAGCCATCCGTAGTTTATGCTACTTTCTGCGTCTCCCCTTGGCTGGAAACAGCGAACCACAGCCAATGGGAGCTATGATGCTCCATAGCTACGGATGCTTTTATGAACAAAGTGTCTTGCGGTCCATCAGCAGCTTACCTAGGCAAGCCCGCGACCCAGCTTTGAAAACCCCTGATCTCAATGGTGCTTGGTCCTGCCATGAGTGCAGGGGACTGGACTTCATGATCTCCAAAGGTCCCTTCACTTCTAGTATTCTGTGATTCTATGATTATTACTGAACTTTCCATTGATACATAGATATATCTGTCATCTCCATACATTTTCACTTGTTCCAAAATAAAATAAAATAAAATAAAATAAAATAAAATAAAATAAAATAAAATAAAATAGGGAGTTATGTGAAAACTGTGTATGTGAATTTCTTCTGGTCAAATGCTCAAGTGTCCCATTTCCATTAATATCAGAGGAAAAGATAGAGGATTTTTATTTATTTTTAATGGAAAACATGGCAGCATTGCACTGATTGCAAAAGTGCATTCCTAAAGGTTTTCTGAACAACCCAAAAATTGAGTTAACAGGAATTTTCAGTTAGTCACAAGTATTTCAGCTTTCTGCACATTTTTAGTAGTGAAACTGTCTGAAAGCACATCAGGAAAGTGAACTTGAACAGCAAAGATACTCCGAAAGAGTAAAACTTCAGCAAATAAATTTGAATTTCACTTTGGAGTTTTGTTCCGAACATAAGCTATAGTATCAAAATCATGAACAACAGACCCATAACAGCAATTCATGAGATAAAAGATTTTCCTATGGACATAAAGAGCTTAATGAAATCCTGGATCCACTGAAGCCAATAGCAAAATTGTCATCCACTCCAAATGGGTCAGATTTTCACACTTTATCTTTAAAAACAGTCCCCAATGAGATTTCATTCAGCACAAAAATATCTTGAGGAAAGCATTCCAATTTCCTCCAACAGACTGGGCCACATAGAGATTACTGAGGGGCCAGTAACTCTGCTCTGTAAATGAACATTTGTGGTTGGAAGGGGCAGGAATTCCTGCCTCTTGATTCTCTGGATAGCAGTTGGAGCTCCTGATCTCTCTGGAGCACAGAGATTATTCCCTCCATGCACCTTCTGGAGACCAAAAGCCTCAAAGGGAAAGATTTGGTCATGTTACTGCCTTTTCCACAATTCACCCAGCTGAGCTAGCCAGTTGTTATGAGAGAGGTCTTCAGAAGATGCTTCATTCCTTAATTCCTTCTGGGATGGGAGGACTCTGCATAACTCATAGCTCCAGGTTCTGCCTAAATGGGACAACAGAGGCTGATGTAATTCCTTAAATTAACAATGTGGCTTTCCTGCAGTCAGTGACAGATGCAGCAAGAATTACAGCATGGCCATTGATGGAATCTGCATTAAAAGGGCACAGAAATAACCACACCCCAATATATGGCACTGCACAAATGTACTGTCAGGGCAGCACGCACATACTTCTTTAAATCACACAGCTATCAGTTATTTTCAGATGTCTGGGGGATTTACGAACTTTTGCAGAAAAATTCTGAATATGCAAAGCAAGCACCTTAGTGTGAGACAAGTGAAAACTCAACTCAGGGTTATCTAGCACTTGTCTTAATTTTATTCTTACAGAAAATGTGTTATGAAAGTTTCAGTAAAAACAAAGCTCTGAATTCAAGTTCTGTTTTGCATACTGAATAACAGAAAAGCAATCTATTTGAGTGGCATACCGTATAGCTGTAGTTATTTTTCACTTCTTGATTCCATTTCTCTCACTAAATCAGACACTATAAAGATATGAATCTCCATCATAATACTAGAATCAGAACTTAAAACCATATGAACGAAGTCAAAAGTCAGTGGGAGGCAGGGGTAGATCTGTGATAAAACAGATTATCTAATCGCATAACATTACATAAAGATCACACAGAAAGCCTACTTTGAACATATTTGTAACTACTTGGTGGTAAATAATTTGTTAGTTTATGACTCTCAAACTGGCAAACTTGAAAACATCAAGGCCGTTCTGCAAATGTTTTAACAAGAACAAATAGGGAGAGGTGAAGACCTACCACACACAATGTACATTTTCAATATTAAATATGATGAATATACTTGTGCCATGGTATCAGTTTATGCATAAATTTGAGACAGGGTCTTCATTTGGATATGTATGTCTACATGCACACTTGGGTAGAGTTTGATACAAAACGCTACCAAATCAGATTAGTAGTATCTGACACCTCTTTGCACAGGTGTAAATGACTAAACAAGAGGCAAAGCAGTAGAGAATCATCCCCTAGTGTATATCTGTACTCTGCGAAGGACACAGTTCATATCATAACCCGGGACAGCACAGTAGCAATTATATCATTGTGAGTTTGAGAGTTAAGTTTCTGTAGTGTTTAAATGCTCTTTGATATCCACACTTTAATATCTACTGTTCTTTTTGCCCATAGTCTCATAGCACATCATACAAACTTAAAGAGCTGTTTCCAGTTAATTCCATTCTGTGCAACACTGCTTCCACTGTGTTTATGGCTACTTTCCAAAGAGCATTTGGAGCTCTCTTCCTAGCAAACAAGGTCCCACACCAATAAACTCCATCTAAGCAGACCCCTGAGCCTGCGTGGAACCCTATTAACATCAGTGGATATACATCATTATAGAGCTCGTGACAATAGAAGAGCTGAGACAGTATTTCATTCGCAATTGAGAGTCAGTGTCAAAACATAATTCAGAAAAAGTTAACAGTGACAAGACTTATGTAGGCACAACAATTCCGACCCACCTGAAAATGTCACAAGTTGATTGACAAAAATCTATGCAAGGATCACATCTCCTGCCATTGAAATGCAGCTTTCCTGTAAGGTGCCAGGCAGCAGCCATTTATTAACAAGCAACTAGTAGTAAAGAGTACTTAGGAGAAATGCAGGCATATGGAATTTGACTGAGGCCAAGAAGTAAGGGGCCTCCTATTATTGGAATTGTTATGCAATGACCATAAGTGAACAGGAAATCGATTTTATGGCTCACACAGGTAATAGCTGTTGCTGCTCCAGCAATATAACGTCCTTAACATCTATCTTGGGAATGGTTCAGTAGTGATTCAGAGGAAAGAATACTGCAGGCTGAATCACCAATACAGTTACCTGCAGCATTTGGGTTTTTTCTCTGAGGTCTCCCATCTAATTAGGCTCGACCCTGCTTAATAGGTGAGATTAGCAAGTAACAGCCTCATGTGCTATTTCTGTAGAAGAGACATAGCAAATTAAATTGGCTGTTTTATAGCTCTAGAGGTGGTTGGTGCTGGAGAGAGAAGTCATTCTAAGAAAACACTAAGCCTTACAAATTGGAAACATTTCATTAGCATTTACAGCTTGAAACTTTCTTAGGTGTAATCTGAAGAGTTTCTAAAAATCTTCTGTTCAATCTATCACCTTTAGTCTTCAGTCACTTCATAGACAACTTTGAGATTCCCTCTCCATTAAGCCTTCTAAATTAAACACACTTTCAAGTTGAATGTCCCAATTAATAGTTTATAATGCCTACATTCTCTGTTGGATAAGATATTTCTTGTTCAATACTAATGTTTTTTTCTCTGGATGCTGGCAATTTCAGCGACAAGAGAA
Organism: Pelodiscus sinensis; assembly: GCF_052426305.1. Taxonomy (NCBI): domain Eukaryota; kingdom Metazoa; phylum Chordata; order Testudines; family Trionychidae; genus Pelodiscus; species Pelodiscus sinensis. The sequence continues at coordinate 84,018,780 of NC_143053.1, forward strand.
TGAATCACCACTGCTTGCTACTGCCACTCATACTGCAGGCATGTGTAGTTATTCTCTAAGCCATGATTGCTTATCCTCCTCAGTGAGCTATGAATTACAATAGCGGATGGCCTATTCTGACGCAAACAACTCACAGCTTGTGCCTGCCAAAAAGACCAGTGAATTTTCACAGACATCAGATTCCTTCATAGAATCACAGAGGTCTTCAATGCCATTACCTTTGCTAATTTAAAGGTTAATGCCTGTGTGTACACTAAAAGCAACAATTTAGGTTATAATGCCTGCATCAGACCTGAAAGAAAGTGTTGTTCTAGCTTAAATATTTACTAGGTCTCACAACCATGGAACATGCATGTGTATTATGACACAGTCCCTTGGTATCTCCCTGAGGGTTCTGCGCTTCTTGGCGGTTACTTGAGCGCCTCAGACACTCATGGAGCTCCCATTGTTGCCCTGGGATTTCCCTAGAGGCAAGGGTCCCCGCTTCTGAGTCACTCTCATCACAGGCCAGTCCTTGGGATTCAACATTTCCTTGCTCTGCTCTGCTCTCTTCTGTACGCCTTCCAAAACTCCCTCCCTGCTTCCTGGGAGGAATCCTTTTATAGGAACCCTGGAGGCCTTAATTGGCAGCAAGTGCTTACTTAACCCCAGCTGCGAGCTGCCTCCTAATTAGGCCTCTATTTTCTAACCTGGCTGCTGGGCTGTGTTCAGGTGAGGCTAATTTTGAAACAAGAAAGCATTAACCCACCTCCCAATATGGCTGTCTTCTATACGAGTTTTGCAGTTTGCAGGCTGCGGTCTGTCACACATCCTCCCCCACTGCCCAACACCAGGGGGTTGGGTAACTTGGGACGCCAAACAGTGCATGCAGGGCAGCCCATCCACATTCCCGTGTTGGGTTCCAGCCCTGTGCTGTACCCTAAATTGGAAAGGTTGTAGGGATACGAACCACCAGGTGACCCTAGCATTCTTTTCCCTATTCCTCTGCATCCACTGCAGTGGGACATGGTCCATTACCAATACAAAATGTCGCCCAAGGAGGCAACAGCATAGTGCTTCCATGGCCCATTTTATGGCGAGGCACTCCCTCTCAACTACCACAACGTGCGTTCCCTTGGGAGCAGTTTCCTGCTAAGATACACTAGGTGTTCTTCTTCCCCAACTGTTTGTGATAGTACTGCCCCAACCCCAGATCTGATGCGTCAGTTTGTAGGATAAACTCTTTAGAGAAGTTTGGGGATATCAATACCGGGTTGCTACAGAGAGCAGTCCGTAGGTCCTCAAACGCGTTCTCTGTTGCCTCGGACCATTTAACCAGGTCAGGCCTCTGGGCTTTCACCAACTCTGTCAGGGGGGTGGCCTGTGTTGCAAAAAGGGGAATAAATTGGGACTACTGTTGAATGGCCTCTAATTTATTTAACTGGGGTTTTTACCACCCCTTTTCCTACCACATATCCAAGGTATTTAGCCTCCCTGAACCCCACAGCACGTCTGGCTGGATTTGCCATGAGGCCGGCCTGCTTAAAGGAGTCTAAAACAGCCTTTACCCTCTTCAGGTGAGTCTCTCAATCCGCTGTGTGGATGATGACATTGTCTAAATAAGCAGCAGCATAGGCGGCATGGGGCCTCAACAGCTTGTCCATGAGGCGATGAAAAGTGGATGGTGCCCCATGGAGGCTGAACGGAAGGACTGTGTATTGAAACAGCCCATCTGGGGTAGAGAAGGCCGTCTTCTCCTTGGCGTCCTTGGCCAATGGGATCTGACAGTAGCCTTTTGTTAAGTCCAGGGTGGTCAGGTATTTTGCTCGGCCCAGGTGGTCTACCAGCTCGTCAATGCGTGGTATGGGATATGCATCGAACTGGGAGATCTCGACCGTCAGAAATTGTTACAAAAACAGGTGGTGCCGTCAGGTTTTGACACCAGTACTATGAGACTGGACCACTGGCTATGGGATTCTTCGATACCCATCTTTAGCATCTTGTGTACCTCCGTGCTTATCTCCTGTCTTTTAGCTGCCGGGACTCGGTAGGGCCTCATCGTCACTCAGGCTCCCGAATTGGTAATAATTTGGTGGGTGGCCTCCAACGTTCAGCCAGGCTTCTCCAAAAACACGTCCCTGTTCTGGGCAATCATATTAGAAACATCTTTCCTTTGGGCCGACATTAACTCGGGGCCCACTTTCACTGGTACTGAGGATTAGGTTGGGGGATCAAGCTCCTAGGTAACCACACAGGCGTCCCTCTCCTGCCAAGGTTCCAAGAGGTTGATATGGTAGATCTGCTCTTGCTTTTGACACCCCTGCTGACATATCCTATAGTTTACTTCCCCAACTGGCTCGATGACTTCATAGGGGCTCTGCCACTGGGCCAGCAGTTTACTTTCACTGGTGGGCATGAGTATGACGACGCAGTCCCCAGACTGGAATCGCCATATCTTGGCCTGGTGATTATAACAGGCCCGCTGGGCTTTTTGTGCCTCTTCCATGTGCCTCCTCACTACAGGGGTAACCTGGGCTATCCGGTCCCTCATCTGTGTCACGTAGTCCACAATATTTCTCCCTCCCTTCATCTCTTCCTCCCAGCCTTCTTTGGCTATATCCAGGATGCCTCGAGGGGGACGTCCATATAGCAATTCAAAGGGGGAAAACCCCCGTGGATGACTGGGGCACCTCCCGGATGGCGAACAGGAGATAAGGCAGCAACATGTCCCAGTCCTTTCCGTCTCTGCTCACAACCTTCTTGATCATAGCCTTGATTGAACCTCTCAACGAGGCCATTGGTCTGAGAGTGACAGACCGAGGTCCGCAAGGTTTCCACCCAGAGTAGTATGCAGAGGTCCTTCATCAATTGGGACATGAATGGGGTGCCCTGGTCAGTTAAAATCTCCTTTGGGAGGCCCACTCGGGCATATATTTCCACCAAGGCCTTGGCTATGTTCTTAGAGGCTGTATTCCAAAGGGGAATGGCTTTGGGGTATCGTGTAGCATAATTCAGGACCACCAGTATATACTGATGTCCTCAGGTTGTCCTGTCCAGGGGACCCACCAAGTCCATCGCAACCAGTTCAAACGGGACTTCAATGATTGGCAGTGACAGTAGGGGGGCCCTTAGATGAGGGCGAGGGCTGTGTAGTTGGCACTCTGGGCAGGAAGCGCAGTATTGGCAGATGTCCTCATATAGAAATGGCATAGGATCCAGTCCTGGGTCTTTTCTATTCCTGGGACCCCGGGGGAGAAAGGACCTACTCTCAGGGGTTAATTTTCCTGGCTCATCCCCTTCAATTAATGACCCTGTGAAGTTTCTCTCCTGCTTACCTCCTTTCTGGGGCTCCCCAGGCCCTTAGATACTTGACCCTATGGGTTGGGGTTTGGCAGCCTCCTTCTGGGGCCAGACCTCTCCTCCGTAGGGGGAAGAACTAACTCTCTCACCGTTTGCCGTCGCTCCACCAGTGCAACCGTCTCATCATAGGTGGTGGGGTCATGCTGGCCCACCCACGCCTGAATGTCCGGTGGCAGTTTCTGCACATACTGGTCAATAACCAGAGTCTCCATGATAACCTCTGCATTGCGGACATTGGGGCGCAGCCACTTCCAAGCGATATGGATTAATTTGAACAGCTGGGCTCTTGGGGGCCTCCCTTCTTGGTATTCCCATGTGCAATACTTCTGGGCCTGGGCGGCCAAGGTTACCCCCAGTCAGGCTAGTATTTCTTGTTTGAGTCGGGGGAAAACACTTGCGTGTTCTATTGGTAAGTTGTAATAGGCTCGCTGAGCTTCTCCACAAAAGAACGGGGCAAGGATGCTGGCCCATTGTTCCTAGGGCCAGGCCTCCTGCTGAGCGGTCCTTTTGGATGCAAGAAAGTAAGCCTCTATTTTATCCTCCGGTGACATCTTGGGGAGGCAAGCTGAGGCCCTCAGGACTCTCGCACCCTCAGTGCCGGGCACTGGACCTGCCCACTCCCACTAGTCAAACACTTCCCCAAGGAGGGCACGATCTGCAGCAGCCTGCTCCATTATGAGCTTGTTTGTTTCTTGCTGCACCCGCACAGCTTCCTGTTGGGCTTGCACCAATGCCTTCACTACGTCCTCCATTTTGGTGATGAGAGGGAATTAGAGGGAATTACCTGGGAAGTGAAGACAAACCTCCAGATCCACACCCAAGTGCTCTCTCTCTATTTTTTTGTTTTTTGGGGTGTGGTTTTTTTTAACCTTCCTTTTTGCCGCCGTGCAGTAAAGATGATCCCCCCTGACACCAGCGTGACAAAGTCCCTAGGTAGCTCCCTGGAGGTTCTGAGCATCGTGGTGGTTATTTGAGCACCTCAGAGACTCACAGAGCCCCCTTTGTGGCTGTGGGATTTCCCTAGAGGCAAGGATCCCCGCTTACTGAGTCATTCTCATCATAGGCCAGTCCTTGGGGTTCAGCATTTCCTTTCCTTTGCACTGCACATCTTCCAAAACTCTCCCCCTGCTGCCTGGGAGGAATCCTTTTATAGGAACCCTGGAGGCCTTAATTGGCAGCAGGTGCTTAATTAACCCCAGCTGCAAGCTGCCTCCTAATTAGGCCTCTATTTTCTACCCTTGCTTCTGGGTTGTGTTCAGGTGAGGTTAATTTGGAAACAAGAAAGCATTAACCCAACTCACAATACAGCTGCCTTCTATAAGAGTTTTGCAGTTTGCAGGCTGTGGTCTGTCACAGAATACAGTGTTTAATTGTGTTAATCATGGATTTGTTGGCTGGTTATAGGAGCTACAGATTGCCATATGATTGTTAAGAGACACTTAATCATTTAAAAAAGGGAAAGCAAATATGTTCCATTTATTTAGCATCTTCCATACATGGATTTCAAAAAACTTTTTACAAATCCCAAATAAGCCCATCTGAATTAGGTATCACTAAATCTCACTCCCTATGCAAATACATTGAGCCACAAAAAGTGAAATCCTGGCCCCGCAGAAGTCAATAAGCATTTACCCGTCAACTTCAGTGAGGCCAAGATTTCATCCAGGACATGTCTACACTACAGTGTTAATTCGAGATAATTCAAATTAACTATTTCGAATTAAGCTAATTCGAAATAATGCAGCTATACACAAAATCTATTTCAAAATAGCATTTTGCTATTTCGAAATAGCACGTCCACACTGAGTGGACCCTGAACCGAAGTTAAGGCTGGCCGGAACGAGTGTCGACAGGGCATCCGGTTAGGACTTAGTGTGTGGGGCTTCTGCCTGAGGCTAACTGAGGTCCGTGCTTAAAGGGTCCCTAACCCAACCCCGAACAGGCAATTCTCAGGGTTCCCCGCTTGCTTGTCTACCTCGATGAGGGACAGTAAAGTAGTCCTGTCTTGGAGTGCCCTGAGTGGAACACCACAGCACTCAGCCACATGGAGCCAGAGCTGCCGCTGGGCACGCCGGTGCATCTTGTGGGGTCGTTGCCATCATCCCGGCTGCACTTGCTGCAGGCTGCCATCTGCAGGATTCATCGGAGGGCTATCAGGATCCAGGAGGCCAAACGGGAGAGCGTCCACCCCAAGCAGCCCTCAGAGCCTCCCCGGTCCTCCCCACTAGGGGCTTGTGCCCCATTCCTCCCTCACGTCCTTCCACTTACCCCTCCCTAGCCCCCCTTCCTGATGTCAAATAAAAGACACGCATGTTCAAAAATAGAAACTGGATTTATTGAACAAAAGTGGGGGGATGAACCTCTGGGGAGACTGGGAAAAGGAGGTGGGAGAGGGGAAGAGAGCGGGTGGGAGAGGGGAGGGGGAAACCTGGGAGGAGAGAGCTGGAAGGGGGAAGCAAGGGGAAGAAGGGGGAGGGGAAGCTCAGGGTTCAGGGTCTTACCGGACCAACTTGATTTTCATGCAAACGTTCTCCTGGGTTCACATGTGTCCTTTGGTGGCCAGGCTGGCAGCTATCCTGCCATAGACGGCCACGTTCCTCCGTCTAGTGCGGAGATCATGGACATTGGGGGGCATCCCCCCCAAACCTGAATAAGGTCCATGATCTCCACCCTGGACCAGGAAGGCACCCGCCTTCTCAAGCCCCTGTCAGGCTCCTGGGAGCTGGAAAACTGGTCCTGGGGAGCGATGGAGAGCTGGCTGTCAGTGGCTTGCTGGCTCATGTTTTGAGACCACTAAATCAGGGGCCCTGGTGGCCACTGCTGGCTCTGGGCTGGCAGGCTTGGAGCTGGCACAGTCACTGTGGCCAGAGTCTACCCCTTTAATGGCTCCGGGACTGGGGGAGAGGAGAGTAAATTTTCTGGTTGTGCCCAGAGTGGCCACCAGGGCTCCCTGGGAAGGGCTGGAGGCCCCCTATTTCGAATTAAGTGTCTACACAGCTATTTTAAATTTGGAGTTACTCCTCATAGAATGAGGTTTACCAAATTCGAATTAAGCGCTCCACTATTTCAAATTCATTTCAAAATAGCAGTTTGCATGTATAGAAGCTATTGAAGTTAATTCAAAATGATGGCTGTTATTTCAAATTAACTTTGCAGTGTAGACATATCCCCAGAGAGTTTAACTACTTGACAAAGATCAGACAGTGAGTCAGAAATAGAGTCAGGTAGAGAACCAGAGTGTCATAGCATCTAGCCCTCTCTCAAGTCATTAACCAGCATCCCCACATGTAAGAAATATTGATTAAAATCCTACACAACATTTAAATCATAACATGTGGAATCAAACCACAAAACCAAAACCGCTGAAGATTAAGATTAACAATGTGTCTTGAACTTTGGCAAATTAGGAAGAGAAGGAAAAAACCCACAAATACAAATGAAAGTTAGGGTGTCTCGACAATGCAATTTTAATAACTGTGACTGGCCATGTCAGCCTATTTCATAGCAAGCTATATATATATATATATACACACACACACACACACACACATACCCAGAGCCACCCAAGTGCCCATGAGAAAATGCAAGGACTTGTCCTTTGAGTTGCTGAAGAACTCAGACCCTTCAAAGGGTTGGTCCTCTAGCGTTATCTATACTTGGAGGAAGAATGCAGCCATAAAGCTTGCCAAATAGCCATGTTGGTGGCCACAGAACAAGCTGCTGTGTCAACTACATTAAGGGTTACTTTTAAATATGCCTGATTTTCAAAAATGAGGACTCAAAGGGTATGTCTACACTACAGCGCTAGTTCGAACGAACTTAGTTCGAATTAGTTAATTCGAACTAAGCTAATTCGAACTAACGCGTCTAGAACTAAAAACTAGTTCGAATTAGCTAATTCGAACTAGCAAGTCCACATTGAGTGGACTCTGAACAGGGCTTAAGGATGGCCGGAAGCAGTGCCGGCAGAGCATAAGAGGAGGACTTAGAGCATGGAGCTGCTGTCTCAGGCTAGCCGAGTGCTGCGCTTAAAGGGTCCCGACCCCCACCCCGGACACACAGTTCTAAGGGGTGCCCCGCTTGCAAAGAAGTTCTGGCTTGGAGTGCCCGGAGTACCCACACTGGGCACATCACACCACTCGGCCATCAGCCCGGCTGCACTTGCCGCAGGCTGCCATCTGGGGAGAGGGAGCAATTGGGGGGCTGCAGGAGTGCTTCCACCCCCAGAAGCCTGCAGAGCCAGCCCAGTCCTCCCCATCGGGGGCTCGTACCCCATTCCTCCCTCACCTCCTTCCACTTACCCTTCCCTAGCCCCCCTTCTTATTGGTGTACAAAATAAAGATAACGTTTCTTCCAACATTGACTCTGTCTTTATTGAACAAAACTGGGGGAGACTGGGAAAAGGAGGTGGGAGAGGGGAAGAGAAAGGCTGGGAGAGGGGAGGGCAACTAACATGATCAGGGGTTGGGAACAGGTCCCAGATGAAGAGAGGCTACAGAGACTGGGACTGTTCAGCTTAGACAAGAGGAGATGGAGCGGGGACAGAATAGAGGTCTCTAAAAGCAGGGGTTGGGTGGAGAGGGTGCATTCAGAAAAGTTCCCATAAAGAAGGACTAGAGGACACCAAAGGAAAGGAATGGGTAGCAGGCTTCAAACTAGTAAGAGAAAGTTGTTCTTGACAAAGCAAAGAGTTAACCTGCGGAACTCCTTGCTGCAGGAGGCTGTGAAGGCTACAACTAGAACAGAGTTGAAAGGGAAGTGAGATCAAGTCATGGAGGTTGGGTCCATGGAGTAGTCTTAGCCAGGGGGTAGGAGTGGTGTCCCTGCCCAAAGTTTGTGGAAGGCTGGAGAGGGATGGCACGAGACAAATGGCCCAAGAGTCACTGTCTTCGGTCCATCCCCTCCAGGGTCCCTAGGGTTGGCCGCTGTCGGCAGACAGGCTACTGGGCTAGATGGACCTTTGGTCTGACCCAGGACGGCCATTGTAAGCTCAGGGCTCAGGGTCGGGGGTCTCAGTGGACCCCCTTGATTTTCATGCACACCTGCTCCTGGGTGGCCAGGCTGGCAGCTCTCCTGCCCTAGACGGCCACTTTCCATTGCCTAGTGCACGATGTCCGCACTAGCCCAGGCGGGTGCCTGCCTCTTGCGGTCCAGGGCAAGCTCCCGGGAGCCGCCAGCCTGGTCCTGGGAAGAGGGGGTGGGCTGGGGGACATCGGGTGGGTGGCTCGAGCCGTGCCAGGTGCAGGGTCTGCTGGTCCGGGACCGGGAAGGGGGCATAGAGTTTCCCTGGTATTGGCCAGAGTGGCCACCAGGGAAACCTGGGGAGGGCTAGCCTCCCACTAGTTCGAATTAAGGGGCTACACACCCCTTAATTCAAACTAGCTAGTTCGAACTAGGCTTAATCCTCGTAAAATGAGGTTTACCTAGTTCGAACTAAGCGCTCCGCTAGTTCGATTCAAATTCGAACTAGCGGAGCGCTAGTGTAGCGCCTATTAAAGTTAGTTCGAACTAACGTCCGTTAGTTCGAACTAACTTTGTAGTGTAGACATACCCAAAATTAGTCCCTCTGGTCTTGTGGCAGAGGACCAACAGAGAACTTTGAGTAGCTAGCATAATCATATTTTGCTAGAAGAGCATGTTAATTTGTGACTAAGTTATAATATTACCATGGAGCAGCTATTGCAGCCAAAGAGTTTGAGGCACACAAGTTCTTTGTACTGCGACATAGATCTCTGCTGGTACTGGCTGGTCCTCCATTGCAAATATCTCCCAATGAGGAACGGAGACGCAAGTTACTCAAAGCCCCTTGTTTGAACACAATACTTTTGTCAGCCCCTAACATCAGGCAGGTGTGCCCCAATTGCTATGGGCATATGACCACAGGGCATCATTAAAGAGACAGCAGTAGCTTGCCTTGTGAGGTACTATGGAGTCTAACACAGAATGCTAGGATTCCTGTGCCTCCTCTGGGGATCTGTAAAGTCTTGGCCACCCTCTTCATTGAGTCTTCAAAAAACTCTGAAGTCCTACAGGGAGAATGGGGATGGAGACATTCCTACTGCATTAGGAGATGATGATTTGATGGAAGAAGGTGTTTCTTCCTCAGTTTTCAGATGCTGTTCCTCTTCAAAGTCCTCCTTAGTACACGGGCTTCCTGGGGAAGAAATTGTGTAGGTCCATTGTGGCACCTCCACAACTGGTCACCGTATGGGTCTCAAAGGTTCCAAAATGCCAGGTACTTAGGAATGCTCCTGCCAAGGCTGGCAGGGAAGATAATGTCCATACCTTTGGGTTTCCTTTTCAGGGTATGGTGAAAGGAAATGGAGGGATGGAAGGGACAGGTGGCTGAATCCTGGACATCATCCCAAGTCCAATGGGGAAGCTAAGGATAGTGGTACTGGCAGATGATTTGATATCAGTGGCTGGATAGGTATGAGCAATTAAAGGGAAATGGGATTCAAGTCAGTATCAGATTCCAGCTTTTTGAGGCGGAATGTGGTGGTATTGTTGGGTAAGTCGGAGCTGCTGGGTGTGTCAATACAAAGAAAGGTTTTCTCATCTGCAACTCCCAGGACAGGGGAATCTGATTCTCTTGTGACACAGAGTCCTCATAGAAGATGAATGAAGTTAGTACTGGTGATCAGGGGCAGTACTCCTCCAGCTAAAGCAGGTCAAGCAGTCCCAGACAGTGAGAATAAGCAGTCTGCACTCTCCCTAGGCCAAAGCAAGGATGGTGTTGAATGCAGCTGCTAACCTAGTGACTTTCTCTTAGGTGAAGCGGTGGAAGATCTCTTCTGCAGTACTAGACAATGGGTGCTAGAAAAAGCTAGTATCTAGAACTGGGCCCAATGTCTCCTTATATGCCAAGTTGTGAGGAGATCTCTCCCAAAGACCTCTTATCTTTGCTCCCTGAAGCCGAAGTTAAAGAGGCCACCAGAACATTCTGTGGGACATACTGATGTATGGAATTGAAGAGGAGGGGACAACTGACCCCACAGGGTTGTATTAGAGAAATAACATGAACAGTGTGAAGGAGCACAGTTCCATTTAACCTGATGGGTATAAGCACAAGCATTCACAAGACTAGTTATGGACATAATGGGCTAGATCTGAAGCCGGAGTAAATTATCATAGCTCTATTGCTGTAAAATGGAGCTATGAATATTTACCTCAGCTGAAGATCTGGCCCCAGAGAGGGGTTTTTAGGGCAGGTATTAAAATGGCCATTCTTGAACTTTTCTGTGTATAGTTGAGAAGCTCTGACATCACTGTATGGATTTTGGAGCAGTTTCATCTTAAAAAAATGGAGTTTGAGGCACATTTAAATCCAGATGTTGTAAGGTATAAAGAAGGAATGAAACCTCCAACTACTTCTGATTGTTCTTAGCAGTCTCTGAAGTCCCCAGGATTCCTGTTTGGGAGCTATTAGAAATCCTTATAATGGATAAAATCCCAAGCCTCTCTCCTCTCTTCTGGTTGGTACTATAGTACCTGAACATAACCCATGAGTTTAAGAGCTGAAAAAAGGAGACCCAGAGATTTACAGAATAGGGAGTTTTAATTCCAGTACGTAGCAACTGAGAACAATTAACACAGGCATAAGCGTATTCATTCCAAGAATACACCCTGCTGGGGCAACAGACTCAAGTTGGCTGGGGTAGTGCTCTAAAACCAATTCAAGTCTGGGACAGACTTTGGCAATAGGCTTGCAGAGCTTTCCTATGATTTTACACAGGCCTGGTCTACACTTACTAGCTATGTCACTCAGGGCTGTGAAATATTCTGTGCCTTGAGTACCGCAGTTAAGGTGGCATATCCCCCATTACAGAAGTAGCTAGATCAGCAGAAGAGTTCCTTCCATCAACGTAGGAAGTGTGCACCTGAGGCATCGCTGAGATGCTGTGGCAGCTGTAGTGTAGACATTCTTCACAAATAAAACACTTTAGTCCAACTTTAAATATGTTGGAATGTTTCAAATGAGCTATGAAATGAGTATACTGTATTTGTATTGCCCTGGGGCCCTTTTGTGCCAGATGCTGTACAAAATGAAAAACCCACAATCAAACTAATTTCACAGACTGTTATAAGTAAAGGGTAGAATAAGAGCAGACAAGGAAGCCTAGAATTCCTCTTAAACACACGTCTTGATTTGATGAAAGGAGCAAATTACTATTGCATCTTCATAGTTCCCTACTGTGTGCACTGGTATATTCCTGTTCCAAAATAGGATAGACTAAAGCACACTAGAGAAGCATTAGTGTGGGACAGCAGGGACGACAGAGACCCTGAGTACATGGCAGGCTAGTGTGGTGTACATTTAGACACTAATGGGCCCATAATTAAATGTTCCTATAGAAAAGCCCTACAGATACTCTCTGCCCCAAGGAGCTAACATTCTGAATTAAAACGTGTTTCAGCATGTGGGAGTAACAAACAAGTTGTGTTGGGCAGTGATCTAAATTAAAGGAGTTGTAGTGCCTGTAAAAGAGGAAGGAATCACCAAAGTGGCATCATTTACCATGTCATCTAAGTTGCATCACATTTCCCCAGAACTTTCCTTTTTGTTCTATAGCATGGGTTCCCAAACTGGGGGGGCGTGAAGAAATTCCAGGGGGGGCATGAGGTGACCTAGCTACCCCCCCCGTCAATCCCACCCCAAGTTTTGCTGTGCTATTTTTGGTTTTTGGCCCTGGTCCTTCCCCCCCCCCCAACAAGTTATGCTGCTATTTTTTTGGGAGAGGGGTGTGAGGGTTTCTCAAAAATCAAAAAGGGGGCATGATGCCGAAAAGTTTAGGAACCACTGTTCTATAGAGACAATGTGTTATTAGATAGATAATGTTGCTTTTTTTTGTTTTGTTTTCTTAAAATTATTTGTATCACTGCAACACTAGAGCCCCCCAAATAGATTAGGCCCCACTGTGATGTGTTCTCTAGAAAGAGAGAGAGGAACAGGCTCTGCCCCAAAAGCTTGAGAAATTTAAATAGTTAAGATAGACAAAATATGGCCTGAGAGACAGACCTGAAGTGACTTGCCCAAGGTCAAATAGTAGGTCACTGGCAAAGCCAATAATAAAATTCAGATTTTCTTGGGTTCCTGGAGGAGCTACATTAGGAATTAGTATAATGTAGTATATTACTATTTAAAACTTATTTCAACAGTGATTTTTGAGTGACTTATTCTTATACCCTTCATGGACGTGTGAGATGCTCTAGTGGAATGTGCCAAAAGAAGACTCAATTAGCCTATTTGGATAATTCAGCAGCGTGCATATTAAAAATTTTAAATAAATTAAATCTGGCAACCTGTTAAGCCACAGCAGTGAGACTGCAGAGATAAGCATTAATTGGTTTTGACTCTTGTTACTGTTGTATCATCGCTACTGAGTGAACATGAAATCTTTCTATGAGTCACAAAGTTTTTGCACATTTCTTCAGTTTCAGAAGATAGTTACGTAAATTCGGACCACTATGACTAAGGATAGAATTTAGTTACGGAGGTCATGGATTCCATCACTTTGAGGGTACGTCTATACAGAAACATTATTTCAAAATAACTTAGTCTGCATCTACACAGTAGGCAGTTCTTTCAAAATAGTGTCAAAATACGGTCAAGCTGGAGGACTTCTTACTCCGACTCCTGTAACCCTCATTGCATGAGGAAGAAGGGAAGTCAGAAGAACAGTGTTCTATTTCAAAATAAGTGCTGTGTAGACACTCCCTATTTCAAAATGAGTTATTTTTAAATAAGCTATGCAATTGACGCAGCTCAATTTATGTCGCTTATTTCGAGTTAAGCCTGGTTGTGTAGACTCACCCTGATAGATTTCTGTGATTGCTTTGGCTTCAACCCTGTGCGTGACAGCCTTAGACACTAGTGATAGGCATTTTGTGGTTTATTGCCTATGTCTTGTCCATGACTTTTACTAAAAATACCATGACAAAATATTAGCCATAGTGAAGACCCTGTGAAACTGCAACTTACTGCACAAAAAACCATCCCAGATCTGGCTTTATAGGAACTCCACGGATATGTCTACACTGCACAGCTATTTCGAAATAAGCTATTCTAAAATAGTTATTTCGAAATAGCTTATTTAGAAAAAGCACGTCTACTTTACACAGAAGCCTCAAAAATAGTCCGAGGCAGGCTAGGCTTCCCTAATGTGGGCATGCTATCTCAATTTAGATCCCCAGGAGGCACAGGGGAGGAATAACTTAGCCCCCATTTTATTTTGAAATTGCAGCACTGGCACATCAACACACGCCTCATTTCAAAATAGCTATTTTGGAATAGGCGTTATTCCTCATAGAATGAGGTTAACAGCTTTCAGAATAAACCCGTCTATTATTTTGAAATTATTTCGAATGACTGTGTAGACGCTCGCATTCTTTCAAAATAACTCTACTTATCCGGAGTTATTGTTATTTCAAAATAACTCGTTATCTTGAAATAACAGTGCAGCATAGCTGCACCCTACAAGACCTATCTACTTACTCAGGGAAGGTCATGATAAAGGTGATTGTTCATGGTGTGAAGTGGTATTTATTTTGACTTTTTATTTTTCTTGTTTAGTTATCTGATTTTGGGGTGATGAGCAGCTGCTCTTGCAGTATTATTAATTTGGGGCACAAGGCACCTTGCTTAAAGCTTGGCATAGCTAATACGTCTGACTATAAACTAAAATAAAGTAAAGCTTCTCTACCATGGTTTTGTTCTCTTTTTTTGAACTTTAAAGCTCTTTTGAATTCAGTGTAGATGATGTAAATAGACTGTTTACATAAAAATAACCTAATGGAAGCAGTAATTCCAAAGAGTATTGTTTCTATTATATTACCTGTCTAGTGCTACACACGAGAGGCAAAGCACGAATATTCATTAATAACCGAGATGAAAGTGCCTCTGTGGCTGCAGCTTCTGACACTGTCCCAGCTGTGCAATGGATTTGCTCTACCATCCAAAGAAAGAAAAATCTCAGAACCAATCCATTTTAACACTGATAGTTTTGGGTGTGCGCGTTTGCGCGCGCGCGCGCACACACACACACACACACACACACACACACACACACCCTACCTGTTTGTAAAGAAAAGAAACTAGCATAGGCACCAGTGGAAAACATTATTTCTTCTTTCACACAACAAAAAAGAAACATCTGAATGGGGAAAAAATAAGTATTAAATTATGCATTACATGTACACCACTATGTAAGGTACTGTATAGTTGTAAACTCTTTTATTGGGGAGTAACCCTCCCTAATTGGGTGACACTTTACTTGCTCTTGATTAGGGTCTGATGAGAAGGCTTCTGTTTCTTCAAATATACAGAAAGAAATTACTCTCAATTTTGGACAAATGTATATGGACCCTGCAAATGCTTACTTTATATAATTTAATGTACAGCAGTAATTCACAAAACACATATTACTCAAAATATTCTGATCTGAGAACAGTGTGGGAATAGGAAGGGAACTATACTATAGCATATACTCAGTGTTATCCGTAAGATAACTACTATATAATATGCAGTATATTTTGCATGCACATGCATATACAGACTATTCCGCTCCTTCTCTATGCAGTTCTTCCTAAAAATTTGGAGATTTATTAGAATAATGCATTATATAGCAAATATGAACTTGAGGCTAACTACACACACATCTTCCACAACTGGCTACTGAATTTATATACTCATGTGCAATAGATGACTTACAAATATGCAGCAATGCCTAGCTTTCAATTTTAGCGCAAGATCAAGGCCTCTTTGGATGTAGGGGTTACCATGGATAACCAGCTGAACAGGAGTTCCTGAGAGATGCTGTTGCTAAAAATGTTAAATACAATTCTTGGATGTATAGGCAAGGTGATACAAAGGGAAAAGCAGAGAGATGATACTATTAGGGTTGCCAGCCTTCCAGGATTGTCTTGGTATTTCTAGGAATTAAGATTAATTAAACATTAATGATTATATCATGTGATAAAACCTCCAGGAATGTATCCAACCAAAACTGGCAACCTTAGATACTATCTTTACAAACAACACTGGTAAGACAATTACTGGAGTAGTTCTGAGTTCACATTTCAAAACATAAGAACGTTGAGAAATTGGAACAGTTCAGGATAAAACTAAGAATGATTTTCAGTCTGAAACATTTTGCCTTTACAATGAAAGAATTAAGCAACTCAGGCTATTTAGACTAGTTCCAGATTATGAAAGGGACTTTAAGGGCTGCAGCCCAGCTTCCTGGGCTAAGGGATGCGCCGTACACTCTGAGCCCTGGACTGCAGCCAGTGAAGTCCCTGCATACACTAAGGCAAGCTCTGCGTGGTGGAGTGTGTGGGAGGTGACTTCATACGCTGCCATTCCCCCTTCCTCCCACACCATTACCCCCCCGAGCAGGAGTCTTATTGCTGTGAGTGCAGGGAAGCTCTGTGTCCCTGTGTTTGCCTGTAGGCTTTCTCTCCCACCACTCCTATTGGCCACGAATTTCAGCCAATGGGACTCGTGGGGGCAATGCCTGCAAATACAGGACAGCACAGAACCACCTGCTCTTCCCGATCAAATGCGAACTGTGTCAGGTAAGT
This sequence comes from Pelodiscus sinensis, assembly GCF_052426305.1. Lineage (NCBI taxonomy): Eukaryota > Metazoa > Chordata > Testudines > Trionychidae > Pelodiscus > Pelodiscus sinensis. The sequence continues at coordinate 84,034,701 of NC_143053.1, forward strand.
GCCCCAATCCTCCACACACAAAATCCTTCACAGACCCCACACCGCCAACCCCAGCATGCTCCTGTACCCTCACTCCCAGACCCCATGCCTCACTCCCAGACCTCTCCTGCACCCACCTGCCTTACTCCTAGACCCCCACCTCCACCCTATGACCTGGCAGCCTTCTTCCACACACTGAACCCCTCATTTTGGCTCCACTTCAGAGCCTATGGGAGCCCCACAAAAACTAGATACTATCTGGGGCCTCAGGGCCCCAGAAGAGAGTTAATCCAACCCTGAATTAGATTAACAAAGAGAAAGCTAATAAACGACTTGATCACAGTCTACTTGGGGAGAAGATTTTTGACACTGGAGTAATCTAATTAGGCAGACAAGGGCATTGCAAGAGCCAATGGCTAGAAGCTGAAGCTAGAGATAAGGTACATACATTTTTACTAATAGTGAGGGTATGTTAACCACTAGACCTTACTAAGAAAAGTGGTGGATTCACTATCACTTGAATTCTTTAAAATCAAAATTAGTTGTCTAAAATATATTCTTTTTTCAGTCAGAACTGATGCAGCAACTACTGCATGAGATTCTCTGATACATTTTATACAGGAGGTCAGACTAAATTAGCACAATGATCCCTCCTGGTCTCACAATCTATGGATCCACCTCTTAGTCACACAAAGCTGGCAGGTAAAAACTGGCCCACGAAGATTTATTAACCCTTCATGTTAGGCTAGGTCTACACTATTGCAATTTTTTTGGAAAAAAAACTACACAAATTGCACTCCACAATTTGCGTAGCTTTTTCCTATTGTTTTTCCAGAAGAGGCTTTTCCGCCATTTGGCCCTGTCTAGACAGGGCCAAATGGTGGAAAAGCCTTCTCTTTCAGCGGAGCCCTCGTGCCTCGTAGAACAAAGTATACAGGGCTCCGCTGAAAGAGCGCATTTGCTTTTCCGCAAAAAAGCAGAAGAGCAAACATGTTCCCTGGACATGCCAGTTTAGATGCATCCTAAGAGTCCAGAAAGAGGCTCAAGCCTTGTGCTCAGGAACTAAGATAATGAAATATAGATTACACTGATTTTAAATGCTACTATCATATGACTTTGCTATTATGTCAGAGTACAATAAACCTGTGCTAAACTCTTGAGCAAAAAAGGTCTTGCTGCATCTTTATTGGTGGCAGTTTCCCCACTTGAATAACATGCTTGATATCCTCCTGCATACACTTTATAACAGAGTTTAAAGAGAAGCTAGATAATTTCATGGAGGTTAGGTTCATAAAAGGCTATTAGCCAGGGGATAGAATTGGTGTCCCTGGCCTCTGTTTGTCAGAGGCTGGAGAAGGATGGCAGGAGACAAATCGCTTGATCATTGTCTTCGGTCCACCCTCTCTGAGGCACCTTGTGCTGGCCACTGTCGGCAGACAGGATACACTGGGCTAGATGGACCTTTGGTCTGACCCAGTACGTCCGTTCTTATGTTCTGCACTATGGAGATGTGGAGAACTGGAGGAAAGTGAGGGCGAGTCATTTGTATTCCCACCTTTACTGTGAATAGAGGGCGACATATTGGTGAAACTGAGTGGTTGAAAGAAAGATTCACTTCAGAACGGTGGCGTGCACCGTAGTCCAGGGTATAGTTTTGACCACACTGAAGTCTATGGCAAAACTCCAATGGACTTCTATGGGAGCAGATCTAAAAACATTAGATTGGATGCATTTTTAAAAATCAGAATAAGTTTAAGTGGGTTGACAATTCTTGGGATTTCATTTTTCTGTTACAATATAAATTGTTGGATACTTTTTAGGAAGTTATCTATTATCTTGAGAACATCTATATATTTTAAATAAAGCCTTACTGACCATTTTGCTTGTAGTTCATTATTCACGGCCCAACAGTTTTCAAGCCATCTCCCTTCCAACACTGTAAGCCTGACCCACTTCTCCATCTTTCTTCAGCACAAATACAGGGACAGGGTATTTTAGTAGCACCCAGCTGACACTGGGATCCTATTGTGCAGGATTATTATCTCCATTTTATAGATAGGGAGCTAAGCTACAGAAGATTTAATGATTTGCTCAAACTCACACAAAAGTCTATGGTGGAGCTGAGAATTTAACACTTAGGCCTACCCTAGTGCATTAAAATTACACAGCCATCCTTCCTTGCTATACTGACAACACCACAAAGTAACTCTGTGCTTCCTTTTATTAATCAAAATAACAGTTAAACTCACTGAGTATTAAGGTGGATCAGGTAATACATTTTCTTGAGCCATCTTTTGTTGACAAGAGAGAATGGGGCTTACACTGAGTTCTACTTCAGGTTGTGATTCTTTAAAGTTTGGGAAGTGTTTTGAAATCGTCAGACTGAAAGCACTGTATTAGTTAAGAGTAAGTGTCCTCATCCTGTTCATGAACATTTCTACTGTGTGTCTTTCATATATTTTCCCAATATTGTCCCTTGGAACGTGTAAGAATACTAACAAGGTTTCTGACTGTACCAGAAGCACTTTCATGGACAAATCATGAGATTAGTTGCTAGCTACAATCCACACAAATTGTGAAACAGAGGTTTAAGACTGGGTAACTAAAACTTGAAAATCCATTGTGTTTTCTAACATTATTTCTTATTTGCTGGTTTTTCAGTATATCATAATAGAAGGATCGTCTTCACCTGAAGGAAAGATGATAAACCTCTACAATACAGTATTACTATCATGGCAAAACCACAAATCTGAAATCTTGAAAACAAATCAGAATTGTGATTGATATTTCGGTAAGAAAGAGCAACAGGCAATGGGGGAAAAAAGCTGTGCTTTCATTTCCATGTGAAACTTAGCAATGGGGAAAAAAACTCTGCAACTGCTCCAATTAAGAAAAATATCAAGGCCTCTGGCTAGGGAAACATTCATATATTTTTCCAGAAAAAAAAAAGAAGTTTCACCTCTTCAGAGCTTCAGCCAAGTAGAACCAAATTGTTAAGCAGCAAGACAACTTAAATAAGAGCCCTTTAAGAAGACCAAGGGCAGACTGACAGGTATAATAGTTTAATTTATTGGCTACTGCAGAGGAATTAAAATAATATACCCCAGGACACCTGAAAGTCATACATGTTCAACTAAGAAAGGCATAAAATATTTACAAAATTAAATTTGCTATTTTGTTAGTATTTTAAATAAGTTTTTATTTTTCAGAAAATGATTTTGTGCCCCCTCCCATCATTACTGTCACCTAGAATGCATAATACTAAGAAAACAAGCTTCAATAATTCTCTCATTGAATTTTTTTATTTTAAAAATTAAGTTAAGTCCACATTTACAATACTGGACTGACTGCCATGAAGACAGGAGTCCTCTCTTTTTCTGCAGAATGATTATAGATGGAGAATGGAAGTATAAGCTTTCCTAACTCTTCACATCCTGTGCCTCATCCCAGACCTAGGATGATTTCCTCTGGACAGGGCACTTCAATCGCCCTGAAAATTCATAGGGCCCTACCAAATTCAAGGTTCTTTTTGTAAATTTCATGGTGATAGCATTTAAAAAAGCCTTAGTTTCATAGTAGGCACAATATGTATTTTTAAAACAATAAAATATAAACACATAAAGCTCTCGGCATTTTGTCTACATTTTGTGGGCCCAGATGAATTGATTGCTGCCTGTTGATCCAACCTGTAGTGAAGATATGCCTTAAGACCAAAGGTGAGAGTAAGGCGATGTGACCCAGTACGCCACTCCGGTGAGAGCCAAGTAGGATGTGCTGCTGTAGGAAAAGCTGCAGCATGCTCCAGCCCAGATATTGGGTCACTCCTGAAGGCTGCAGCACTAAGCAGAAGGCAGCCAGGCAGGTTAAAGGGGTGGACTAAGGACACTCCCCACCCCTACTGTCCCAGCCCTACAAGACGCCATTTAGGGAGGGTAGAGGCTGAAGCCTCCCCTCCCCCCATTTCTACCAATGCTGATTGTAGGGAGGGTAGAGGCTGAAGCCTCCCCTCCCCCCATTTCTACCAATGCTGATTGTTGTTTCCTTTCCAACATTGTCAGGGAGTGAGAGCAAAGCACACAGCATTCCTGTATTCCGCTCCCTCCTGGCCGAGAGAGAAGAGAGAGGCAGAGGAGTGAGTAACCCATGCTGTGTACTCTCCTCTTGCTCCCTGACAGTGACAGAAGGGGAACAGCAGTCAACAAGTAGCATCAATAGGAATGAACATGGCTTTAGCCCTGCCATCCCTAAGGGCTCGCTTACCCTCCCCACATCCTCCCAGCACCCCAAGTCCCTGCCCTGAGCCCCTTCCCCGACTGTCCCAGCCCAAATACTACATCCTTCCACACTTGCAGCCACCTGCCTGAGCCCCCCAACACTCACCAACCCTCTCTCCTGAGCCCCCGGCATTCCACCCAAAGCTTAATATTTCTTACAGATACTGTCATATTGTACACATCCCCGACCCATGGCCCGAATTCCTCCCCTAGGGTTCAATACTACAGCACCTTTAAGAAACGTAAGCATGGGCATCGGGTATGTTAAGCAGGGCATTGTGTACTGCTGCCAGGCATAGCCCTTCCTCGGAACACCTGCTGTAAGCATTCTGGGGGCAAAGAGTTGCTGCCCTCAGCACCTACGCTCCTGCTGCTGGAGAGGCTGGGCAGCACTGCATGCCCACCTCCCTCCCCTGGTCCTCTGGGGCAGGGGACACTGGGGCCACACTGCAAGGCACAGCACACCCTGCCTCCTTCCTCCGCCAAGGCTGTGCTGGGCTCAGCCTTCTGGGGGGGGGGGGGGGAACCTAGGAGAAGAAGCAGGTCTGGAGGCTTGCATCTCCCAACCACTCATGAATTTTAATTACTTTCACCCTCTGCCTAATACTCAGTGTTTCTCAAACTGGGGCATCCCAATAAAAAAGGGGGCTGCAAAGCTACTTGAGGTAGGGGATTATGGTGTTGCCACCCTTAGTTCTGTGCTGCTTTTAGAGCTGAGTAGCTGTTGAGCAGCAGTTGCTGGCCAGGCACTTAACTCTGAAGGCTACGCCCCTCACACCAGGAGTAGTACAGAAGTAAAGGTGGCATGGTATGCTGGCAAGAGTATTGTCACCTTAACTTCTGTGCCACTGCTGCTCTCCAGCCCTGAAGGACAGATCAAGTTTCACAGTTCATGATGTGTATTTCACAGCCATGAATTTGGTAGGGCCTTACCCTTTCAGCTATCACCTGTGATAAAATGCTACCAGGAGTACCAGTTATGCTTGTGGCAGTCATTTATGATGTTCTGCCCATGTAATTCACAAAAGCCACTCAGCAGTCAAATGGTGATCATTTTTAAGTCATTATTTTTTACTATAGTAGCACATTGAAGCCTCAACTAGGTCAGGATTCCACTAAGCTAGGCATTGTACAAGCATTCTGTAAGGGTGCATCTACATAGCACCGTAAATTCGAAATAAGATATGCAATTTGCATTCCGCAAATTGCATATCTTCTTTCTAATCTATTTCTACACAGTGCCAAATTTTGAAATAACATGCTATTTCAAGACATCCCTTAACCCTCGTGAAACAAGGGTTACCGGATGGCAAAACAGCATACCCATTATTTTGAAAAATATTTTGAAATAACGTGTGGCTTGTGTAGATGCCGGGTAGCTAATTTGGGATACCAGAGGGATACCTATGTAGTGTAGAGGGATACCTGTGTAGTGTACCCTCTGTAACTTCTTTCTCTTCTCACAAAAGCTTATAATAAAAAAAAAAAGGAAGCAAACTTGGTTTGAAGCAAACTATTCTCATTAGGTGCTTTTCTCATAGTAGATGTTTCTGTACACTGTACTATTGCTGCAGGCTCATTTATAATTTTGAGTTATGCCTCTTTTGTTATGAATTACCTGTCACTTGGATCATAGTTAGTTTTATTTTGATCGGATGCACAGTATTCGGATGCACAGACACAGAACTGCTGCCATTTTAAAAAAATCTTTGCTTTCAATATATTTCGCAAATCCCAGTAATAAAAATAGAAAAAGAAGATATAGGAGGAAGCCAATGATTCATTGCTGACAGTTTGAGCCAGGTTTTTAGAAATGTACCATATCAACTCTCCCCAAAAAGTTTTTTTTAAATCTAATGAAATTATTAGTAATAACTTTTGTTTTATTAAAAGGTAGACAGACTATCATTTACGGACTTAGTCATTTTATGAACCAATCAGCACCTCAAATAATTGTCTCATGTAACTTTGAATTATCTGACTTTGAATGATTTCTTAACAACTTAATGTCAGCCCACAATGAAAACTTCATTAGGAAAGAAGGGTGAAAACTGCAGTGAATTGAAGTGGGTGTAAAGGGGATTGTCATTTTGTTGTTAAACAAAGAAGAAAGGGCTGTTCAGCTCTGAAGAGACAAATGGGGAGAACAAGATAGAGATCTTAAAAATCATTAACGATGTGGAAAAAAATGACAAGTTACTCGATGAAATTAAACAGGCAGCATGTTTATTATAAACAAAGGGAAGTATTTTTCCACACAACATGCAACTAATCTCTGGAACTCACTGCCATGGGATGCTCTGATGGCCAAACATATAACTGGGTTTCGAAAGAACAAGATGGCTGTGTCTAGACTGGCAAGTTTTTCCGCAAAAGCAATTGCTTTTGCGGAAAAACTTGCCAGCTGTCTACACTGGCTGCTTGAATTTCCGCAAGAACACTGATGATCTCATGTAAGAAATCAGTGCTTCTTGCAGAAATACTATGCTGCTCCTGTTTGGGCAAAAGTCCTCTTTTGCGCAAAAGGGCCAGTGTAGACAGCTCAGATTTGTTTTGCACAAAAAAGCCTCGATCGCGAAAATGGCGATCAGGGCTTTTTTGCGCAAAAGCGCGTCTAGATTGGCACGGACGCTTTTCCTCAAATACTTTAACAGAAAACTTTTCCGTTAAAAGCATTTGCGGAAAATCATTCCAGTCTAGACGTAGCCTATAAGTTCATGGTTCATTAATGGGTATTAGCCAAGATGGTCAAGGATGCAGCCCCATGCTCAGGGCAGCCCTCAATCTCTCACTTCTAGGCAGTGAAAATGGGAGGATTACTCCATAATTTTCATTTGATATGCTCTCCGTGAAGCTCTGGTATGGTCAGAGAGAATACTGGGCAAGCTGGATCACGGTCTGACTCACTATGCCAGCTCTTAGGAAGCTTCCTATTACGGAGATGCTGTCAATTAAGGCATAATTATATTATTCATTGTTATTCCCTCTACATACTTGATACACCTCAAGTCATTATTGCACTCATTATAAACCAACAGTGTTGTAACCTGTGGCACTATTTAAATGGCATAATAGAATACAGATTGCTGACTTAAAAAAAACCTAAACAGAAGCATACCCAACGAGTGGGACCTATGAAAAATAAACAGAAGCTTTGATGAGATTAATTTTGCATTGGAGATGTATCTACACACCAGTTGCTGAGGCTTTCAAGTTGCTTTTGCACAAAATATTATTTACAAGCCTTATGTCAGGAAAACAATAAAAAAGAACTACAGTTCTGAAGGGATGCATTTTTAGTCAAGACATGACAAATGCCCTGTTCAGGGAACCTAAACCATAAGCTTCATTTTGGAAAAAAAAAAAAAAAAAAAAAAGAAAGAAAGAAAATCAAAACTCAGTCAGAGGTTGAATCAAACTATTCCCTTCAAAGCTTTGTACAGCACCTAGAAGAATAAGGCCCAGTCCTGCCTTGGGTTCTTTCAGCACTTTATAAATAACAGTGCATTTTAGGAGCTAACCAATAAAATGTATATATTATCTTGAAACTTGTACTTTACGTTCAGACTCTAAATAGCTCAGATTGTTTCTTTACCCTGCATGAAATGAAAGGTCACATATTATGCACATAATAATGAAATCTCAAATGCAATTATGCTGCAGAAAACAAAAACAAAAACCTTCATCTGAAGGCTAACTAGATTCAAAATAACCCAGTTCTCATCAGGGTGTGAACACTCAATTCAATTAAGTCAATCAGTTTAACAAGCATTTAATTAAAAACAAGTTAGCAAGTCAAAGGTATTTGAAATGTATTTAAATATTTCAAACAGAATGTAGTTAAAAATCAAGATGTCTGATTGTAAATACATTGACCTATTTCTTGGCAGACATGAACCATCCCCAGCACCACTCCTTTCTTTCTCTCCCCCAAATCTTGCTTCCTAATCTTCTTCCTCTCAGACCCAATGCGTGACATGCCCCTGCTCCTTCTTTTTAAAATCCCGGGTTAGAAGTAACCATTACTCCTTGTCCTCTTCTGCTCCTATGCCACTTTTCCAGCTCCTACCTGTTGCCTCTCTCCTCCCCATATCCTGTCTGAATGACTGTGGTCCTTTGCCCCCCTGCTCCTATCCTCCTCCCAGCTCCTTTCATTGCTTCTTGCAGAAAACACTGGGCAGGAGAAGAAAGTTGCATTGACAACTCAAGAGTTCTCAGCAGATCATTCTCTCCAGGGAAATGGTTTGTAGCAATGCAGATGCAGAACCCTCTGACCATACAGATGCTCCAAAATCCACAAAGCAGTATTAAAGGTTTCTTGGTATAGAGTAGGGATGTTAAAATGTGTTTAATTAAGTAACTGTAGAATCACTGAAAATTTCAAGCAGTTACACGGTGGGTGGCAGTCAACTTTAAAGCCGGCTCTTCGTGCATACAGGGAGTCTGTGTGTTACCGCGTGCATGCTTACACTATCACATCCCTAGTATAGAGCCAGCACCACCACACTGTCCCTTGGTCCTTTACCCTTGGCTGCATGGGCCTCTTTAGCAGCTAAGCTGCTTTCAGTGGCCCAGCTGCAGCTGTGCATTATACTTGCCAAAGAAAGGCAGAAACCTTGAAAGCAGTTGCTCAGAGTATTTATTAATTTCCATTGCAAGTATTTTGTAAGCAGATTGGGCCAGATTGCACCAAAGGACAGACTAAGGAGGAAAAAACTGTACCCAGTTAAATGTATTGTCAGCTCACCTTGGGCTCCTCTCATCTTTAACTGGCCACTTTCACTGCAAGAAAGCCCAGAGAAACCCAGACATACTTGTGTTTGTATCTAGGGGCGTCTGCCATCTGAGGAGAGAGACAGAATGCCTCCCAGGTTCTGCTCCCTCTTTGTCACTTTTACTAGCGAGATGTGTAGTGTAGCTTAATTTCATCTATGCCTTGCAGCAGAGGGGAGAATAAGGCAGACAACCAAAGGTGCTTGGAGACAATAAAATGTGGTTATCTTCCCTTTGGCTTCCCCTATTTATTGCTGTCTATTTCCTTTTCTTTAACAATTAGTTCAGGAAACTTGTGACATCACTGAGCCGAGCAGGAAATGTGCCAATTTGATAAGAATATTACCTATTTCACTCTCACTCAGAACCGCAATCTAATCTAGAATGGCTTTAATAAAAACTACTTGCATTCTGAAATATGCAGTCAATTTTAGTGGTGTTACATAGGATATCCTCCAATTCTTTTCAGGAGTTTCAGATGTCATTCTATCTCACTTTCTTTTCCTTTCCCATCTCTTAGACACCCCCATGCTACAGCCTGTTCTGGTTATGCAATTTAGCAAAGCAGTGAAAAATGAGTAGGAGATAAATGCAGGCAGAGAATGGATGATTGGTGAATGTGAGCTTCATATTACTTTGAGCGTTCCCTACTTTCCTCCCATAAATGCAATCAAAGCTGATGATGTAGTTCCATTTTTGCTCCTTCACTCAAACAATTCAAAGTGCCCTTAACACTTAATACTTCAACATCCATGGAAACTCAAAAGGGTGACGTATTTTTAGCATTGCTAACATTCTGGTTACTCTACTGCAGGGAGACCTTCTTATATATCACCATCCCAACTTTCTCTGTACAAGAACAAACTCCCTTCATTAAGTGAGGGATGAAAGGAAAAGGAAAGCAATGTTATCATGCACAGCAAATACTAAAATGCATATACCACGTCCCTCACCAAGAGTTAGACTGCAGCTGGCAAGATGTGCTGCAGGGTCAGAAGTGGGTGCAAAAAGTTGTCTCCTTTGAGCTCCTTTTATAAACACAACACTCAGTTATAATCCCTGTGCTTGCTAGATTTCAGGGAATGTTCCTTCCAAGTGATCCTAGCAGGAGGAGGGAACCCATTCTGGACTACATATCACATTCCCTCCCTGCCACTAGCCAGGTTGAAGGCTGGGGAACACTACAGCATTTGTGGAGGGCTGGAAGAGGGTGTGCCATATTTCTGTGTAGCATGGGAATCCAAGAAGAATTGTGCCTCCTGAGCCATGTTTCTTCCCCAATACCCACAAGGAAGGTCCATGATGCTCACAATGCAGGGTAGGGCACAAAAGCACACCATCTGGCTCTAAACTTATAATATTCCTCCAGATTAATGGGAAAATTTGGCAAGTATATTCAGTTTTAGGCATGAATGTTTATAAAGTTTTACCTAAAATATTTAAAACAAATTGTCAGTGAAACAGGTGTATTTATCAATTTTTTTAGGCTTTTCTTCACTTAGCAGCGTTCTTCTTCTCTTAAATCTGTCAGATACACCATAGCCATCCTTTATAGCTGACATTGAGGTTACTTACTGATATTAAAACGGAACGTTCTGACAGTTTTATATTGTAGCAGTGTCATCATTAATTTCGGAGAGAGATCAAACAGCTCTTCTAAACATAGCAATGATTTGCATTTAGAAACCCTAAAGACCAAAAAAAAAAAAAAAACCCCCACTCCGTATGATGCAGAGACTACACAAAGTACCTGGCTAGGGGTGAAGAGACCCTAGACTACGATGGCCTCTCAAAACAAATATACTACATGTCTCCTTTTGACACAGCAGAAGTGAAACAAGATGCTCTTGTAAAAGGAGAATAATACACATTAATAAATTATTTTTGATAGAAATTGTACAGTTCCCATTGAAAGAGAATCCATGAAAGTAATGGATTAGGCCACTTGTCAGATTCAGAAAGAAAGGGTCTCCCAAAAAACTGTTTTGCTTTTATGTTTCCCCCATCTCATATTATGGTTCACTAGATAAAACAATATGCACTTTGAGAATCAAGTTCAAAGTGGGTTCTGGGGAGCAGGGCTAAAACTTCCTGAACATGTGCTGGGCTCAGTCAGACACAGGGAAATTGTTTTGCAACTTGTACCATGTGATCTATCCTAACAAATCAGACTTTAGCACAGCCTGAAAAAAGTGCAGGTAGTCAAGTGATACAAAGATGTTTTCACAATAATTGCATGGACTGTTATCGGATTAGAATAGAACCACAGAGATCATTGTTGCAACCACTGTTACATATTTGCAACAAATCTTATGTAAAATGCAGCATGTGAAAGGTCAATAGAAAGGTTATCATTTGCTTGTTATGATTATGCTATATCATTTTGTATTTGACATTATAAGCATTGGCTGTATAGCCATATTTCAAATCCTGAAAGTAGGAATAAGAGATCCTCCGGAAAAGGGCTTTATTCCGGAGGATCGCGCCAGTCTAGACGCTTTTTTTCGGCTTTTCCCCAAGCCAGAAAAAAGCACCGGACATGTTTATTTAAATCCCGCGGGGGGTATTTAAATCCCCCGCGGATATCCCTATTCCAAAGTTGGAAATTAGCATGGCTATTTCGGAATAGGGGCTAGTCTAGACGTAGCCATAAGGTATTTACAGAGCATATGGTGAAGGAACTATTTAAGTTGAATGGCCCATGAAGGAACACTAAGCTCACAATGGACCATGAAAGTCTCCTGTCTATAATGAATGGCCTTTGCTGTAAACATTGAAAACAAAGTATGGGTAATAGCATCTTCTGTGACAAAGCAACGTTGTACATGGACATGTGACTTGCCGACATGACTCCATACTGCATTCTTTACCTGAAATTTTCCACAGTAAGAACAATGGGTTTCCCTCCATATGGCAGAAGCTACAAAAGGCCCAGAAACATCTCCATTTTGCCTCTCTCCTGTTCCAGTCTCTGGACTATAGACTGATATTAACAGGAGCATTCTAATGAAAGGACTGAATTCCTTCCAATGATTTGGAAGTAACAAGAGACTTGACTTAAACCAGCAGTTTATTGCATTAATGCTACAAGTCTGAACCAAGAACTTTGCAAATATTATATGTATTTGATTCCTTTTCCCAATTTTAACTCATTTAAAAAAAATAAACCTTTAGGCAATGTCTATACGGCTCCTTTTTGTGCAAAAACCCCCTCTTGTGCAAAAACAGAGCTTCATTAATTATGCAAATGAGGCACTGCAATATTCCATGCTTTGCTTCATTTGCATATTTTTTGTGCAAAACGGGGGCAGTGTAGATGTAGCCTTAGAGTTTAGATACTAAAGGATTGGGAACAGCATGATTTTTGGATAAGATCAGAGTTGTATATTGACCTGGGTGTGGGTGGTCATTTGGGATAAGACTGGTTTTAAATAACCACATGAGCCTTCATGTTAGCCAAAATGGTGAGTAAGAAGTTTACTTTGTGGCTGGTTTGGTATAACTTACGAGAGAGTAACCAGCAGCATTTTGGAGTGTATTTGCTTTGTTTTTCAGTTGTGTGACCTGAATTTGGTGTTCTCAGTTCTGGCCCAGGAAGGCATGATTACATGGACAGATCAGAGAGGCAAACAAAATTTGAGCAAACTATTATTGGTTTGGGGATGTAGCTCAAACAAACTAAATGTGTGTAATTTTGCGGCTCAAGACAAGGCTGATAAAATCCAATGTTAGAATTCAGCTGCCAAATCTGGAGGACAATGATGATTTAGCCTGATCTCTCATAATGAGGGGTATCATAGCTCCCATTTGAGCTGCTAGCATCCACCTACCAAATCAAGTACACTTCCATTTCCTTCACAAATCACACCGCTGCACTTTTGTAATCTAAATACCACACAAATTACACCTGAAGTGTAAACAGTCCTTAAGTCCTATAATGGTTTCCCAGAAAAGTAAATTAATTGGGTCCTCTTCCATAGGGCTTGGAATAAGCTATCTTGATGTCACTTTGAGTGGTCTGTTAGCAGAGACATCTAAGCAATCCATGAATCAGTACACATTCATTAGCATAGCATAAGGCACAGAGTTATTGGGGTCTCCCTTTTGTGAAATCAGAAAAGAAAACAGCAAAATACAGAACTGGTTTATATTAACTTCTGATATCCTGCAAAGTTAGACTGTGGAAGGGCCATCTTTTAGGGTGCTTTCCTTAATGCCCAATTAAATACATGGGGCTGATTATCATTCTTGTATATAGTGACACTCACTTTATAATGCCTGTTGTAGTGCAAAGGGAGCCTCGTATAAAAGCAGAAACAGATCCTAGGGATTTATTCCTGCATAACTGATCAGAATATGTCCCAGAATGAGCAACCAGATATACAAAAAACCAATGAGTAAACAGTGTCGAACATAATAAAATAAAATAAAAAACTCATAACTACAATTTAATGTACTTTTTTTTTCAGTAAAGTGGTGTGATGCTGGCAGATGAAGTCCTTGGGCTTCACTGAACACTGACAAATGCATAGCTGGAAGCCAGTTTGTCTTGCCTGTATGTTCTTATAACTCTATTTTAATATTATATTTAGACTTTGTGACTGACGTCTTTGTAAGATGCGGCTTGTATTAATTTCATGTATAATATCCACATCCCATATTGAGGTAATATTTAAATGTTTGCTCTGTAACTATAAAAGTTTGCGCCAAAACTATAAATCCCCACAGCCAGGAGAGAAGCACTGTCAAATGTCAAATGCTAGTTGTTTACCGCAAAAGATGCCATCTCCTCTGCAACAAAAGATGGCCTATTGACAGACAAGTTATTGTAATATGACTTGGTTAATTGCCTGCTTTCATCCCATCACAGACAGAACACTAGAGGAAGGGAATAAAAATCTCTGTTAAGGAGAAAATTGTTATAATTATGCACCTTGAAATTAGGAAAGGACAATATTCCTAAAGAATAATCAAGCGGTCCCCTAGCTCCTTGTTTTGGGTTAGCCGTAAAGGATATATACAGCTTGTTCATTATAGCAACTAGTATTACCTTTTGGAATCTACTACTGTATCTAGTTTGTGTGCATATTTACCTGCTATAACCTCAAACAACTTTATTTCCCCTCTAGTTAATAAGTCTTTAGTTAATTACAGGACAGGTGTTAATTTTGGTGAGAGATCTAGTATACAAATGATCAGAGGTAAGTGAAGTCGTCCTTTGGGACTGGAAGGAATCTGAATATTGTTGTGATTTTTGGTATAAAGGACCATCTATCACAAAGGCAGGCTTGCCTCAATGGCAAAATAGACTGAAGTGCCCAAGGGGACTGTAGCTGTGATTTCCTGTTAAGTCTCAGAGGGGTAGCCATGTTCGCATGAATCTGCATAAACAATGAGAAGTCCTGTGGCACCTTATAGACTAACAGATTTATTGGAGCATAAGCTTTTGTGGGCAAAGACCCACTTCATCAGATATATGTTAAGGCTGTTACAGTGCTTTTGGAGTTTATACTTATTTCTTGGTTGGTGAAATCTAATTAAACATATAATCAACGGAATGTTTTTTTCCTGTTTCTTGACCATCTGCATTGTTGGCTACTCCTGACAATACGATAGTCTTATGCCTCTATTTTCCCTTGAAAAGTAAGCTTAAATCATTCATTAATTATTTCTGGACATGACACCTGGAGAAATTTCTATTACAGAGTTTTTGTTTGAAATTCTGGGAAAGAAAAACAAGCATACATTAGTTGTTTGTTTTCCTGACGCATTTAAAGGAATATTTACAAACAGATTTTCCCTTATAAAAGACTCAATTATCCCTTTTCTAGTTCCTAACAAAAGGGATTTCCAGGAGGTATATTGAATTTGTTCAGTTTTTATATTACTATTAATAGGGAGTTACAACTAAAAAGGCTTCCCACGGAATCAAGTACCTTGAATGATTTCTTTGTGTTTGGCTACTTAAGAGGTGCTTCTCAAAAATAAATTCAACAGGGAATTATTTATTAAAACATTTTTATGGACTTATTACAAAAAATCATAAATGCTATCTATATCCCACAATATACTAAGATTATAAAGTATCACAACTGACACAGTTTTTAAAATGTTACAGGTCTCTGTAAAAAGCAAATTAGAACATGGGTAATTAAATAATATTCCATTCTTTTTTCCCGTATTTGCTGCCTGGTTTTGACACTATTTCAGCTGTGAACAAATAAGGAAAATTCCTCAACAGAGGGATTGATGGTGAGATGTGCAAAACATCCATTAGGATTTTATTTGGAGAAACAGGAGCTGTTCTTGGGATCTGGTGTTCAAGATAAATAGCAGAAAATGAGATACCCACAAACAACGCAAAAGAAAAACTGGAGATGTAAATTAACTTATTCAAATTAGTCAGAACCCAATACAGGATCTGAGTGTTCTCTTCCCCTCTTCATCCCTCCAACTGAAACTGACGATACTTCATTCTACAGCTGGAAGATTTATAGCACATTTAATGGACTACCACCAACACAAACGGACCCTTTTACTACTAATAATCAAACACTAGGTTTGTAAACTAGTTCTTTCTTTTTTTTTGTAACCAGTTATCCTTAAATGGTTGCATTTCTTTTTCTTCAGTAAACTGTATGGTTTGTATATAATATTTCTACTATTCATGTTGTTCTGTTAAGTATGCATGGCCCTTGAACATAGATTAGGTCTGCCTGAAAAGGAAAAGACTCTCCAACATGAAAAAGCTCACAGTCTAGAACGGTGGTCACCAACCAGTAGATCACAATGAACGGTCAGTCTTGGAGCATCTGAGAGTCAGTCAGTCTCATCCTCAGGTTGCCAACCCTCCTGCTTTGGCTAGAAGTCTCCTGGAGAGTCTTGGGAAATTAGCCACTAACAGTCTGGTGGCACAAGGGGGTTAGAATCATAGAACCATAGAGCTGGAAGAGACCTCAAAAGGTTATCAAGTACAGCCCCCTGCTCTAGGCAGCACCAATCCCAACTAAATCAACCCGGCCAGGGCTTTGTCAAACAGAGACAAACACCTCTAGGAATGGAGACTCCACTACTTCCCTAGATAACCCATTCCAGTGCTTCACCACTCTCCTAGTGAAATAGTTTTTCCTAATATCCAACCTGGACCTCTCCCACCACAACTGGAGACCATTGCTCCTTGTTCTATCATCTGAGAACAGCCTTTCTCCATCCTCTTTGGAACCTCCCTTCAGGAAGTTGAAGGCTTCTATCAAATCCCCCCTCACACTTCGCTTCTGCAGACTAAACAGACCCAAGTCCCTCAGCCTCTCCTCATAAGTCATATGCTCCAGCCCCCTAATCATTTTGGTTGCCCTCCGCTGGATCCTCTCCAATGCGTACACATCCTTTTTGTAGTGAGGGGCCCAGAACTGGACACAATACTCCAGATGTGGCCTCACCAAAGCCGAAAAAAGGGGACTAATGACATCTCTAAATCTGCTGGCAATGCTCCTGTTAATGCAACCTAATATGCCATTAGCCTTCTTGGCTACAAAGGCACACTGTTGACTCATATCCAGCTTCTCATCCACTGTAACTCCCAGCTCCTTTTCTGCAGAACTACCACTTAACTGGTTGGTCCCCAGCTTGTAACTATGCTTGGGATTCTTCCATCCCAAGTGCAGGACTCTTTACTTGTCCTTGTTGAACCTCATCAAATTTCTTGTGGCCCAATCCTCCAATTTGTCTAAGTCACTCTGGACCCTATCTCTGCCCTCAAGTGTATCTACCTCTCCCCCTAGCTTAGTGTCATTCGCAAACTTGCTGAGGGTGCAATCCATCCCCTCATCCAGGTCATTAATAAAGATATTGAACAAAACCGGTCCTAGAACCGAACCTTGGGGCACTCCGCTAGAAACCGACCGCCATCCTGACATCAAGCCATTGATCACTGTGCGCTGGGCCTGGCCTTCTAGCCATCTTTCTATCCATCTTACCATCCATTTATCCAATCCACATTCCCTTAACTTGCTGGCAAGAATATTGTGGGAGACCGTATCAAAAGCCTTGCTAAAGTCAAGGTATATCACATCCACTGACTTTCCCACGTCCACAGAGCCAGTTACCTCATCATAGAAGCTAATCAGATTCGTCAGGCACAACTTGCCCTTTGTGAATCCATGCTGACTATTCCTAATCACTTTCCTCTCTTCCAAGTGCCTCAAAATGGATTCCTTAAGGATCCCTTCCATGATTTTTCCAGGAACCAAGGTAAGACTGACCGGCCTATAGTTCCCTGGATCGTCCTTCTTCACTTTTTTGAAGATGAGCACTACATTTGCCTTTTTCCAGTCATCTGGGATTTCTCCCAATCTCCACGACTTTTCAAAGATAATGGCCAAAGTCTCCTCAATGACATTTGCCAACTCCCTCAGTACCCTCGGATGCATTAAGTCCAGACTCATGGATTTGTGTACATTTGGCTTTTCTAAATAGTTCCTAACCTGTTCTTTACCAACCAAGGGCTGTCCATCTTCATCCCATCTTGCATCACTTAGCGCATTAGTCCGGGAGCCCATCTTGTCCACGAGTGCAGAGGCAAAGAAAGCATTGAGTACTTTCAGCTTTCCCCACATCATCTGTCACTAGGTTACCTCCTTCATCCAGTAGGGGCCGCACACCCTCTCTGATCACCTTCTTCTGGTTAGGTTTCTACAGCCATGTTTTCTTGTTATCCTTCACATCCTTAGCCAGTCGCAATTCCATTTGCACTTTCACCTTCCTGATAACCCCCCGGCATTCTTGAGCTATACATTGAAACCCCTCCCTGGTCATTTGTCCAAGTTTCCACTTTTTATAAGCTTCCTTTTTTGCTTAAGTTCACCAAGGATTTCCCCTGTAAGCCAATCCGGTCTCCTAGCATGTTTGCCACTCTTGCTAAGCGTCAGGCTGGTTTCTTTCTGTGCCTTCAATAAGGCTTCTTTAAAATACTGCCAGCTGTCCTGGACTCCTTTCCCCATCACGTTAGCATCCCAGGGGATTCTGCCCATCAGGTCTCTCAGGGTGTCAAAATCTGCTTTTTTGAAGTCCAAGGTGTGTATTTTACTACTCTCTTTTCTTCCTTTGGTCAGGATCCTGAAATCTACCATCTCATGATCACTCCTTCCCAGGTTGTCACCCACCTCTACTTCCCCTATTAGTTCCTCCCTGTTTGTGAGCAGAAGGTCAAGCTGCACACGGCCCCTGGTCAGATCCTTCTGCACTTGTGTCAAGAAGTTATCCCCAACATTCTCCAAAAACTTCCTGGATTGACTGTGTACTGCCGTATTGGTTTCCCAACAGATGTCAGGGTGATTAAAGTCCCCCACAAGAACCAGGGCCTGCGATCTGGAAGCTTCTCTCAGTTGTCCGAAGAAAGCCTCATCTACCTCATCCACTTGATTCGGTGGCCTGTAGCAGACACCAACCAAAACATCACTGCTGTTGTTTGCTCCTTTAAACTTAACCCATAGACTCTCAATAGGTTTTTCTCCCTCTTTATACTGGAGTTCAGAGCAATCATAGTGCTCGCTTACATATAGTGCAGCTCCTCCTCCTTTTCTCCTCTGCCTGTTCTTCCTGAACAGTCTATACCCTTCCATGACAGCGCTCCAGTCATGCGAGTCATCCCACCAAGTCTCTGTTACCCTAGTTAAATCATATTTCTTGTTCATATCTGCTTGCCTGCCTTGACCCCATGCCACTCCCAGAAGCACTTGGCATCTCCCTGCAGGGGAGTAGGGAGTCTCCACACATTGCCCTCACCTGCATGCTTCACCCACCTTCTTGCAGGGCTGAATCAGCAAGCACCGAAACAGCAGTTTGAAATGGCTTTTAACTCTTGAAATATTATAGAGAGGCTTAACACAGTTTTTATTGCAAAACAAAACATTTAAGACATGAATGATTACTGGCATTTTTACTCTAAAATTTTAACTAGCACCTTGAAAACTCAGGAAAAAATAGAAAATGTTCAGGATTTATGGATGAAAACTGAAATTTAACTTTTTCTAATCAAAACGCAGTATAAAAAATTTTGACCGGGTTTATTTGTGTTTTTTGACCTTCCCATGCTGTTTTTTTCCATGTAGTTAATAATGACAATTTATCTAAATTATAAACCTTTAGAGCTGAAACAAAAACCTGGTCAGTTTCCCCAAGTTAAAGGCCAGTTCTGCAAATACTGTAAAGTGTTGCTGAAGTCAATGGATTTACTCTCATTCATAAGCATTGTGGTCATTAGAACATAATTCTTTAGTTAGAATACTTCGTGTATTTGTCTTTGTTCAATTCACTATTGGTGACACGTTACCAAAAGCTATCATTATTGTATTCTTTTCCAGGCTTTGACTATGTTCATCATTTTAGCATCCAAGTCAATTTAAAAAAAATGGTTCCAAATTTTCTAGGGAAGGCTATACTTCAATATTAGCAAGAGGAATAAGTAGTCTTGTTGTGACATTATAACAGCTGGGTTTCATTTGAAGTATCATGATTATGAAAATATACTGAATATTTATCTGAGTTTGTATAATTGTAAAACCTGCTTTAGTATTATCCCTGCATGTCTAAACGAACAAAATATCAATAAAACAGCTTCAAATTGGCATGTATGTGTCATGGACAAATAATATACCAGAATGTGATCAATTGTGGATATATATTTTAATCTTGAGAATTAGTACTGATTAGTTTCATGGGCTTATTTGTTTTGTTTTTTTAATTAAACCTAGCATTGATCTGACTTTTAATAGTGCCTGTACTCACCTCCCCATAAAACCAGAGGGGAGTATTTCGTTTCAGTGAGGTTGACGCATTTCATTTTGACTTTATTTTATTGAAATTTTCTCCATTATACTTGTTTTGACTTTAATTTCAGCAAACACTCTGACTGTATTAAAATTTTTCCACCTCCTCCTTCCACTTTGCTTTCCTTCACCAGCCTCTGCAAAAGCAGCAAGATTGGGAAGTTGACCCAATATCATTTCTAACTATCCCTCATATGCTCTTGGAACCTGAAACCTCTCCCTTTCTTCCACTCCCTACCAAGGAATCTTCAACAAACTATTAATCATAACTGTGTGACTGCTGACTATGTGTTAGGGTTTTTCTAATGCACTGTATTGGTAACACTCACTGCAGTGCAAATTCTAGCAAGCCCCAGCATGTTTTGCATTAATTGGCTCATGTGGACCCTACTGCTGGGGCAGATTGTTTAGACAAGCCCTTAGCTTCCACCATATCCTGGGATTCAAACTGATAGCTCTCAAGATTTTCTTCAGTAAAACTTTCAAATATTACATCATCTTACAAAGTCTCAAATAAACAAACTTGAAATCAAAGAACATTCAGCGTGACAATCACATTTTTAATCATGATAATTTATGTGACAATAGAAGGACTGAAAATCTCAGAAATTGAAAAGACATAACACGTTTTCTTGTTAAACCTCTTCCAATCACAGTACATCCCCTACAGTCTATTCAAAAACCATGGGAAAGAAGTCCATACATTTTAAATAATCTTACTTTATTCTATAATAAATACAGGGCTCATAGCAAAACTTTCATATTATTACACAACTGTGTGTCAGATGTTTACAGGCATACTTCTAGTCCGCCTTTCTAATCTTTAAAACATATGGTACGATTGTATGAATTAATAAACTAAGAAGCATTTCCCAGGATCTTTCCACATACTTCTTCAGAAAGGCCCATCAGCAGCATTCCCAGCATCAGATGTATAGTTGTTGCCAATGCAAAGTGGACTTGCACTATAATACTCCACCTTTCCCTACATAATTATCCATGCACAAAGGGGAAGCAGAATATCTATCTGCCTTAGAGACACAAGAAGTAAATGATACCAACAATTTTCAAAAGTCCCAGGAAAAAATACAAATAATATTATATCTACTGGCTAAAACCATTTATTTTATTTTCTATTTTTTATGTTTGAAAAATTGACCTTATACTTTTTTGTATTTTCATTGGTTGAGCTACAAATTAACTTCACACACCCAGCACTGAGTGTTTGAGCACAAGGAGAAACAGAAGGCATCCTGGATATCACGTTAGCTTGCTAGCACTATGCAATCTAAAATAGGAGAGGCATTTGGGGAGACATTTAGATCCTCACTCTCCTTGCCCCAGAAGCCTGAATCATTGATATACCATTAAAGTCTTCACAAAAATGCCCAGAAAGAACTGAAGACTAATTTATTAAATGGCCCTGATAAAGGTAGAACCTAGTTATGTATCTGCCTTTCAGAGTGGGAATCTGTGGGAAAAGTGTGATTAAAAAGAAGAGATGGGCTAGAAGTATAAAGTCTGATGTAGAGCCGGTTCACTATAGTGATACAAGCCAGCTAAAGATTTTGAATATGGCTCTGAACTTTCCCAAAGATTAAGGCAGTCAGGTTCTCCACATGGGTCTGTAACAATGACATGACTAAAATAGTTTCCATTTTTATAGAAGAGAAACTAAATAAAATGGGGGAAAACAATGCAGTGTTTGAAAGATAAAGATACATGTTCTGGAAATACATTTAAACAATTTAATGCCATGGGAACATGGCAAGGCTCAAGGTGGATAAAAATCAATGATTTTTTAAAAATAAAATTTGGATTTTTTAAATTCAAATCTGTTTTTTTTAAATCAGTAAAAAACTAAATTATCATTTAAAATAAGTTACAAATTAAACTCATAAAAAACATGCTGCACCTGCACTTCCAGTCTCATAGAAAATGAATAAATGGTTCTAGTCTGTTCAGCCTAACTACCAGCTCTTGCTTCTTAAAAGTTCTGGGCTTTGAATTGCTATTTCTCAGAAGACTAAAAAGTAACATGTGCAAAGAAAGACACAAGCTGGATAATACTGTTTTTGTTCTGTGCTTATGTGGCTGTGCACTTTGGCAAAGCACAGCAGAAGAGTTAGGTAAGACATGTCAGACAGAAAATATATAGGAAAGGAGGGATGCAGCATAGAAAGGAACAGTTTGAGTGGACTGGAAAGAAAAAGGGAAGACATTATTCAGCACACAATAGCTTCTTATATACCCTCCTCTCCCCCCACCCCCTCCCCCCCGTTTGGTTTCTGGGCATAAGAGAGATCCTGTCTAGGAATATTTTGAAGAAATTAGTTTCCTGAATAAAAAAGAAAAATGTGTCAAGTGTAAGCAGTACAAGATGATGATAGGGGACCTAGCTGCAAGAATGAAACATAATAAGGAAAACTGCTTAGTGGGAGAAAAGAATGGATGAAGATGTGGATATGGCTGAGTGGATCAACTCGTTAGTAACTTAAACAACACACTATGTAATGCAGCATTTTCAAGATTCTCCTATGCCTTTTAGTATAAGTGTGATTTGACAAGTTAATTTCCACGCTGTTTACTGTGTTGGATGTTGCTAGAGGAATGTTTCTTAGCTAATCCTTATGGTTTGTTTAATTTGTTAACTAGTTTTAGAATGTATCACTCAAGTATACGATACAGAAAGCTGCAGTAAGAGAAATCTAGAGTTGCCAGTTGCAACAGAGTGTTATTTTATTATAATACATAATGTATGCACCTTATTTTGGAACATCATGGACACAGGTGCTATAAATCTAGTCCCTATTTTACTGCAGCATAATTCATCTTTTCCAAGGGAACCTCATTCTATACTTGTTCTCAAAAAACAGAGGAGCCAGACATTTCAATGGGGCTTACTCCAAAATTAAGTGCACTCTAATCACAGTCAGTCTTTTTTTTGGGGGGGGTGTAATGATTTTTTGGTGATTTAAATAACGATTTAGATCAATGATTTAAATCAATCCACCCAGCTAGGGCTATGAAATGATTTAAAAAAATCAATCATGATTAATCACAGTGTTAAATATGATGAGAATACCATTTATTTTCTTTTGGGTATTTTCTATATTTTCAAGTAGATTGTATTCCAAGTTTTAATTGAAATCAAGGTGTACAGTGCTCACTTCATATTTATATTTGTATTACAAATATTTGCACAATAAATGCAAAAAAGAGAGCTAGTATTTCCAATTCATCTAATACAAATACTGTGGTGAAATCTCTTTATCATGACAGTTAAACTTGCAAATGGAGAAATATGTACAACAACAAAAACTTGCTTTCAAAAACAAAACAATTTAAAACTTTAGACCCTCCAAATCCACTCCATCCTATTTCTTGTTCAGCCAAACAAGTTTGACGACATTTGCAGAAGATTAAGCTGCCCACTTCTTGTTTACAATGAACAGCAAGAACAGGTGTTTGCATGATACTGGTGTAGTCAGCATCACAAGATATTTACATGCCAGATGTGCTAAAGAGTCATGTCTCCTCATTCTTCAATCACCCATTCCAGGAGACCTTGAAGGAAAGGGGGCAGCAGGCCTCTGCAGAGCTGCCTCCAGCTGCCAGAGGCACGTACAGACATGCCAGCAGCTTCAGGGAGTAACATGGGGCCACTGGCCACGGCAAGCAGGAATCTGTACACTACTCTATTACATATTCTTTGCTTCCTATGAATGGCTGATATATACGCCTACATAGAGACTAACAGCCACTACATCTTCTTCAGTAGGATTTCCATATGCATATTTTAGCTATATCTAATCAGATTACTCTTCAGATAACGAAGTCTAGTGTCTATAGCACAGCAATCACTATATTATTAAATGTGATTTTGCTGTATTTTACTCTGCAGTATATTAGAATTCAGCACAGGGAGGTAAAAAACCGTAATCAGTTAAACAGTTAATTATCAGCGGTACGTCTAGACTGCAAGGATCTATCAGAAAAAGATACGCAAAATGCGAGGCACATTTTGCGTATCTTTTTCTGATACTTTTGTTGGAAGAGGCTTTTCCAAAATTTGGCCCATCTAGACTGGGCTAAATTTCGGAAAAAAATCCTCTTTCAAAAGCCCCCTTCTTCCTCATGGAATGAGGAATACAGGGGCTTCCAAAAGAGCATGTTTGATCTTCCACAAAATAAAAAGCGGAAAAGCAAACGCATTCCCTGGATATGGCGGAATTTTTTCAGGATACTAGCCATACCCTTGGTTTAACCAGTCAACTTCTTAAACAGGGGTGATGCGGCAGGCTGCTTGGGCCTGCCAGTTAACTATAATCAGAAAGTTTCACCCAATAACCATTCACATCCCTAATGCAGCAGCATTGTCATAAGAAGCCATGGTATTTCAGGATATGAGCATCTGAGTTAAAGATCTGAATATAAAAATGCTCACCTACAGCCTTAGGGGAGCAGGCAAGAGGCACAGGGGAGGGTGAATGGTGTGAGCACAAGCCAGAAGACTGCAGCTAGCCTCAACCCGGTTCACAGGCTCAGTGCCAGCTCTGGCATCCCCCATTCCCATCCCTCAGCCATTTCTCTCACCTCTCCACTTCTCTTCTGCTCCAGCCTGCACTTGTGTCACTCATCACCCCCTAATGAGTGGGGGCTGGGTATGTGAACGTTAACCAGTGTGGAGAACAAAAAAATATAACAGAAAAATTGCAGGGAAATGTCGGAGAGTCAAGTGCAAGAAAGAGCAGCTACCCCATCTATTGATTTGCAGCCTATTTCCATCGACCTTGTAAAAGTCACATTATATTACTATGCCTCAGTTTCCCCATTTATAAAACAGGGATAATGATACGTGTTCTCCTTTGGAATGTACACTTGAATAACAAAGACTATACAAAGCTAGGTATTAATTGTTAAATAGAGCACAGAGTCAGAAATCCATTTTAACATTAGTGGCAGGATTTTTAACTGTATTTTCCTATACTATTTCCCTTAATTGTTTAGTGTTTAAACTTCATTGCATACGTATGAAAATAACTGTAGCCTTTTCTATGTTTAGAATTACCATTCAGTCCTGAACTCATCCCCACTGATCCTAAAAATTGCAGATAATCGAGAACAGTGGGTAATCTTGATGTGCTACAATTTAGAACCACATGAAAAAATCTTAAATCTGGGTTTACCTGTTCTTCTCTGTAATTCAGTTCATTATATGCAAAAAAATCTCTGCTCACTAAGTAGACATTGTGGTTCTTTTCTACTATTTAGCAGAATTCCCCCTCCTCTAACTATGTAGCAAGGTGCATATGAACAACTTGACCATAATGTTGAATGAAGATGTTGGAAAGAAGGGAGGATTGCTTGGGAGGTGTGATGGGGTGGACTAGGCCCTGAAGTCCCTGCTGGAGGCTTTATGGGCCTTCCATGCCCAACCCAGAAAGGCAACAGAGAAGTTCTCCAAGCAGGCTAGAGCAGCTGCAGGGGAAGCAGCCAATCAGGGACTAGGAAGGCCATATAAATAGGGAGCTGCAGAACAGAGCCAGGAAGTTCCCCTTTAAAGCTTAATTGTACAGTCAAGGAAATTGGTTGGCTGGGAGAGATGCAATACCATGGACAGCTCACTGTGGAGAGCTTAGTGAAGACTGGACTATGCTAGGATTTTGAGAAAGAGCCCTGAGGGAAGGGTGAAGATGGTGCATCCAGAAAGGATGCCCTGGGGACCCTCTCTATTCCCGGGTGGTATCGAACAGAGGAATGCTACCAAGGATGTTGAGATGGACCCTGTTAGATGTGTATCCTGCAAGGGGTTTGATCACTTTGACACAGGCAGTATGTGACTCGGCTGGAGGGCTGAGTCACCAAAGACTCTTTATATTAGAAAGTGCAGGCACAGTCATGTTGGCTTGAGCGGGGAGCCTTTGTGAGAGGTGAATGTAACCCCATTACAGGAGGAGATCAAGCCAACATCCAGAGATGAGCCAAAAACAACAACAAACAAATAAAACAAAACCAAAACCCATATTGCCTCCAGAACTTAGCTCCCAGATGTACTCTCCAAACTATTGTGGAGGCATTAGTAACTACTTTTTTTGGTCAATGGAGGGCATGTAAAGGAGGGGCCTTTCAGTACCCACTTGTTGAGAAACACATGGTCCTTTCAGCCACTCTGAGACATGCCAAACTCATCCCACTTACAGCCACCAGGAGTCACCCACCCACCAGGAGTTTGTGACACTGGAGTTTTTTTAAACAGAAGCATTTAGTGAAAAGGTATTTTAAGATCTTTTGTGGGCCCCCACCTTCTGCACTCAGTGCCAGAATGGGGAACAACCTTGACACTCCATTTTTTTACATCTCCACCTGTGCAAAGCCCCTAGCTACCTCTTGCCTGCATTCTGCATAGTTTTCAACCTTTTTATGCGGGCTGCGTTCCTCTCCCCCACAACCATGATAGGCTGGGTGGCCTGATAAGGTGAGTCGGGGGGTTGGCGGTGACTCCTTCCCTAAGCCTCACCAGGTGAAACATGACCCAAGGGCACCCCACCCCCCCAGAAGTCAACTATGCCTATTCTCAAGGCCTCCCCCCCCACACACACACCCTCCCAGGGGCCAGAGCATCAAGTTCATCCTGCTGGGCCCTGAAGATTTTCAGCATGTTGCGAGAGCCTCAGAAAATGGTCAAGAACCCCTGCACTAGAACTTACTGCCAATTGGTCCACCCTGATTTTAAAAAAAAATTACCAATGGAATGTGCACCTGTATGTTAGGGCTGCATTGAAGGTTTGTGGAGCTATACAGTCTCTGAATTTGTGAACACATCAGTGCTGATTTCAGTTTGTATTACTGCATCTTTTAAAAATGTTAAAAGGAGCACAGCTCTCCAACTGCAATTCAGAATTTGGTACTCAATATGAAAACATAGAAAGTTTTGAAATTTATTGTAGTACTTTAAAGAATGCTCAGCAAAAAAAAAAAAAACATTAAATGGCCGTTATTTTATGCAGTCAAATGTAAAATAATATTCTAAGGAGGCAGCTTTGATGTTAATGTATTTATAATAATGTTTTATTCATGTGTTTTTTGTACTTCTGTCAGTAAGAATTGAAATCAGCTATACACAGCTCAGTTCTTCCACAGAAACTGGTGCAATGAAAAGAAATTAATGCTTTTTGATTGCAGTAAAGCCAAATGAAATATTACCTGTCTGCTCTGCTGTGATTAACAATTGCAATACATTGTGAGATATGACACGAGGGCCTATTTTTCAACCAGTAATAAATAAATAAAGGAATATACACAACTTGTTTTCATATATATGTATCCAAGTTCCCCAATGAGTTTCTAAAATATTGTACATCTCATTTTTGATGCCACATTTAGTATAGCGCCTTGCTCTACTTTCATTCACAATTATGGATCTTAGATTTAGATAGTAACTTAGGCTGTGTCCAGACTCCATGCCTCCGTCGACGGAGGCATGTAGATTAGCCAGATCGGAAGAGGGAAATGAAGCCGCGATTAAAATAATCGCGGCTTCATTTAAATTTAAATGGCTGCCCCGATCTGCCGATCAGCTGTTTGTCGGCAGATCGGGAGAGTCTGGACGCGATGCCCCGACAAAGAAGCCTTTCTTCATCGACACAGGTAAACCTGGTTTCACGAGGCTTACCTGTGTCGATGAAGAAAGGCTTCTTTGTCGGGGCATCGCGTCCAGACTCTCCCGATCTGCCGACAAACAGCTGATCGGCAGATCGGGGCAGCCATTTAAATTTAAATGAAGCCGCGATTATTTTAATCGCGGCTTCATTTCCCTCTTCCGATCTGGCTAATCTACATGCCTCCGTCGACGGAGGCATGGAGTCTGGACACAGCCTTAGTGTTGCAGTGTAGATGTACTATTTCTAAATAACCAGCACTATTCTGAAATAATTTAGTCCACATCTACACAGCAGGCAGTTATTTCAAAATAATGTCAAAATACTGTCAAGCTGGAGGACTTCTTACTCCGACTCCTGTAACTCCCATTTTACAAAGAGTAAGGGAAGTCGGAGGAAGAGTGCTCTATTTCAAAATAAGTGCTGTGTAAACACTCCCTATTTCGAAATAAGATACACAATTGACGTAGCTCAATTTGCATAGCTTATTTTGAGATGCGGCCTGTAGTATAGACAAACCTGTAATTAAGGAAAACACTGTACTATGGGCTATATGCATACAACTCTGCTAGTTGACACCAGCTGATGGTCTTGGCCCCTATTTTTACAGTTAAGCCATCACCTGAAAACTAGATTAGTTTTCAGTTTCATTGAAGCAAGGATTCAGAATGGTTTTAATCAAGTACAAGGAATGATTAAGAGTATATGATGATGAAAATTTTAAATTCTTTTCTCCCACTGAAATAGAAATTAAGAAAGAAACCTAAATAAATGACAGTCAAAACTTTTCCAACTGTTTTGCAAAGCAACTTGCTACTGGTCAGAAAACACACCAGTTGAGCACCCTTTGAGACAGCAGACAAGACAAGACAAGATATTTTCTGCACTGACTTTATAGCCTTAATTCCATAAAGTGCACTCAACCATCACCATCCAGAAATCTAAGAGAGCAGAACCCCAGGACAGAAGGAATGGTGGACAGGTACTGTGACTATACAGATGTAACAGTCAAACTACTGTTATAGGTAAGTAACCTTTCTTCCTTGTGGAAATTTAGTGAGCAGTGCAACCTCCAAGGAATGTTAGGTGAGGTTTACAAGTACAGCAAAGACTGCAGAACCATTTTCCCAAAGTGAGAGTGTGTCAGAACTAGATACCAAATTGAGAGCATGGTATTCTGGGTCTTCATTAAAAAAATAGGTCAGTTTAATGGAGTGCAGGGGTGTGAAAAATAAACACTCCTTGAATGACTTTGTTAAACAGACCTAAATTCCCAGGTAGAGACCACTTTCCATCTGTCAAATTATCTACTCTCTCTGGGAGACAAGGAATAGCTATGCCAGCAGGAAAATCCCTCCCACCAGCATAGATAGTGTTGACTCTGAAGCTCTACTGGAGTGCAGCTGTAGCATTTTAAGAGCAGACAAGCCCTACCTTTGTGAACAGAAATGCAAGGATAGCCCTGCATGGTTCTGTGATGGAAGCTTTAGGAAGGCATGCCATGGAGGCCATTCCTCCTAGTGCGAGCTTTAAAAACTTGTATACATAATCTAATCCCCTATAGCAGTCACTGCACAGAAATGGTGTTTCCTTTGCATGGTTCCCAAAGGCTACAAAACATTTTGGAAAATTCCTAAATAACTTAAGTTCTGGCCACCTATAAATTCAAAGCCCTTTGAACATCTGCAATAAGAAACCTAGTTTCCAAATGTGAACATTAGGTTTTGGGGAAAAGCCTGGAAAATTAAGGTAGGTGAGATTCATGCCACTTTTGACAACAAATTTTATGGGGCGTATGCAGAATAACCCTCTTCATTATATCTTGGGTATACTAGCATCCAACATTTAATAATCGAGCACCTTTCAAGTGAAGGGGACCTTTGTCATTGACCAACAGTCAGCAGTAAACAAATGCATTTTGGGTGACTAACAGATAAAATACTATTATACTGGAGATTGGGTGAAGGTGAAGGTTGGGGTGGGGGTGTGTAACAGCCACCCTTAATTTAATCTAAAGGTAAGGAGAATTCCTTTTGAAGGTATCAGAAATATGAGCCCATTCTTAAACCATGTAAGGTTGGTCGGGAGCTGTTGTAACAATTGGGACAAAATGTAATCTTAAGTATGAGCTCATCTATGAGAACTGAAAAAGTTTAAAAAGAGAAAACTGTCAGTGACCTATAACAACTGATGTTGAGGGGAAAGATGCACCAGGGAGACAGACTGAATTAATCCAGGTAGAAAGGCCTAGAGATAAACACAAGGACAGTGCTAAGATCATGTCTAACAAAGAAGAGAAGCATAAGATTGGAAATGGACAAGATGGATGCCAAGATATTAGGCCCAATTGGTGAACAAAATAATGAGGGGGATGAGCTATTCTGCCCATCACTCCTTTCAAGAGTCCTTAAAAAGGGGAACTTTCTAAAATCTATTTTGCTATCCGACAAGCACAGTAAACTAGGTGAAGTGTGGCTCAGGAGTGAGCTTCTCCAAGATCACTGCCACCCCAGGATCCAGTATTGCACCGTCAGGCTTTTGTCAGCCACCTAAGAAATACTCAGAGGAGATTGGGCCAGAGAGACCTAAATAACATTACCATCTCCACTGGCTATGTCTAAACCCCGAACACTACTGTGGATGTAAGACTTGTCTCCTGCTTTCAGCCTCCACTTTACCACTTCCTCGTATCCCTTTCCTTCCTTCAACCTTATTTCTTCTCTTTCCCGTCTCTCTCCTTTTGTCTTTTAATAAGAACCTGGTGAAGTCTGCCAAGACTGCATCTATTCCAACACTGCTGTAATCCCATGACCAGAGAGGTAGGTAAAGCAAGTAGCTCCTAAATAGCTCAAGGCTGGGATGAGTTTGGCAGGTCTCAGAGTGGCTGAAAGGACCATGTGTTTCTTTAACAATGAAGTTGGAAGTGCAAGTCAGCACCAAAGATGTAAGCTGCATTTTTATAGTAGCTTTTCTTTTCTCTCCTTCAGTGTGTGCATATCTTGTTTTATCTTGTGGGAACACGGGACTGTACTTTGACAAAGCAGCAACAAGAGCTAGATAGGGTTTCCTTCTTCTATAAACTTTCAAAGCTAAAGAAAAATGGAACAAGAGATGTTAAAATGAAAGCCTTGATACTTTACATTTCAAGTGTTCTGTTGTCTCTTCTTTTCAGTATTTCTAATAGAAAGTTTTAAAAGGATTTTGAATGGTGCTAGGCAGGCTGAGGTCTCTCTATTCAGAATCCCTACCCTTGTTATAAATTGTTACCGTTACGATTCTGTGAAGGTAAAGTAACATGTTTATCTGAGCCCATGTCCTTCATTAAAATTAAGGCAGCAGAACTGAGCAACGGAGGTAGAGTTTTAGTTGGGTCTGAATACAAATACAGAGGAGTGGTACTGTTTTTAGGTGGAGCAGAGTATGTGTGTGACAATAGGTAGTCAGAGAAGGCAACAAGACAGCCAGCCTAGAGAAAGCACTTGTAACATGACCCACTGAAAAAACGGATAACTTTTTGGATATAGTATTGGGTGGAAAAGGCGGGTTGAAATTCTGAGCAAAGAAACTACCCTCTGCTGTTTTATTCTTCCTGTGTTCAGGGAAACAGGACCTTATGCATACTTTGTAATTACAGACCCACACCAAAGAAATAGCCAATATTGGGGTCAGGTGTCTAAAGGACACTAGACACTTCACTGGCTATTTGTAAGTCCTGGTCATTTGTGATTAACACCAAACAAAGAAGTGTTGTGAAGAGCATCAAGAAGTCTCTTTTTTTTTTAAACAAGATATACATTTAGCTCAGTTAGGCTCAGCAGACATTCAGTGCTCTTGCCTGTATAGAAAGGAATATTAAGAAGGAATTGAATAATGCATTCTTCTGACCAATTGTTAGCTTGTTTGCTGCAGATTAAATCACTGCTATAGGTTTTTAGCATCTAGCAGCATGCACCAAGTGAAGCATCACTCATCTTTATTACCTTGCTAGCTGTGGTCTAGGGAACGCAAAATATAATTTCACCAAATTAGAGGGGGGAAAGGGTCCTAAGATTAAATAACTTCACTTTCCCAACATGCATTCTCATGGAAGTTAAATCACACAGTAATCATTTCTTTTTTATCCTAACTTATGTCCTTGACGTCATATTGAGATACTTTACTGATGAATGGCTGTGAGAGTTTAAGATGAATATGGTGAAGTGTTACTGTTCATTACCACTTTTATTATGTTTCCTATACCTACTGTGTGAAACACAGAAGAACCATGAACAATGCATTATATTTGTTAAATGTCTGATTTTAGCCTTAAAATCCTCATCATCACGGAGTACTTCAGAGGGAAGAGCTGCTGCCTTTTCCTTAGTGAGCAGGGCCAACACCTAACCTGAGAATGAAGGGCTGTGAAAGAAAGTGCTACATAGTCCTGCATTTTGCTTCAGCAAAAACTGGACTTCTCTGTTTTTCTGCATCAACTACTACTTCTTTTTATGTACCACTGAAAACATGCAGAGCAGAAGTGCTTGACTTTAAGACAAAGCCCATATTCCAACAGTTTGTGTGCTGCCACTGTAAACACTGTGCTCAAACATGCACTTTTTTTAGAACATTACACAAAAAGGACAAACCTTCCAACAAACTCATGGACAGTTCTACAGATCCAATCAATGGTACTAGAACAGGTTTTAGAGTGGAGGTGCTGAGTTGCACACACCTCCTCTCATCTCTGTCTGCACCTCTCACTGCTGCCTAGACCTGGCATGGAGCTAGGATGCCAAATAAGCTAGGATGCAGCACCCTCTCGATTCCTACTTCCCATGCCTATGGATCCAATCTGTCTCTCATCTCGTCCCTATGGATAAATAGCATCCACCTGGAGCAAGTGTCAATACCTAGATTTTGTTTTCTGCTCCCAGAGGCATGTATTGAATTCATCCTACAGTATTTCAGTTTTAGGATGACTGTAGCACCTGCAAACAGACTCAGCTTTTTAAATAAAATGGATGCAAAGAGCCTGTTAATGAGGTGCTCTCTCAAACTGAATCCCCCATGACAGCGTCATTCACACATTCTTCCTCACCAAATAGTGATAGAGATGCAGCTGTGTTAGTCTGGTCTAGCTGAAACAAAAGACAGAACTATGTAGCACTTTAAAGACTAACAAGATGGTTTATTAGGTGATGAGCTTTCGTGGGCCAGACCCACTTCCTCAGATCAATATGTGGAAGAAAAATCGGCACGACCATATATACCAAAGTGATACAATCAAAAAAAAAAAATCGGCACAACCATATATACCAAAGTTATACAATAAAAAAAAAATCACATGTGTTCATTTTTTTGATTGTATCACTTTGGTATATATGGTTGTGCCAATTTTCTTCCACATATTGATCTGAGGAAGTGGGTCTGGCCCACAAAAGCTCATCATCTAATAAACCATCTTGTTAGTCTTTAAAGTGCTACATAGTTCTGTCTTTTTTCCTCACCAAATAACCCACATCCCACAAAAATGCTATTTCCTAGCCCAAGCTACCTGCAAGACCATGACTGACTTTCAACTTTGTCTGCTATTTAGAGTTAAGATTTTTTTTTAAATTGCTTCCTAAGCTGAATTTACTCATTTGTTTGTACACATTAGAATGCTAACTTGCATACACAATTAGCCATTTTCCATACATTTATGCAGGTGCCACATTTTAAATGCCAAATTCATGAATTTCTTTCGGTTATTGCTACTATAAAATAAAATAGCATTCATACAGTGCTCTGAGGCCCCATAATAATCTTTAGGGGGTACACTAAAGCAAAACAAACTGTCAATCAGTTAAAAAAGATCAAATCAGATAACCTAGAGAAAGACAGTTTACAGTTTAAATGTGGATGTCAATGGATACATTTAGCCCTACATACCTCATGAATGAGGATTTCATGTGAGTATAAGCAAAAAAGCACATGCAATGGCAAGAGGCTAGAGATACAGGGGCTTGGTGCAACTGTTTTGTGCCACCAATTGTTGCAATTTTGTTGTGAATTTCACAATATTTTGTGTGTTCCTTAGAACTCCAGCTTGTGAATGTGTGCGACTACATGAGAATATTAGCCTTCATTAAGAAACATAGGTTCTAGCCTTCACAATTTGGAGAAAAGCCTCAGCCATGTGATGCCCTAAGGCAGCAGAGCCTACAGCCTCCACAGGCACCAGAGCAACATGCAGGGGTGTGGAGGGCTTGCTCCATGGTCCTGGAAGAGGCGAGGGACCTGATGCTTCAGCAGCACTTTAAAGGGGTGGCAGCCAGAGCCCCAGGCCCCTTTGAATCTCCAGGCCCTGGGTCAACTGCCTACTCCCTTCCCTCCTCCCCACTTAAGAAAGGCAATACTGAAACCCTCGCCTACATAACTACACCCCATGGTTCTTCTCCCCCCCACCCTCGCTTGGGCTGTGTCTACACTGGCATGAATTTCCGGAATACTATTCTGTTTTCAGTTTTTCCAGAAAAGGAACGTCTACATTGGCAGGCTGCTTTTCCGGAAAAGCCCTTTTTCCGGAAAAGCGTCTGTGGCCAATGTAGACGCACTTTTCCAGAAAAGAGCCCCGATCGCCATTTTCACGATCGGGGCTTTTTTCCGGAAAAGACTACTGGGCTGTCTACACTGGCCCTTTTCCAGAACAGTGTTCCGGAATAAGGACTTATGCCCAAGCGGGAGCAGAATAGTTTTTCCGGAATAGCGGCTGATTTTGTACAGTAGAGCGTCGTTGCTTTTCCGGAAATTCAAGGGCCAGTGTAGACAGCTCACAGCTTATTCCAGAAAAGCGGCTGATTTTCTGGAATAAAGTGGCCCAGAGTAGACACAGCCTTTGGTGTATATGGTCATATTGCCAGGCCAGGGCAAGGCAAGATGATGCTGTGGAAAGAGATCACTCACACATGCACAGAGCAAAATGTTCCATGGCATGTCTCACCAAGCCAAAACAGCAGATATTTCTGGCTTGCCTGTAAGAGCTGACTCATGAACAGCTCTGTCATCTATGTGTTTCTCCTGTCTAAACTCCCAGTGTGGGTGCAGGGCAGGTTTATCGGGTGTGGTCATGTGCACGGAGGAGCTACATAACTGCTTCACAATCTGGCTTTTGTAATGGTGAAAAAAAGAAAAGAAAAAAGAGACATGCAAGGTGCAACAAGTACAATTACTTGACTTTAAGGGTGGCATGAATGAATATTTAAGACCCTGTGACCACTTTTTTTTTTTTTTTTTTTTTAAGAAAATCTATTTCCCATCTAGCCACGTACAGAAACAAAAATGCTCCACATTCTTGGGCATCACAGCAGTGCAGCAGCCATCTTTTAATCAAATTGTTTTTCTTGCATTATATTTGGTTACACCAGTCACCTTCATAACACAGTAGGTAAATGATTTCTTCCCATACACTGTACATGCTTTGCATGAACATGAACTACAAACAAAAAACTCCACATTTGTCGTCGTCGTCCCCCCCCCCCGGAAAATAGATCTTAATTCAAAAGAAAAAACTCAAACTATATATATGAACACATGGAGGGTAAATAAAGGGATAAATCCCCAGCACTGTTAAAATGCCAATGTTTCATATATGGCTGTTCAAGAAGCTAGTTGATGCTTTAGCTTAAGGCAAGACTAAGAGTATGACAGAATATAACCACTCCCAAGTAAACTGTTGTACCTGTGGATAACAATACCCTGGAGCTGCTAAGTGCTTTATGTTATGCC
This sequence comes from Pelodiscus sinensis, assembly GCF_052426305.1. Taxonomy (NCBI): domain Eukaryota; kingdom Metazoa; phylum Chordata; order Testudines; family Trionychidae; genus Pelodiscus; species Pelodiscus sinensis. Next base: position 84,069,960 of record NC_143053.1, read on the forward strand.
AGCAGATACCTTTTAACCATCTGCACTATTTCTATACAAAATGACCACAAATCACCCCTAGATTCTCTTTTCTCCTAGGGCAGTGTATTTCTAAAACTGTTAACACTCCCCATTTTCCTTTACGCTGCAGGGTGTACTTATTTTCTCATCATTAATAACATTCAAACTGCACTTCTTTTGCAGCATTTAGATAAACCACATTTTGTTAGAGTTAGAATTTACATTACAGAATTTAGAAAATGAAAATGCATTTACACGTCATCTTTTCTAGAATAAGGCCATGAAAAACTATGCTAGTATGAGTAGTTAATTTTAACTGGTTACTCTGCCCTTGCACCTGAGAAGCAGTTCATGCCCAAATATTATCTGGCCATCTCAAAGTGCAATTCTGCTTTGAAATGGCTCAGTTGGAGAGTATGTGATTATTGCCTGTTAATCTTTGATATAGCAAATGCACTTAACATTTTATTTAAAATTGTTTCCTGTAACAGCCAGTCCTGTAAACCCAATTATGGGTCTAAAAGTCAAGCTAGGTTCTCTTTGTTGTCCATAGTTACCCCAGGTTCTGCAGGATGATGTATGCTCTCAATCGCATACACACAGACCATATGCCCTGAGTGTATTTACACAAGTCTCATTGGATGTAACTTTCAATGGCCAATACCCAAACCCAAGGCAGATTCCAGTTCACATGCTCTCTTAATGGTACTGACTAAGATTACAACTCATAATGAACACTTTCATTTGTCACTAACATATTTGTAACAAGGCAAGTTTTCTCCTACCATGAGGTCCCTTGTAATCTTTAGGTGCCTCATGGCCTATTAAGAGCTCTTCAAGTTTTATTTTACAATACCTCCACCACTGTCACAATCCTACGTAACGCAACTATGTTCTTCAAACAGAGAGAAGGATCTAGCTTCCCCTAGCCTTCTCCTGCTTTGTACTTCTTGCTTTTAATTATCCCACCAGCTGGGGAAGCTAGTTAAAGTCCTTAATCAACCCCCATCCCTACATAGATACTCTGCTTAGGCAATTAAAAACTCCTTCTCAATCAAACCTTTTCTGGTGGAGCTAATTTACACTTAAGTGCTCAGAGTACTGGGCAACAAGCTTGCAGCACTCTGTCACCATATTACACATCACAAAAAAAATGTTTAAAATGTTCAGGTTGCAAACCAGAATCAAGGATTCCTGTATGCAATAATTTCAGGTGCAACTGTGAATGCTCAATGCTTCTGCATAAACAGACCTCATGGTATCAAGCTGGACTCCCAGAAAACAAGGAAAAACACAATTAGTGATTGCCTATGTAAAATCAGATTTAAGTGGCTTGCCTAGCACCACACAGGAACTCTGTGGCAGATGAAGGGACAGAATCCTGGGCTGTGTCTACATTGGCATGATTTTGCGCAAAAGCACTTGCTTTTGCGCAAAAACATGCTGCCTGTCTACACTGGCGGGGAGTTCTTGTGCAAGAACACTGACGTTCTAATGTGTGAAATCAGTGCTTCTTGCACAAGAACTATGATGTTCCCGCTCAAGAATAAGCCCTCTTGCGCAACTGTTCTTGCCAGTGTAGACAGGCAACATGAATTTCTTGTGCAAGAAAGCCCGATGGCTAGAATGGCCATCAGAGCTTTCTTGCACAAGAGATCGTCTACACTGGCACGGATGCTCTTGCACAAAAGCACATCTCTTGCGCAAAAGCACATGCCAGTGTAGATGCTCTCTTGTGCAAATACTTTAACACAAAAACTCTTGCGTTAAAAGTATTTGCCCAATATCTTGCCAATGCAGACATAGCCCAAGTCTTATGGCTAAGATATGCCCTTAATACCCTCATTTTTCTGCTTGCAGTTTCCTAAGTCCTCAAGTACAACTTCTGCAACAGATAAAGCAGTGATCCTACAGATAGTATGCTCCTTCCCTGCACAGCACCAATTCATCCCCAGTGGTCACAAACCTTTCTTACACTGTCCTCATCTTACTCCTGACTCTTCCTTCTCCATGCCTCCCCCCCCCCCCACACCATATTGTTGCAATCTCTTCCCCCTTCCCCAGATTCTCATACCAGCTCCAATTTTAGTGTTCTGAGCTAGCCAGTCCCAGAGTCAACCTCTTTGGGCTCCTCATACCAGTCCCAGTCTCTTTCAGCAGTCAGTCTACAGACTCTGCTGCTGGGCTCCCCATGTGAAGCAACTGCTTCAGAAAAAGGCTCACTACTTTGAATTTTGTTAAGTTAAAGGTGTTACCAAATGCGTTCATTCAAAAAAGGTACTCTGTGTTAGAACAATAATAAAAAAAGAATAAAAAACAACTGCCGTTCAAAAAGAAAAACAAAGTTCATCATTTAATTTCACCACACAACACATGGACACGCATGACTAAAACAAGTAGGAGGAAAACCATATGCACCAAGTTGCAATATAAATCCAAATTAGGTCATAAATGGCAAGTACATCATTATAGTTATTCAGAGTGTCTTTTTTTGCCATTGTAATTGAGATTGGGGCCAGAGGACAACCAACTGGATGAAACCCAGTCTGGATAAGTGTCCATAATTTAAGGAAGAAAACAGAGGGGTTGGCAGAGTTTATTTCAGCTTCTGTGATTGGGAGATATGCCCAGTATTTGTGACACAGCTATAGCCAGGACATTCTGGAGATATTCATTGCTTCTGAATGGTCAGGTGTCAGAAAAGGCAAACTTTAATTCAGAGCTGGACCTCTTAGCAGTTATACATCTGTTTGGACTTTGAACCCAAATTACTGCAATATGCCGTATAAGGGTATGTCTGCACTGCAATTAGACACCAATGGCTGGCCCATGCCCACAGACTCAGGCTCACAGAGCTCTGGCTCAGGGACCGTTGAACTGTGGTGTAGACTTTCAGGCTAAGGCTGCAGCATCCTGCAAGATGGGACAGTCCCAGGGTTTGGGCTACAGACAGAGCCCAAACATCTACACTGCAATTAAACAGCTCCTCAACCCTAAGTCCAAGATGCTTGGCCTTGCCCACTATGGGGTTTTAATTGTGGTACAGGCACACTATGGGGATTTACCTGTACACCATTTAAAAGCTACATCTAGAAGGAAGCATTTCACTTAATTAAAAAGCACATCTTATAGAAGAGTAGTAACATGTGTGTTTGGAACCGGTTGGAATGAAAAATTGAGAAAGGGTGAAATGTAGCTTCCTTTTCTCCATCCATTTTTTGTCAACACTTTGACAGAAATTTTCTGATTTGTATTCTAATATCCACACTAGCTGTCATTTCATGTGCAATTCAAGCTTCTTAAAAAAAAAAAAAAGACTTTACTGATTTGGGGCTAAATTTACTGAAGAATTCTTACTTCACATTTAATAGCCCCACAGTTGATATCAGCAATCTATTAGTTTTAAAAGGAGCAGCTGCTGACAGATCATTTTCAGTGAGGGGCATTAAGCAATGGGACTTGCTTCCTTCTTTGCTATGACACAGCTTCAGCTTGATGGTTTTGAAGTGAGCTACAAGGAGGACATGGGTTACAAGTGAATTGTTATACAGACAATTCGAACTAAGTCGTTAGTTCCACGAGGAGTAACAGTAATTAACTCCTCATTCCACGAGCAGTAACAGTTAATTCGAACTAAGAACTTAGTTCGAATTAACGTTTCACTGCCACGTGTAGCCGCGCGGCAGTGAGTTCGGGCTAGTGAAATTTCAAAATGGTGACCGGACGGGAACATGCAAATAAAGCCCAGGATATTTAAATCCCAGGCTTCATTTGCAACTCTAGTCACCTTATTTGCCTACCTAGCTTGAATTAATGAGCTAGTGCAGACATACCCTGACTGAGGCCATATCTACACTACAACAGATAAGCTACACAACTCTAGCTACATGAACAACATAGGTGGAGTTAACGTATCTTAAATTGTGCTACCATGGTCTCTACACTGCAGGGGTTTGACAGGAGAAATGCTACCATTGATTTCCCTCAGGGTACATCTAGACTACAGGCTTTTGTCGACAGATACTGTCGACAAAGCTTCTGTCGACAATGAGCGTCTAGACTACATCCAGTTCTGTCGACAAACCAAGCTGCTTTGTCGACATGAGAATGTAGATGCAAAGGACAGTGTAGATGCAATAACACCGTCTGTCAACAGAACTCTGTCGACAAAAGGCATTATTCCTCATAGAATGAGGTTTACCGCCGTCAACAAAGCTGCCGAGTTCTGTCGACGTTATGTCCAATTTTGTCAACAAAACCCTGTAGCCTAGACACACCCACAGTCTTCTTGTCCTGGGTAGATTAACATGGTTGACACAGGAGAAAGTGATCTGTGGTCATTTTGGTGGATCTTAACTTGATCTGCAAAAATCAACAGCTAGTGGATAGATCTCTGAGCTTTGATCTGGGCTGTAGTGTAGATGCAGGCAGAGAAAAACCTTAGAATGCCTGTTTTACAGTTTTGAGATACAGTTTGAAAATGAAGAAAACTGTTAAATAACTCTGAAACATAGCTGTTTATAGAATATATGTGGGTGGTTGTTTCTCACATCCTTTATAAATTTCTTGGATCAAAATTATTGTTGCATGGCTAAATCTTGTAATCTCTATTCAAAGATAGCCATAGGGTGTCACTGTAATATTCAGTTTTGTTATTAAGTTCATCTGTTTCAGTTAACATTGACTTCAAGAGGACTCATTTTTATGTTGGCAAATGTGGATTCCAAGACTAATTCTGACTTATTCCAATAATTTTTACCTTTTTTCATTAAGCCATCATAAAATCTTGATTTTTGCTTCTGGCGAGAGAGGAGTGTGGGGTTCTATAAATACATTAAGAACAAGAGAAAGTAAAAGGTAAGTGTATGTCCCTCTACTTAGCTGGGAAGGAGAGCTAATAAGGGATGACATCAAGAAGGATTAAGTCTTTAACGCTTATTTTGCTTCAGTCTTCACTAAAAAAAGTGAATTGTGACCAAATAATTTACACAAGGGGGGTACAATGCAAATCAAAATAGGAAAAGAACAGGTTAAGGAATATTTAGATAAGTTAGATCTAGTAAAGTCAAGAAGACCTGATGAAACTCATGCAAGGAAGTATCTTAAGCCGTCTCAAAACTGATAGCAATTATCTCATGATTGGGTGGAGTCCCAGAGAGAAGAGGGGCTAGATGAAGGCAAAGCGTACCTATATTTAAAAAGTAGAACAAATTGGAACCAGGGAATTATAGACCAGTCATCCTAGCTTTAATCATTGGAAAGAAACTGTAACAAGTTCTTATGCAGTTAGTTTGCAAACACCTAGGAGAATAATAATAGGTAATAGAATAATTAATAAGTAATAGGCAACATGGATTGGTCAAATATCCCAAACCAACTTAATTTCCTTTTTTGTCAGAGTTACTGGCTTAGTGGATATAAGCTGTAGATATGCTATAAATTGATCTTAGTAAGTCTTTTGATGCAATCCCTCATGATATTCTCAAACAAATTATGGAAATATGCTATAGATGAAATTACTATAAAATGAATGCAAAACTGGTTGAAAGACTATACTCAAACAATAGTCAATGGTCTGTTATCAAATGGTGAAAAAGAATCTAGTTAAGTCCTGAAGGTATTTAGCCTCTATCTGGTATTATTCAATATTTACATTTATGATTTGGATAATGGAATAGAGACCAGGCTTATCAAATTTGCAGCTCGCACCATGGTGAGGAGGATTGAAAGGGTCCCAAAAAATTTGGAGGACAGGATTAGAATTCAAAACAAACTTCACAAATGGAAGAAGTAGTCTGATATCAGCAAAATATTCAGTAAAGAAAAGTGCAAAGCACTACATTTTAAAAGGAAAAAATCAAATGCACAACTAAAAAAGTGGAGAATGACTAGGTGGTTGTACTATTGAAAAGGATTGACGGGGTACAGTGACTCATTTGATCCACTAATTTGATACACTTGAAGAAAAGGCTAATATTTTGGAGTGTATTAACTGGAGTGATGTATATCAAGACATGGGAGGTAATTTTCCTGCTCTACTTGGCACACATGGTAAGTCCTTCAGCTGGAATACCGCAGCCAATATTTAATACCACAGTTAAAGAAAGATATACACAAACTGCAGAGTCCAGCGGAAAGCAGTACAAATAAAGTGTTCAGAAAACCTGGCCTATGAGGAAAGTTTGAATGAACTGGGAATGTTTAATTTTGAGAAAAGATAATTAAGAGGGGACCAGATGGTCTTCAAATGTAATAAAAGCTGTTAAAGATGGTGACAATTGTTCTCCATGACCGTGGAAAGTAGGATGACAAACAATGCACTTAATCAGCAACAAGAGAGACTTGCTAGATATTAGGAAAAATGTTCTACTGAATCATTGGAATGGGCTTCCTGGTGATATGCTCATCATTAAATGTTTTTTTAAAAGCAGGATAAACAAGGGGGGACATGATAGCGGTTTTCAAATATCTAAAAGGGTGTCACAAGGAGGAAGGAGAAAATTTGTTCCTCTTGGTTTCTGAGGACAGGACAAGGAGTAATGGGCTTAAAGTGCAGCAAGGGAGGTTTAGATTGGACATTAGGAAAAAATTCCTAACTGTCAGGGTGGTCAAATATTGGAATAAATTGCCAAGGGAGGTGGTGGAATCTCCCTCTCTGGAGATATTTAAGAACAGGTTAGATAGACATCTGTCAGGGATGGTGTAGACGGAGCTTGGTCCTGCCTTGAGGGCGGGGGGCTGGACTCGATGACCTCTCGAGGTCCCTTCCAGTTCTATGATTCTATGAAACACCTGTCAATGATGGCCTAGATATATTCTAGGCTAAATGACCCCTCAAGGTCTCCTGCAGGGCTGCATTTCAACGAATACATTTCTGTGTTATCTTTAGGAATCCTGTTCATTTTTGAAAATGTTCTCTTAAAGATCTACGATCTGGCACTGATTCAGGAAAGGCCTAAAGCACACATTTAACTGTAAATGTGCTTAATCTATTTCAGAGGGACTATTCACATGACAGGGACCTTTTAGCAGAATTGTACCCATAAACACTTATGCTCATTCCTGAGCCATGTCACTACCATTAAAATCCCCAAATTCATGGAAAGGATTAAATACAATAAATAGAAGGCTAAAAAATATATGCCAAATGTGAGCATAAACTTTAAATCACATATATATACACAGAGATTTTTTCACTGATCTAGTATAGCTTTGCAGAGATCTTGCTGGCATCAGTCAGTATGTAGAAAGTGCTTCAGTAGGCTATGCTAGAAATTACAGTCACTAAATGTCACAAGGTTTTTCATATCAATCTAATGCCTCTAATTTGCATCCTAAACATTATCTGCTTTGTACTGTATACTCTGTACTTTTTGCCTTGGCAATACCAACCCATTAATCTTTCACATTTAGCCATTATTGATGTTCCTACTATTAAGAAGAATTTCTTTGAAAATAGGCAGCATTAGCATCTAATGGATACTTTTTTCCTTCAAAGCTTTTGTGCAACTTCCATTAACCTCCCTAAGTATACATTGGTGAAACATTTCCAGAACAAAATAGTTATGAGTTCAACTATCCCCATATTGGCTATCCCCATATTGACTGGTACACATAACCTCAGGATGGGATGCAGAGATAAAGTTTCTTGACACCTTAAATGACTGCTTCTTGGAGTAGCTGGTTCTGGAACCCACCAGAGGAGAAGCAATTCTTGATTTAGTCCTAAGTGGAGTGCAAAATCTGGACCCCATGGAAATAATGACCAAAATATAATTAAATTTAAGCATCCCTGTGATGGGAAAGACACCTGTCAACTCACAGGGCCAGGGACCAACAGGATTATGGATTCACTTCAATCCATAGGGTTGATTAGGGATAGTTGCCTTTACTAATCTCACTTCATCACTACTATTACAGGCTTACTACTGCCAGATGGTTTCATAGCTACTGCAAAGTAATACACCAATAAGCATAGGCAGAGCAATGCATAAAAGTGAGAAACAGGCACTTGGAAATGCTTACGAACCTTCAGTCTGCAGGGAGTCCCGTTCCTGTCACCTTGCACCAGGCCGCAATGGACATGGCTCCAGCTAGGGGGATCCAGGGTACCAAATTTAACCCCTACAGGCCTATGTATGGCTTTTTATGTGACAACACCATAGCACTAAAAAACTATGGCATTTTATTTCAGAAAGGGGAACTAAACAAAACTGAGAATGTTAGTTAAACAAAAATTTTAAAAGGTACAATGCCAAAAATGAAATCCCTGCAAGCCTCATGAATACTTTTCAGATACCATAATAAATTCTCAACTTAAGTATGTACCCCAAATTTTTAAAAAAAATAGTAAGAGAACCAAAAAGTGCTACCATGGCTTAACAATCAAGAAAAAGCAGCAGCAAGAAATAAAAAGGCCTTGTTTTAAAAATGGAAGTTAAGTCCTAGTGAGGAAAATAGAAAAGAGCATAAACTTAGGCAAATGGAGCATATGTAATGTATTTAGGAAGGCAACCAAAAAAAGGGAGGGAAGGGGATTTGAATAGCAGCTAGCCAAAAAGTCAAAAAGTAATAGCAAGTTTTTTTAAAGTATACGTTGGACCTCACTGCTCTGTACCCTCTGGACCTGACTGGTCCCAAATGAGGGGATTTGCCAGACCAGGGAAGGTCCCTCACCTCATCGCCCATGCTGCCACTGGGATCAGGTTCAACCTGTCCCCTGCTGCTGTCCCTAAATGCCACCGGCCCCACTGCTGCCGGGCCAGAGCACTATGACCAGAGCTCCACAGCTGGGGCGGAGCTCTGCAGCTACTGGCTCTGCGGCCGGGGACAGAGCTTCCCGGGCTGATGGAGCCAAAATAGGTCCGGGGTTGGAGCTCTATGGCTGGGGCCAGAAATCACTGCCGTGCTGCCTGCCCATACACCCCTCTTCCCCCCACCAACACTGGGCTCTCAACTGAGTCACTAGTGCCCTCTATGGTGCTCCTGCCCCACCACCAGACCTCCCTGTTTCTGGGCTCTGTGGTCCAGGAACATTCATGGTCCATGTGAGACCATGGATGTTGCCAGAGCACAGAGTCCCGGTTAAGGGAGGTACAACCTGTACATCAGAAGCAGGAAGCCTTTGCATCAGTCTTCATTGCTGAGATCACGAGGGAGATTCCCAAATCTGACCCATCCTTTGTAGGTGACAAATCTGAGGAACTGTCCTAGATTGAGGTGTCACCAGGGCCAGATGCTATTCACCCAACCCTTCTGAAGGAACTGAAATGTTAAACATTGGAACTATTAACCATGGTATGTAACCTTTCCTTTACATCATCTTTTCTACCAAAAAGATGGGAGAATAGCTAATGTGATGCCAATTTTAATGAAGGGCTTTTGGGTGATCCAGGTGGTCCTGGCAATTACAGTCCTATACATCTTCAGTACTGAGCAAATTGGTTAAAACTATAGTAAAGAACAGAAGTGTTAGACACACAGATTAACATAATTTGTTGTGGAAAAGTCAACATGGTTTCTCAATCTTTTTGGCTATGGACCACCTGGCTCAATGCAAATCTTTCTGTGGATTAGGGATGTTAAATATTGACTAACTGACTCATCGAATAGTCGATAGGGCGCCACCACATTTCAAAGGCAAAAGTGCCGGGTGGAGCCTGGAGTAAGCTGGAGACTCCCATGCTGACCCAAGGCTCCATGTGGTGCTGCCGCTTTGAAACACCGCATGCAGCCTGGGAACACCACAGCTGGTCCCGGGCTGCATGAAGCTTTTCAAAGCAGCAGCACAATGTGGATCACGGGGTCTGGCTCCAGGCTCCACATGGCATTGCTGCTTTGAAGTACCCTCTCATCTCCCCCCCTCTTTTAGCCAATCATTTATCACTGTATCAGAGCACCTTCTAAAGAAGGCTGATTAGTAAATATCCACAACAATTCCAATACTAGATAGTCATTGTGGCTAGATATTATAAGTCATATCTTAATTTTTTTAAATGAAAAAATTCAAAGCACATTTTATTGTTTATTATTTTCTCTTGCCTTCTTTTTTCCAAAATATTCCCGCAAACATTATCAGGTCCCTGTTATTCTCACAATAAAAAGATGTCATCAAAACACACTGGTAATCAGCATTCCAACACGAGGGACTGAAACACAGCCACTCACCAGAAAAGAGGATGGACACCATTCTCATGAAACATCTCCATATCACAGAAAACATCAAATGATATGGATTTAAGTCAAATAAAGAGATCAGTTTAACTAAATAGAGAGTGTTGAGCAACAGACTGGTACATAAGAGTATGTCTACACTACAATTAAACACCTACAGCTGGCCCAGACCAGGTGACTCTAGCTGTGAAGCTGTTTAACTGCAGTATAAACATTCAGGTTTAGACTGGCTCTGGGTTCTCTGACTGCACAAGGGGACAGGTTCCCAGAGCTCTGTCTCCACTTCAAGTCTAAATAGCTACACTGCAATGAAACAGTCCTGTAGCCCAAGCCTTGCAAATCCAAGTCAGCTGATATGGCCCAGTGACAGGTGTTTATTTGTAGAGCCCTGCACAGATACAAAACTGGTATTCACAAAAAATTATCTGTGGATATCCTCATTCACATCTGCCAACGCAGATACCCGCAGATATAAAGTGGATATCCTCTATTTATTTGCAGTGTAGACACACCTTAAAAGTGGTATGGTCATCTGCTCCCAATGCCTACCAGTTTCCCTGCAAAAATCATCTTCCATTTTGATCCAGTGAAAGCAGGATAGAAAAAGACTTCATACTGGAGCTGAACTCACTGCAGGGACCCCGAAAGTTGTATTAGTTAGCATACACATGTTATTTTCACTGACCCAATGGATAAGAGACCACATTTCAAAACCAGCAGTTAAAACTAATTTAACATTGAACATATGTAATACAATCTTCAACTAAACCTCCAGAAGAAAAGCATTACAGATGCATTAGAAAAGCTGTCACAGCATAATTACAGAAGCACTGGGTATTATGTCAACTCAAATGTTGTTCCTTTTTGTGAGCCAGTAACCAAAGAAGGCTCCAGTCTGTTCGTGAAAATCTGTATTAGTGTAGGTTATCAGCATTTTCCAAATGGTCAATAGCATCACACACTCTACATAGACTCTCAGCATTACAATAGCGTAACTTCTCTACAATAATGTGAAAAGAAGAGTGGTCTTGTGGTTCAGAGAATTAGGTTCACTTCTTAAATCTAGCACTGACTCTCATCCTGGAAAAGTCATTCAGTCACTAGATAAACAAAAGGATGGCCATCCTGGAGCAGAATAGAATAGAAACTCAAAATACAGTAGAGCTCCCAATCTGAATACTGTATATTTTGTATATTTTTACCATGTCCCATCTTGTATCTTATTTCTAAATTAAAATGTCAATCTTTTTACTAACTCTTCAAATGAACATTTTTCTATGGACCTAAATATCTTCATTAACTAGGGCCCTACCAAATTCATAGCAATGAAAAACATGTCACGGACCCTGAAATCTACTCTCTCCTAATCTTGTGTGCTTTTACCCTATGCTGTATACAGATTTCATGAGGGAGACCAGCATTTTGCAAATTGTGAGCCCTGATCCAAAAGGGAATTGTAGCAGGGAAGGGGGGAGGTGGAAGTCACAAGTTTATTTTAGGAGGGTTGTGGTATTGCCATCCTTACTTCGGCACTACTTTCAGACCTGGGCAGCTGGAGAGCTGCAGCTATTGACTTGGCTTCTGTGCTGCTACTGGCAGGGGTTCTGCTGCTGCAGCATAGACGTAAGGTTAGCAGTACTGCAAACCCTCCCTAGAATAGCCATTTGAATCTCCCCTCCAATTTATTTTGGGTCTGGATCCCTACAATTACAGCACACTGAAACTTCAGATTTAAATAGCTGAAATAATAAAAATTATAATGTTTAAAATCCTGAAAAAATGGACCATGAATTGGGTAGGGCCTTATCCTGTCATCCCGTAATAGGGTTACCAGATGGTTTGAAAAAATACCAGACACTTGGTCTCAGATGGGGGGTGGGGCAGAACCGGACAGGAGGGGAGCGGGGTTGGTCGGGAGAGGCTATGGGAAAGCAGGGCTGGCTAGGGGAGATCGTAGGGGGAGGGGGAGGACCAGCCGGCGGGAAACAGGGCTGGTGGGGGGGGGAAGGGGAGAACTGGCCGGTATGAAGCAGGGCTGGCCAGGAGGGATTTAGGGAGCACGGGGCTGGTCGGGGGGGAACCGGCTGCTAGGGAGCAGGGCTGGTTGGGGGGAAGCGGAAGGGGGGAACCGGCTGGCGGGAACCGGCTGGCCCGGACGCACACAGATCCTGGGGTGCTGCCCATCCCACGCACAGTCCCAGTGGGGCGCATGGCCGAGTCTGGGTGAAGTCCTGAGGTTCTTTCTTGGGGCTTGATAATCATGTCATTTGGGCACAGTTCTGCTTAGACAGTGAGGCTTTCAAGTGAGATTGTGCTTCATGAGATGCAGCATACTGCCCACTGCACATCAATCCTGCAGCACAGCTCTGTCTCACCATTTAGAGCAGGAGTGAGCAACAATTCTCACGGGGGGGGGGGGGTGGGAGTGGGGGCACTTCATGAATTTTGATACGTGGTTATAGGCTGGCTCTGGATCCTCTCAGAAGGGGCAGGGCTTCAGGCAGAAAAGATAAGGCTAGGGGCTAGAGAGAGAGAGCATGAGCACTGAAATCTTAGAAGCACATTCACTGGCTCTTAAAACAGGTGCTCCTCTGAGTCATTTGCCAGCCATGCTTTAGATTGGAGCAGTTCCATTGTGTGTGTCTCTTTCCCCGACACCTGCTCTGCAGAGATGGGGTACAGGAGCAGGGGAACATGTTGAATTCAGCTCTCCCCTCCCCTATGCCCAGTTAGCAGGAGAATCCTGAGAGCAGCTCCATTGCAGAATGGAGCAAGGTGTGGGGAGGGGCAGAGGAAGACACCTTGACAGCTGTAAGTATGCACACTGCTAGTCAGTTGGGGAACCTGGAGAGAAATACAGGGAGTCCCCGGGTTATGTACAAGATAGGGACTGTAGGTTTGTTCTTAAGTTGAATCTGTATGTAAGTCGGAACTGGCGTCCAGATTCAGCCGCTGCTGAAACTGACCAGCGGCTGACTACAGGAAGCCCAAGGCAGAGTTGCTCTGCCCCGGGCTTCCTGGAATCAGCCGCTGATCAGTTTCAACAGCGGCTGAATCTGGATGCCAGTTCCGACTTACATACAGATTCAACATAAGAACCCCAGACGTCCCCAAGTCAGCTGCTGCTGAAACTGATCAGCGGCTGATTCCAGGAAGCCCGGGGCAGAGCAATTCTGCCTCCGGCTTCCTGTAGTCAGCCGCTGGTCAGTTTCAGCAGCGGCTGACTTGGGGACGCCTGGGGCAGAGCAGCTGGGGTGCTGCCGGGTTGGTCCAGTAGCGCCGAGAGCGGCGCTGCGGGACCAACCGGCAGCGCCCCAGCTGCTCTACCACAGGCATCCCGAGAAAAGCCTGGCCTGCTGGGGAGGGGGGGCGCACTAGCTGCGCCCCCCAGCAGACCAGGGAGACGCGGGCGGCGGGACCTAGACCCGCCCCGGTCCCGCTGCCCCAGTCCTCCACGTCTCCCTGGTCTGCTGCCCCCCCCCCCCCCAGCAGACCAGGGAGACGCAGAGCAAAGCCACGGGGGACCGCCCAGACGCACCGCGGTCCCGCCACCCGGGTCCTCCGCGGCTTTGCTCCGTGTCTCCCTGGTCTGCTGGGGGGGTGGTGGGGGCAGCAGGCCAGGGAGATGCGGAGGACTGCCCCCCCCCCCCCAACAGACCAGGGAGACGCGGAGCAGCTTTTCTCGCCCCGGAGGATGCAGGCGGCGGGACCGCGGCGCGTCTGGGCGGTCCTGCTGCCCGCGTCTTCCAGGGCGAGAAAAGCCCGGTTCGTAAGTCGGATCCTCGTAACCCGGGGACTGCCTGTCCTTGGAGAGCCAGATTTGGCCTGTGGGCCTGATTTTGCCCACACCTGATTTATAGGGAGACAGATTACTACAATCCTTGGACTTGTGCAAGTACCAAATGCTACAGAACCTAAGCTCTTTCCCTCTTACCCTTAATGAAGTTGTGACACAGAAAGGGCAGAAAGGGCAAAGCAACTTGCAGACCAATATTCTAACAAAAAAATTAGGAAAGTATGTAAATGGTAATTAGGGCTATTCCTTATAAATAATTAGAAAGCCACCTTAGACAGACTAGAGCTTTGAAATGTAGGTTTGTATTGTTAAAGGACTGAAACAAGATAAACAATGATAAATCCTGTGATTCTTCATTGTTTTTGCAGAGACAGACTAACATGGCTACTCTCTGAGACTTGAAACAAGATACAAAGTTTCAGAAGGGTATCTGTGTTAATCTTTAACTGTAAAAACAATGAGCAGTCCTGTGGCACCTTAGAGACTAAACAAAGAAGAAATGCACTGTGCCCACGAAGGCTCATGATACCATGTACATATTTTGTTAGTCTATAAAGTGCTACTAGACCATTTTTATTTTTTAAGTTTATCCTGTACAGACTAACTCGGCTACCCTCTGAAGCTTCTAAACAAAATGTATTAGGCCATGGGCTTTCATGGGTGAAACCCACTTCAGATGAGTTGGAGCAAAAATTACAGAATCCAGGGTCTATATAACAGCAAAAGAAGTTACCTGTCAATAGTAAGACCAGTGTTACTTAAGCTAATTAATTTGGGGTGGATGTGGCATATTCTCAGCATTTGATATCAAGATGTGAATATCAAAAGGTAGGAAAATTGCCTTTTTAGTGCATTAACCAGTTAAGATATTTATTCAAGCCTAAATTGATAGTATCGAATTTGTAAATTAACTCCAGCTCAGCTGTCTTCCTCTGTAATCAGGTGATAAAATTCTTTTAGAAGAATGGCTACTTTTAAATCCATTATTGAATGTCCAGGAAGGTTAAAGTGTTCCCCCTATGCTACAGATTTACACTATTACCATTCCTGATGTCTGATTTGTCGCCACCATCGATGTACAAGAATTGGCTGTAAGCATGTAGTTGGGTAAGATCTCAAATATTCATTCTTTTGGTGGGCAATGTTACCAATCCTTTGAGATTAGTAGAACTTTTAAAACGATGAACAAGATTTTCACTAATGCTCATCATATCTGACACGGCTGTCTTGGCAAGAAGCCCAGGGTTGGGTTGCTTAATTTAAGGGAGCTGTGTTTGGCTTCTGGGTAACCAGTAAGGTATTGGAAAAGCTGTTCTGTTTCTGGCTTGGAAAATCTAAGCGAAGGGTTCTCAAACTTCATTGCACCACAACCCTTTCTGACAACAAAAATTACTCCACAGCCCCAGGAAGGGGGACTGAAGCCTGAGCCCAGTAGAGGCCCACCTTCCTGAGTAGGAGGACCAAACCTAAAACCCAATGGTGACAGCCCCAGGCTAGGGCTTCTACCCCAGCAAGTCTAAGCCAGCCCTGATAACCCCATTAAAACAGGATCATGACCACTTTGGAGTCCCAATCCACACTCTGAGATCTGCTGATGTAAGTATTAGAAACTCTCCAAAACTGGTGGTTATGTCTGCTCCATTTTTTGCAGAGGGTTCAATTTGGGGACCCAGAGGGGCCATGTTGAGGTTGCCCTGTTAGGCTGTGTCTAGACTACACCTCTCTGTCGACAGAGAGATGTAGATTAGGCACGTTGAAATTGCTAATGAAGCAGGGATTTAAATATCCCGCGCTTCATTAGCATAAACATGACCACCGCTTTTTTCGAAACAGAGCTTTTAAAAAAAACGGCAGTCTACATGCGGATCTGTCGACAAATAAACCCTTTTTCGACAGATCCTGCAAACCTCATTTTTTGACTGCAGTTTTTTTCGAAAAAGCTCCATTTCGGAAAAAAGCGGCAGCCATATTTATGCTAATGAAACGCGGGATATTTAAATCCCTGCTTCATTAGCAATTTCAACGTGCCTAATCTACATCTCTCTGTCGACAAAGAGGTATAGTCTAGACACAGCTTTAATGAGATTTTATGTTATGTTCCACACTGCAGTGAGAACACTGCTCTTTGCCATCAACACCTGAAATAAGAATAAATTACAAGATGATGTTATAACAATGCCACCTGGTTAAATCTATGGATTAAAATAATATGCTTGAATTTCATACTAATTGTGCTAAAATTTCAGACTCCTATGCTGTGAACTTTGTTATATCCAATTCAGAACACAGTAGCTGACCATTTCTGCTCCTCCCACCCCAGTGACAGATAAGCCCAAAATGGCTATGACCCCAGTTTGCATTAAACACTGTCCTGAAAAGGAGGTAAATGGCTCTTTGAGCGCAAATAGGGGGCAAGATCAGGAAATACTCTTCAAGGAAACTCAAGGAAACAGCTAAGAAAGCTTAGCCAAACGTTCTTCTGTGAGTATTTAATTTACTAAAATTGAAACCCTAGCAAGGGAGTATCTGCAAATTCTGATCTTTGGCCTGAGGTGTAAATTGGTCTCCTATATACCAAATAACTGAACCATGGAAACTCTTAAGAGTGCTTTAAGCTCCATTTCCGAAGATTCTGAAGGCTGATCCCAAATCACTGAATTGGAGAGCTCAGAATAAAGTATTTAAAAAAAGAACATTCTCCTCTTCCCATTTCCTTCACGTCTGACTTATCCGTGGGATAAAACATTAAAGCAATATGAAGAGAGGATTCAAAAAGAGAAAAAACCTTGCTTGAGCTGAAATGAAAATGTCTGTTGGCTGGCAGCAAGAACAAAATATCAGGTGTAGTGAGTTGGATTATTTCTATGACTCTATGATTTTCTCCTTACAGAAACCCACTGAAGTCAGTGGGAATTCCCCCACTTTCTGGCTTATAAGACTGGTCTTAAGAAAATAAATTCTTTATACAAGGTCATTAGAGACAACGAACAAACAATGCAAATACACGTATACTGACTCCCAAACCATTCTCCCGATATTCAGACTGAGGGGCTGGTCAAGATGTTAACCTTCATGGGGCAAGAATGAAGGAAGTTTCTATTGGATCTCTCCACAGCCCCAATGCTTTATAGTGCAATAGCTGATTAAAGTATATGAGCTGATCTGCCAACAATGTCCCCAATGCTCTATACTAGTGATTTTCAACCAGAGAGGTCTGGGGCCCAAGCAAGCCAGCAATTGGCTCACTGGGACCCTGAGTAGAAAGCTGAAACCTCATAGCATGGGGCTGCTGCCCAAGGCCCTGAGTCCCACCACCTGGGATGGCAGCCAAAGCCTGAGCAATGTAACTTCATGGGAGCCCCTGTGGCATGAAACCCAGGCAACTGCCCTATGCCCCAGCCCACACATTTATATGCAGAAAGCCAATTGTGGCTCAGATGGGCTGTGGAGTTTATAGCATGTTGGGGAAGAGGGGGAAGGCTCAAAAAAGTAAAAGGCTGAAATCCTCTGCCCCACACATCAGCTGACATGGAGCCCTTTCAGGGATACATGCTACACTGCACCCTGTACAACCTTTATCATGCCTGATATTCTGGCCCTTCCTCTCATCTACTTGAGAAACACAGCTGTCTCACTTCACCAGGGAAACAAGAAAGAAATAAGTTGCAAAACACCAAGTTATCTTTGATGCTGCTCTGACATCAACTGTCTCTATCTCCTAAAAGGCACAGGAAGCCAGATCTTGTTAATCAGGCCCTCAGCATTTAAACTATTTAAGCACATGCTTTAGTCCCATTGGCTTGAAGCCAAAGGAGCTACTAACACTCTAGTTAAAATTCTTAAAAAGCTTTGAATGATCAATCAGATCCTGAGTCAGTAAAGAAGAAAAAACATCATGAAAATTACAAGCTATGATGATCTGATCCAAGCAGAAAAGCTGCTATTAACTTGTTCTTAGCAAAGAGTTCTCTGAATACTTCTGGTAAAGAGTATTTGAAATAGCAATATTTTGCTTTATGTAAACCTGGATGGAATTTTCAGAAGTGTTGATCTAACTCTTTTCCCATTGAAGTCAATAGTTTTACCATGTAAGGAGATGGAAATTCTTAAGTTATTCACTTGCATTTGTGAAACAGAATACATTTAGCTTCTCATTACCCAAAATGTAGTTTTCAAGTTAAAGATTAATTCAGCAATTAAATGTAAGCAAGCAAAATGTATTCATTTATGTTTGAATATTAGTGACATCATAGCAGAATTTTTTGGGACCCTTCTCGATCCATCTGTAGTTTCAAATACTTAGTAGGGGACCTGCAAGGTGATAGATAGCAGATCATGAGGAGCCAGCTGCTACTACAATAACCCACTATCATTCCTTCCATGATAACTTTATCCTCTCCTTGCCTGATATGACTAAAGTACACAGAAGTTTGATTTCCTACAAGGTCTACTTCTCTCATACACATTCTCTTCTTTTATCTCCAGAATATGTAAAAAGACTCAACAGAACCACTCAATAAAATTGAAGTCTCTTTTCTTAGCAGCATTAATTTCCCTTGACTCATATCTGTAGGTTGTCATTATGACCTTAAAACTTTCCACCAGACGAACCTTTGTACATTCAAGATGCCAGGGGTTTTTTTTTTCCAAGCTTTTGTGAAGAAGGCCATGGCTAAACAACCCAGTTGTGACCTTCCAATTTGTTTGGGATAGCCTCCTTTCTTGCATAAATATAATCCCAGATTACATCACCACTCACCATCAGTACTTGGAATGGGTACTGAACACAATCAACAACAGCAGATGGACAAGACAGAATATCAATTAGAGCAGTTTGAGAATGGGCCTGATGCAGAATTTAGATAGTGGCCCTGAGTGATATCTGTCAAGCTTTAAAAGAGAGAGATTGCAGAAAAAGGAGTTGGCTATATCTTCTTCTGGAGTGGCTGTAGTAAAAAAAAGAGCAATGTGAAGCTGGTGTTGGGTTTGCCATCAAGACACAGCTAGTTGGCAAGTTTATGAATTTCCCAAACAGTATGATTCATACTAGTGAGACTTCCATTGTCTGGGAAAAGATATGCAACCTAAGTTCCTGTAAGCTGCATGGCTGCAGAACTGCTTAGCTCGCACTGCATAGCTGCTCAAGGCACTCACCCAAGGTGGAGAAGAAAGCTGCCCCACCCTCAACCTAGCTTAGCTTCAAGCCTGCTGTGGCCAGTAGAGGGATGGGAGGAACCCATCACCTCTCCCCCAGCCAAAATGTAACTGTGGACTAGCCCCTGAGGCCACCACTCCCTGCCACCCCCCAGTCTGAGTCCCCCCTCATGCCACTGCACTCCACTGAACTCTCTGCCCAGCCCCACCCCAGAGCATGCACCTCTAGCCAGAGCACTTGCACCCCAACTCTCTGCCTCCGGCCTGAGCCATCTCCCACACAGAGCCACTTGGTTCTACCCTACACATGAATGATGTGTGTCACTGAGAGGGTGATGTGTTGTAAGTCACCTCCATATTGGTGCATATAAAACTGATTCTGCTCAGGGGTGGGAAAAATTAGAGGGAACACTGTGTGCAACTATGTCATCCTATGCAATCATGATCTAACCTGATGTGATTAAGGACAAATTTTACAAAGTTGTATGGTCCCTTATTGCGGAAGTGCTGAAGGTAAGACAAATTCATCACCCTTGGTGACTTCAGTGACAGAGTTGGTGCAGATTACCAAGTTTTGCCAGGCATCACTGGGAAAAAAACAGTCTTGGGAAATGCACTGATCGCAATCACCAACACAGTCTCCCACCTGTCCAATTGTAACAAGGCATCTTGGATGCATCTGCACACCAAGCTTTGACAAATGATCAAATTGCAAACCTGTGTGCCTCAACCCTTTCAGAAATCCAGGGACACAGGAAGAATTTTTATAGTGGGTGTGTGGAGAGCCACTGAGCCAAAGTGGAAACCCTGTGTATAATGGCAACCACTTCAGGCCATGGGGGTGTTGCTGCACCTCTCCCCGCCCCTCCACATCCCTACTTCTAACACCAATGCTGAAACCATTTTATCATGTTGATAATTTGCTTCATGAGATCCTGGATTTTACAGGAGAGAACTTGACTCACCTGCAATATTCAAGAGATGATGTAATAGTTACTCCATTCAGTTAGGTCTCCCTTCTTTCATAAGGGCAGAAAGATAGTTTTTGTACAGTCATTTTGCCAATTTCTAGTCATCCATGCATCACTGAAAATTTTCCACACAAAAATCAATACCACAGTCAATCATTTTTAACAGTTTTACTGATGTTATATAACTCTGGTGCCTTCCCAGGCTTCATTTTCATAATACAAACCACCTCCATCCACAGAATTCAGACCTCCTATATTATGAGTGACTGGGGAATGCAGATAGACATAGCACTCTCTCCACCAACATTTAATACCATCACTGTCAGTGGGGATTCTACCATCATGATCTTATTATGTTTGATTGCACGGAAAAAATTGTTAAATCTACCACTGTAAACATCTCTTGTGTTATCTTTGTGATTCTCCAGTTCCAGGCATTCTGCCCTTACATAATCACTTTTGTCTCATCTATACTACCTTCAAATCTGACTGCTCAGTTCCTTTTACTGTCTCCTTTATTCTTCGGTCCCCATGCCATTTTTTCGTGCTGTGTCAGTTTCTCCAGTTCAGTCACCTTCTCTAGCAGCCATGACAGTCTGAAGTGGACTTTATGGAATGTGTGATCTGGAGGCTTCAAGCATAATAGTTTTTGGTTTATTCCCAAGTTCATTTGGGTTACTGTCCTCTTTCACTGGTAATGATGCCTAAACCTACTCTGAGCCAGAAAGCATAGTTTCTGCTGTTTCTGGACATGCCAAAATTCAGTGGACCTCCCTAATTCCTTATCTTTAAGTTTTAATTTTAGCATTGAGGTGAACAGCTAATGGTCAGACCTGCAGTCTGTCCTTGGGAAAAACTTTATCCACTGGATGTTCAATCCCCAACATGGCGTTACTTATCCAGTTTGGTTCTTTGTCATACCATCAGGTGTGTCCCTAGCTATAAGTGTCTAGGGTGCAGGGGGAAGATGGTGGTTATGAAGACCAGATGATTAAAGCAGCAGAATTCAATTACAAGCCTTCCTCTCTCATTTTGTAAGCCACAGACTTTGTTCCCCTATTTATTCTCTATGAGCGTTCGCACTTTCACACTCAGGTCTCCAATTACAAGGAAGCACTCTTTTCTTGGTTTTTAAAAACCTTAGTATTTCATTGCAGTTCTGAGATGCCACATTTTATAACTTTCCAATTCTGTGAACACATTATTACACATTCCACTATTACTAAACTATTAAGTAAACAAGACTTATTTTAAATGTCTATATTTTAAGAGCATACATTTCATGTAGCCTGTCAAGTCTAATGAAATGTTTTTTTAATTAGTGACAGAAAACTGATGCAATACGTCCATATATAGCACAGTATTAAAAGGGTAATTGGGATAGCTGTATATCAGCTCTTCTGAAGTCAATCTGGTATAAAACTAAAAACTTTAAACTGCGTACAGCCATAAGAAGGCATGCAATAGCTCTTTTCATCAACCTAAAATCTAAATAAACTCACTGAACATAATGCAGTTATTTTAAAACACTGCATGTGGGCACAGGCAATAACCAGCTGTAAACTAGCTCTCTTATATAATATTCTAAAATATTTTTTTCAAGTATTGCCAATAGTTATTTTTGGCACAAACTTGTGTTTCATAAATCCATTCTCTCCTACTATCTCAATCTGGCTATTCTTCTGTTGGAAAACATGGCTTTGTGGTATATGATCCAACAGAGCTGAGTTTTAATGTTTTCCTCCTCTGTGCTGAATTTTTCCTTCACTATAGAATATTATTTTTACTAAACTGATAATAAAGGAACACTTGCTACTGTAAAAACCAAAATAACCCCATTAATTTCATGTATCAGATCCTCTGAGTTCCTTTGGATTTGTACCAGAATATGGGAGATCAGAATCCAGTACCAATATGACCAGTAATCTCTTTGACCAAGTTGATTTAGATCTGTTCCCCTCTTAATGATGGTTTAAAGAGGGCAAGGTAATTTTTATTTTGGTTTCTTTATTTAAAAGGAAGGGGATCTAGAGAGCCCCATCTAGGGAGAGCGTAGGTTGCCTTCCTCCCCCACCCCGCAACAAGGGGTTTGGTGAGCAAAGGGGGTGCAGTCCCCTAGTCCAACAGAAAAAAAAAATCAGTCTGAAAAACTCTGATCAATTCTATATTTAGGTTTAACTAGGCGATTCAGAATGCTAAGAGAAACACAAGCTAAACCAATGTACAGAATGAGACTCTCTCCCCTTTAGCTCCTTGTCTTTGGAGGACCCATTCAATTGTGACTACATCGTGAAGGTGAAAATTAAAATGTATGAAAACTCAATTTCCTAATATTTTGTAAAAAAAAAAGTGTGGGTGATTGTGGGGTTTGTTATTTTTGTTTATTTGAAGTTGTGGGGGGGGTCTCTTTCCACTGTTCCCACAGCATGAGCGGTTATAAAGAGTTTATAGTGCATTGATGCATGTTACAGACTAACTCGGCTACCCCACTGAAGCTTTTGAAAAAAATTTGATTAGAATAACTTGATAAAGTTGTATCTCTCACAGTGATATGAAATAGACCCTAGGAACATGATTCCTTTTAACTCCAGACAACAGAAAAAAAGTGTAAATGTATATATGGAAATTCAACATGAAAAGGGATGTAAAAGCAGTAAGAGAAGCAGGAGTAAAATGTACTAGATAGCGAGGGGGGATTGGTCAATATTGTAAGGAGCTTTTACTTCCAGTCACTAGTTCAAATTTGTCCAGTTCCACCAAACACTGAAGATTAAATTATCCAAAGACTGTTTATTGGCCTATATAATACAAGATGCTTGTCTCAGCATAATTTCCAATGGGTATTGCTGAGGTCACAAGATCACTATCCCAATTGATACCTATCTTGTCAATTTCAACAAGAATACCAAGGCTTTGGGTGGGCAGGGGAATCTTCCCAAAAGCCCATTCAAATCAGGGATGAGGTAAATGTAAGATGTAGATGCCTATGGTGTACCTATTGAAAGGATGAGGGCTTTTGTACCAAGTGATAGAATGCTTTCCAAAAAAATCCATATTAATATGCATTTTCTTTATAGTGCAAACTAGGGCATATTACAAAAAAATCTTTCTAGGAGTCTGAAATTAAGTTCATTCTAGAAGACTGATTCACTAAGTTTAATTGAAACAGGCAAAAATTATTAATAAATTGCCCTTAATATATTGGAAATCATTTTCAATGTTCGTGTATCATAATCAAGATTAATTAATTTCACTTAGTAAAAAATGCAACTTGAAACAATTATCTTTGCAAACAAGCTTTTTAAAAGTCTATTTATATTTTATAAAGTCTTATAGTTATATATATGTATAACAAGAAAGATTACACCATTTGCCTTCATGGGCAGTTTGATCAGATGGCACGGAAGAGGGGTGACACATGGTCCTTTGAAGTTTCCTCTGAGGCTCAAATACAAGCTAATTTTCTTATGCAAATAAGGAGTAGCTAGTTACTTTTTAATTCCTACTCTATTGACTATAAAACCTTTAAATAGATTGTTCATAGCTTTCATGTTCTAGCAGTACTGAGCATATTCTCATCTCAGTGCAAAGAGTTATGCCTACAACTCTCATTGAGGATAAGCCTCCTCTCATTGAAATGAGAGTATAGCTCCAAGGGTTTTTGAATTTAATTCATGTTCAGTTATTCATCCAAATTACTTTACATTTTCATAATACATTAACACAGTAGCTATAACTTTATGGTAAAGACAGATATGCTCCTTGTATTCTACAATAAACTATAAAGACATTTACAAATAGAGTGCAATGCTAGTGAATCCTTTCCCAGGGAAAAGGAGAACTGGCAGATACATTTACCTGTGAATTTTGTTACACTTGGGGCTTTCTATGGATGCTGGAGCGGATTTGCCATTTATAATAATATCTATGCAGCATCATATAGAACAAAGAAGTAAATCTCTTCTAAATAAGAGGCATGGGGATGTACACCAATCATATCCACGTTCATGAAGAGAGGTCTGTCTGCAGGCAGACAGAAGGGAAATACAAAGCATACAAATATATTCTGAGAAAATACATTTTAAAGAGAGATGAGTCCTAAATAAGAAGTTTTGATCTAGATCCAAATGAATAAATAGTGTGGATATGGACCAAACCCTTGGATCTGAGCAACCTATTACAGGAGCTAATGTCAAAAGTTCAGGGTTCTTGATACTCTCTTTTCTAAAAACTGGAGATAATAGTACCATATAATCCATTGGGGAGTTACATTGAAAAGTTGTATATAGAGTCTTAGGCTACATCTAAACTTGCAGGCTGTGACTAGACTGGCCACTTTTTCCGGAAAATCAGCCACTTTTCCAGAAAAACTTGCCAACTGTCTACACTGGCCGCTTGATTTTCCGCAAAAGCACTGACGATCTACAGTCCGAAATCAGTGCTTCTTCCAGAAAAGCTTTGACACTCCCGTTCGGGAGACAGCTAGCTAAGA